>NC_069507.1:167426291-167748791 GCF_027579735.1 Bombina bombina
AGATAAATGATAGATAGATAAATAAATAAATAGAGATTGATTATAGATACAGAGCGATAAATAGATACAGAAAGATATATATATATATATATATATATAGATAGATAGATAGATATAGATATATAGATAGATAAATAGATACATGGATGATATAGATATATAGGGATGTAGATAGATAAACAGATAGATAGATAGATGATAGATAGATGATAGACAGATAGAGATATAGATACAGATAGATAGATAGATATATTGAGAGATAGATGGATAGATGGATAGATAGATAATAGATACAGATAGATAGATAGATAGATAGATAGATAGATAGATAGATAGATAGATGATAGATAGATAGATAGATAGATACAGATAGATAGATAGATAGATAGATAGATAGATAGATAGATAGATAGATAGATAGATACAGAGAGATAGATGGATGATATATATATATATGACACTAAAAATGTGATTGTGGGTAAGTGTATGCAAGTTCACAATATGTCACTATTTATATAGCTTGTCTGATTGTTTTTTTCCTACCTTGTAACTTAGATCGGGCGTTTTTCTTACATGGTGCCCGCAATTGTATCACATGTAAATATAACTAATGTAAATATAACTAATATAAATATAACTAATGTAAATATAACTAATGTAAATATAACTAATATAAATATAACTAATATAAATATAACTAATATAAATATAACTAATGTAAATATAACTAATATAAATATAACTAATATAAATATAACTAATGTAAATATAACTAATATAAATATAACTAATGTAAATATAACTAATATAAATATAACTAATATAAATATAACTAATATACATATAACTAATATAAATATAACTAATGTAAATATAACTAATATAAATATAACTAATATAAATATAACTAATGTAAATATAACTAATATACATATAACTAATATACATATAACTAATATAAATATAACTAATATAAATATAACTAATATACATATAACTAATATACATATAACTAATATAAATATAACTAATATAAATATAACTAATATAAATATAACTAATATAAATATAACTAATGTAAATATAACTAATATAAATATAACTAATATAAATATAACTAATGTAAATATAACTAATATAAATATAACTAATATAAATATAACTAATATAAATATAACTAATGTAAATATAACTAATATACATATAACTAATATAAATATAACTAATATACATATAACTAATATAAATATAACTAATATAAATATAACTAATATAAATATAACTAATATAAATATAACTAATATAAATATAACTAATATAAATATAACTAATATACAATGCACCATAAAATACTGCTTATAAACACAAAAGTAGATGAGGGTTGTAAACGTTTCAAAACAGACCAAATGGGGCCCCTAAAAGCACAGAGACAAACACCATAAAAATTAATGTATTAATTAAATTACCTAAATTGAATAATACAACGTTGCCAAATTGATTTCTCCAAATTGTGCACTACATTCTACTGCAGAGCTACCATAGTTATGTGTTCTGGGAACATTATAATCCCAGGAACAATGAGATCCCCACTGGCCATTGTATTCCCCATTTCAGGATGGAATTCCTCTGAGCATGAGCTGCTTGCTAAGTTATGTAGAAGTGATGTATGCTTCTGGAATTAAAACACAAACATATGAAACTAACAGAAAAATATGTTAACAAGCAGCTTGCCAAGGTTCCTTTTTTCTTTTCTAAAAGGCTGCCATCCCACAAGGTCAGTGCGATGAAAGGCTAAGATAAATTTGGGAAGATGGGTTATAATTAAGCCATGTGGTGTAGATGTTTTTAAGTCATGATTAATGAGCCTATGTCACATGATCCAGCTTTATAAGATGAGCTCCTGAATACTTAGGTTCTACCTCCAAGCACAGTAAAGGCAGCATTGTCTTTATTAAAGCAGAACCAAGCAATCTGTTTCCTAAATTCCTTGCTTGCAAAAGGTACACTTAATAAAAGTTTTGAAGATGCCATGTTTTTTAGTCAGCGTCTTTTATATATTTGTGCAAGAGCTAATGACATTGCTGAATGTTACTATCAAAAATGTAATATTTTTTTATAACAAAATATTTAAAATAAAGATGTTTGTATTTTTTGTATTTTTTCTAATATTGAATTTGTTACTATGTGATGGGTCTGCAAAATAATGCTGGTTTTCTTTGTATAAAATGGGATATTCTAGAATATATTACAATTTATTTTTGCTTAAAAAACTAATTTACTTAGATTATCTGAGCAGAGGAAACATAGATATCAGCAACTTTAAATTAAAACATTTTTGTGAACTTAAAGTGACATGAAACTATTTTTTTTTCTTTCATGATTTATTTAGAAAGAGCATGCAATTTTAAGCAACTTTCCAATGTACTTATATTAACAAATTTGCTTCTTGATATCCTTTGTGGGAAAGCATGTCTAAATATGCTCAGTAGCTGCTGATTGGTGGCTGCACATAGATGCCTCTTGTTATTGGCTCATCCATGTGCATTGCTATTTCTTCAACAAAGGATACCTAAAGAATGAAGTAAATTAGATAATAGAAATAAATTGGAATGTTGCTTAAAATTATATTCTCTATCTGAATCATTAATTTATTTATTTTTAGGTTTCATGTCCCTTTAAGTACAAAAACTTTTAGTATAGGTAGGGATACCACAGACAAATGCAGCTATTTCAGATGCCAATATAAAGGTAAAGGAATTGTAAACAATTTAATATACTTAAGATAAAATGGATAATTTTAAACAAATTAAAGGGGAGAAAAAACCTATCTACATGTATCAAGCTTCTAAAAAGTAACTTTCCTGAAAGGTTAACCTTACAATGTGTTACTGTCATTTTGTTTCCATATGTATGATATTAATTATATATCTATAATGTCCCAAAATGCTTTCTCAAGTTTTTCTTTAACTTACTAAAAACAAATGAAATGGAGATAGATAGTATGGATAATTATTACAACATTTTCTTTTAAAAATTACACCAATTATATATTATAATAATCTGTGATTTAAATAACAGTTGGTGAGATTACTTATTACACATGCTATCCAATTTAAAGAGACACAATAAACCTAAAAACTTTCTTTTGTATACCATTTAAAAAAAGTTTCCAATTTCCTCCTGTTATCAAATTCATTCCAAATACCTAGGTAGGCATCTGGGGCTCTTGCAAATGGATAACATTCTTGCAAAACTGCTGCCATATAGTGCTTCACAAATGGGCTGGCTCCTAAGCATACATCCCTGCTGTTCAACAAAAGATACCAAGAGAAAGAAGAACAATTGATAATAGAACTAATCTAGAAATTTGTTTAAAATTGCATGCTCTATCTGAATCATTAAATAAATATTTTAGGTTTAGCATCCTTTTAAAGGACCATTAAATACAGCAGGATTGTATAAACAAGAAATGCATAATTAAAAGACAATTCAATGATGATCAAAGGTTTGCCACCACAAACATGAAAAACACGGTTTAGCCTCAAAGGGACAGTCTTGGTGCAATTTAAAAAAAAAATGAGCTACCCCTGTGAGTGTTGAGCTGTCTCCCATAGACATAATGAGACCTCTCTGCTATGTAAAAGTTTCCAATGGAGGATGGAGTATACAGGAAGAACCCAGCATATGTTTAAACTTTAATATTATGCCTTATTCAAATTCTGCTATGCTGTATTCAGTGAACTGTACCTTTAAGGGACAGGCTACTCCAAAATTTCTATTGTTTAAAAAGATAGATAATCCCTTTATTACCTATTTTCGCACAGGCAACATGGTTATATTAAAGGGACATTTTACACCAATTATAATTTAACTGCATGCAATAGACACTACTTTAAAGAAGAATATGCACAGATACTGATCTAAAAATCCAGTATAATTAAACCTTTTAAAAATGTACTTAGAATCTCAAAGTTTAGCACTGTTGATGAGGTTAGGCTGGGATACCCAGTGAAAGGGGCTGGGAAAAATATTAGGAACAGACACTCCCCTTTCCCTGAATATGAAAAGATAAATTATACAAACAGAAGTCGAAAGATTCTGTAGACATCAGTATACATCTAAAACCTTGGGGCTTGGTTAGGAGTCTGAAAATAAGCACAATGTTATTAAAAAATAAGCAAAACTATACATTGTTACAAAAACACTCTCAGAAGGGTTATATATATGGATCGTCTACAAAACATTTATTAAAAAATTTTAATATACTTTTTACCACTGTGATTACCTTGTATCTACAAGCTGCAGTTAGACCCAAAGAAAAGGGCAAATATCATACCACTACTAGTGGTACCTCTAACATGTTGGGTACCAACACTGGAGATGAACCACTGGCCCCGAGTCATGATCAGAGCAGTGGTCAGCTGGAACAGGTTTTTTCAGTAACCCAGGAACCCGCAAGGAGGAGAGAGTACTATAGTATCACAGAACAGGTACCCTCGCAGAGGAACAAAACCAGCCACCAAGTACAAACCCTCAGTGTAATTCATTTATCCAATCTTGTTCTAAATACATCTCAAATAAAACTTTTGAGTTTTGGCTTGGGTTTTGTACCTAAGACTGGATTTGACTTATTTAAGAACATGATAGATGTGAATTGTTTAGTTCGCAATATCACTTTAAAAAAGCATTTTTCTGATTGTGACCAACAGTCCATACATGATTTTGTTGACTATACCATTTGCAAGGCGGCCAGAATAAACCTTAACAGTGATTTCTCCTTTTCTAAAACATGTGATGTAATTGAATTAGACAAAATGGCTAGAGATGGATGTACAGAAATAGACTCTAGTAATATGGAGAAATTTGTGGGTTTCAAGAAACCTTCTACCTTCTATCCAATCCAAAGCAGAGGCCTCCTTATTGAAAAATTCTACAACAGAGTAGAAAAAGATCTCAAAGATTATTATTTATTAAAGGCATAGTCTAGTCAAAAATAAACGTCCATGATTCAGACAGAGCATGCAATTTTAAGCCACTTTCTAATTTACTACCATTATCATTTTTTCTTTGTTCTCTTGGTATCTTTATTTAAAAAAGCTGGAAAGTAAGTCTAGGAGCCAGCCCATTTTTGGTTCAGAACCTGGATAGCGCTTGCTGATTGGATGTCTACATTTAGACACTAATCAGCAAGCGCTATCCAAGAGAATGAAGAAAAATTGATAATAGGAGTAAATTAGAAAATTGCTTAAAATTGCATCCTCTATTTGAATTATAAAAGTTTAATTTTGACTATACTATCACTTTAAAGACAAAAAAAGGATCACTGATAATTTATCCAAGTTTGAAAGACAAGCTCTCAAACAGCTTCAGACTAATAAAAGCATAGTGAACCGGGCCGCTGATAAGGGGGGCTCTGTTGTGGTTCTGGATAGACAGGCATACAGGAAAGGCTCTTTGCCAATTAACGGATACTGTGCAATATTGTGTCCTTCCTGCTAACCCCACTAAACATTACCAGGTAGAACTTATGAACCTTCTGAATGATGGGCTAGAACAGGGATTTCTTGATAGAAATACCTTTGAAGATTTATACATTGAACACCCTGTAATTCCAGTGTTTCACCATCTCCCGAAGGTGCATAAGTCCCTGGTACAAGTCAAGGGTCATCCAATTGAGAGTGGAATAGGCTCTTTGAGCACTTTCCGAATGGCTCAATGCCAAATTTCAATCTTTGGTTCAAGTACTTTCCAGTTATCTTCAAAATACTAAACATGTCATGAACAGTATGCCATGGGATTCTACTTACATTTGGATGACAGTGGACGTAACTGCCTTATATTCCTCCATTCCTCATGCCCAAGGTCTACAAGTGCTAGAATTTATTCTTACCTACTACTCTACTTTATTTCCGGAAATTTGTAATTGATGTGACTGGTTTTCTCCTATACCACAATTACTTTGAGTTTGAGGGGATTTTTTTATCTCTAGAGGTGTGGGACAGCTATGGGGGCAAAATTTGCCCTCTCATATGCCAACCTGTATATGGGTTGGTGGGAGCTGTCTCACATATATGGGGATACTAACCCCTTTAGGACCAGTAAAATTTATTTTGGACGGTTCATAGATGACCTCCTTTTTATTTGGCAAGGAGATAAGGTTGGCATGTGCGAATTCATCAGTTACATTAATGAAAATGACCTTAATCTCAAATTCATATTTGAGATACAGGAGTTAGCCATTAATTTTCCGGACATCACACTTAGAGGTACTCAGGAAGTGAAGGTAGAGACCAGCATATATAGAAAGCCCATATCAGGAAATTCAATGATACACGCCAGTAGTTGCCACCCCAAAAATGTATCCTACTCTATAGCTAAGGGGCAACTTATCAGGGCTAAAAGAAATGGTTCCACTCATAAAGTCTTTTGGAACATCAATAAAATTTGGTGGATCATTTGGAAAAGAGGGGTTACCCCAAGAAAGTTATCAAATGAGCAGTTCATGAAGTACAGGGAATTGACAGACATACCCATCTGGCTGATAGGGTTAAAACTAACGTTACATACAAAAATAATCAGGTTACATTTGTGACTGACTTCAGTTCTGAATATAACCCAATTTGTAACATTGTAAGAAAGCATTTCAAACTTCTTGTGGCAGAGGACAAACTCACAGACCGTGTGGCCAATGGCATCAGGTGTTCCTATTGCAGAAATAAATCATTGGGCAACTATTTCTCCCCTACAGTACTGAGCAGGGCTCATGCCACAACAAGCTCTTGGCTCACTAGTAAAGGGATGTTTAGGAGTGGGAGTAGCAGGTGCAAGGCCTGTGACTATATTGTCATCTCTGACACGTTTACATCTGCTGTCACCATTCAGTCTTTTGATATAAATTATTGTTTGAGCTTCAAGTCTAATTTTGTTATTTATTTAATAACTCGTATTTCTTGCAATATCCAATATGTTGGACTCACGACTCGTGACATCAGATCTCGTATCAGAGAACACGTCACCTGTCCACAATTAATGTAGGCAAGTCCACTTCACCTATAGTGCAACACTTTGTCACAAAACATGACAAAAAATGTTTTCAGCTTTAGGTGGTTAGCCATTGACAAGGTACTCTACCCTAAATGGGGTGGTGATAGACAAAGACTCCTAGAAAAGAGAGAAATGCTGTGGATTTTTAAGCTGTCCACCAAGGTGCCCTTAGGTCTCAACGCAGAATACGATTTGATCAATTATTGGGAATAGGTATGGATTGATCCTATTCTCTTCCTGTTATGCTATAGCAATCATTAGCATTTATCAGGTATTACGGAAATGACAGAGGTGTGTCATCTTTTACCCAATGGGTAAACAAAATATATATATATATATATATATATATATATATATATACAGTATATATATATATATATATACAGTGTATATATATATATATATATATATATATATATATATAAACAACAGGAGTGAACTCTCACTTCCAAATTCAATCTGCCAGGGTGCATGCAAAAAATGAATAATACCAATGAACAGATGGCTGCACTCACTGGTCCTTTAAATAAAAGTCTTTATTTGGTCTGAGGAAGGGGGTACGGTCCCCGAAACGTCACACAAATAAAGACTTTTAATTAAAGGACCAGTGAGTGCAGCCATCTGTTCATTGGTATATATATATATATATATATATATATATATATATAAAATCTCTTCATGTAAGGGCACTCACAGGTATTATATACTGGTGTCAGTTCCGAGAGGACGGCTACGATACTGCTCCAATACATGTAGCATGCAAATGGAAACAGACTTGTTGTCTTGATAAAGGCTTGACTATGAGCCGAAACGTCGACATCTGACTTTTTCTGAAGATTTCCTAATAAAGTTTAAGAATTATATAATACCTGCAAGTGCCGTTACATGAAGAGATTATTCTATATGATATATATAGATTTATGAAAATAAGAATAATACAAATAACGTACTATTAGTTGAAAACAAAGCTTCTCTTTAGTTTAAAATAAATAATTTAATTTTTAGTTTGAAATTAATTACACACACTATTCTATTTGAATGTAATGCTTGTAATTCTTACCAATGCACCAGAGAACTGGATATTAAGGGGAATTGGCTTTGTTGAATACATAATGGAAGCAAAAAGCATGAGATATTGTATATCTAATTTGCATATCTAATCCACAGTTCTCTGGTAAATTGGTGACAATGTATGCAGATTACTTCTGGGGGAAAACAAGCAGGGGTACTTGCCTGGATTTGCTAATTTTCTATACAATAATTCTTGGACTCATATATATTTATATATATTAGAGATATACAGGGAAGAAAAATTGAATTTCGGACAAAATTTTAATTTCAGATATTCAAGAAATTTTTTTTTATGGAATATCCGTTGCCTGCATTATCTGTTTTTTATTTTCTTTAAAGCAAAACGAAAATCAAAATTTCGTTAAACATTTACATTCATTTTCATTAAACAAATGTAAATGTTTCAAAACTGGAGGTGAAAAGTTCACCTTTAGCTACGATACTTACCTTAATGTGCTCTCCAGAGTAGGGAGAACATGGTAAGGTAAGTATTAAGCACTTCAAAAATAAATAAAGGAAATTAATGAATACTGACAATTTTTGTCAGTATTTATTAATTTTCTTTATTTTCATTGGTGCATCCTTTCGGATTTTCATTTAGTTAAAACAAAACGAAAATTTGATTTTCATAACAAATGTGTATTCGTCCGAAAAAACAAATAGACATCTTTAGTATTTGAGATACCTGGCAGTTGATGACTTTTGGTGAGAGTGCAAACACATCTTTGTCCATATATGTGGACAAAGTGCTTCTTATAAACATAGATGAAACATCAGCACTGTTTCAATTTGTGTCTGAGAGCCCATCTTTCCAATTTTTTCTGAGAGTCTATCTTTCCATATTATTTAATATTCAATATGTTAACTCATTTTCCCATATAGGCATGATGTTTACCTTTGTATAATGTGAGTCCATCGATTTATTGATGTATGGTTCTAACAATCTTTTGAGATGTATATGATCTCTGCAACAGCTGTGCTCCTCATTATTATTATTTTTTTGCATTTTTTGCATTTATTTACATTTATTTTGTCTAACAGTACACTGGTTTTATGTAATCTAGTTATATTAGAAGTCTGTATACTAATGCAAGTATTTCTATATATTTTATATTGGATGCTATATGTGATATGAGGTTTTTATCTATGTTTTGTCTACATGTCTTTTCACTTATTTGATTACACTTACACACTGATGTGATGATATTCCCCTCTGTTGAATTATTTCTGTCTCTTTTAGGATATCTTGTGACCATAGGGACTTGTATACCCTTTGGTCTGGTCACGATATCTCTAGTTATGGATGATGATAATTTTAGTGTGCCCTGAGCGATGGGCTAGATAAGGTTATTAGATGTATGTGGTCACTCTCTGCCCATTTGTGGTGGATGGTAGTGGTACATCTTGTTATGATTGACGTGATAGGTATATAGAGGACACTTTGTCAATGTCAGATAGCATGTAGGACACATGACCGGTGAGTTATATCTAGGTCTAATCTCACTCGAAACATAAGTTTAATTTTTAGTTTTTTTATTCTAGATCCCACAGTGTGGATAAATGGAAACATTTTTGGCTTCACTATTTAAGTTATATTTATTTCAGCGTGGTGGTTTTGTTACAATACTGCTACATGTGGATAACTGATACGTATGTCACTTTTTATATATATCTTTATTGTAAATGGACAGCTATATGGATTTGGTTGGTACATATCGGTTTGTGTATGGTGGTTACTATGGTTGCATATCTTGCAATGTTCTGCCCCATTGGCTGTTGTCCTAATGAGAGGGCGTGACTGACATATGATATTCTGGGTATATAATTGTCCTTTACGGCGGTGGATGGCTGTAAAAATGTTCTATAATGGATAACTGGTGGTCTGGTGGGCGGCTAGTCTGCTCGGGTCTGGATGCATAGTTTGCGGCTACTACAGTGTAGATAAGCGTGTAGTGGTTGCCATGGATATGCGCCTTGCAATACCTTGGTCCATCTGTTTCGGGTGTTGAGAGTGTGTGTGATTGCCAAATGTTGGTCATACAGCGGTAAGTTGCCGAGGTAAGGTTTTGTGACACTTTACATATTTGATAATTGTGAGGCCATGGGGGTCTTATCGGCGGTCAGTGTACACGACTTATGATATATTCAAAGGCCACAACCGATTTATAGGTAATAGATATATGCACTGTGTGCTATCGAACTAGGGCGTGATTAAGTGATTGCGCCTGGCCAATCCCGATAATGGGAGGAATAAGTCGGAACCTATGAGAATGTTTGTTATGATTACCACGCGAGCAGAATGCAGCAAGAGCTGTTAAACTATTACTATGATAATCTGATTTTTTTGCGCAATTGTTGAGCCAGTTCTTCACTTCAGGGGAATATACATTTATTTTTAATATAGTTCCCATATATATATTCACTTACCTTTTGATATATCACATATTAATATAATTAAAGCAGCATACTATATTGTGCACACGGCTGCTGATTCTTTTGCACACGGCTTTCCGTGATTGGTAGATCTGAATGGGAGGGTTTTTCAGGCCTATACATTTTTCACTTTTGCACTTGATGTTTGTCAGAGGAAGGGATGCTGTTTGTCCCGAAACGTCACAATAAATATTTGGTTTGTCACTGATGTCCGAAGTCCAGAGAGTGCTAATTTTTATAATATATATATATAATTTTAAATGCTGCAAATCAAATGTTTGGTCTAGTAATTTGCAGCCTTTTTATGAAACCCTGGATTACAGAATTTGCTTTTAGAGCATAGAACAAGCACATATTTTACACAAAAGCAAGAGTTTAATAATGTCACTTTAAAGGACTATTTAAAACAGTAGAATTTAATACATAATAAAAAGATAACGTAATAGAGTGGTAGATTTTTTTTTCTGGTATATTTCAAATTTATTTACTTTTTTATCCTGTATCATGTGACAGCCATCAGCCAATCACAAAGCACATATATGTATATACTGTGCACATGCTCAGATCTATCTATCTATCTATCTATCTATCTATCTATCTATCTATCTATCTATCTATCTATCTATCTATCAATTATTTTAAACATTTCTGACAGTATGGTGCTTATATTATGACTTCACCATTATGAGTACTTGAGCCTGCAGGTAACAGGTAAAGAACTGAAATAAAGACGCTGTCTGCAGAGGCTTAGATACAAGGTTATCACCGAGGTTAAAAGTATATTAATAGAACTGTGTTGGTTATGCAAAACTGGGGTATGGGTAATAAAGGGATTATCTATCATTAAACAATAAAAATTCTGGGGAAACATGTGCTTTAAAAGGTCTATGAAATCCAAATGATTTATTTTATGATTCAGATAGAGTTTAATATTTAAGATTTTTTTTCTCCAATAAATATACTGTATATATAAAAAAAATTGTTTGCTTGGTCTGCGTTGTTGAAAGGCAGGTAGGTATACTCAGGAGCATGCACATGTTTGGAGCACTATATGCCAGCAGTTTTGCAAAAATGCTTTTTTGATTATTACCTTAACCGTTAAGAGCACTAAATGTAGCCACCAATCAGCAAGCACTACCCATGGTGCTGAACCAAAAATGGGCTGGCTCGTAAGCTTACATTCCTGTTTTTTCAAATTGAGATACCAAGAGAACAAAGAAAAATTGATAATAGGAGTAAATTAGAGTAATAGGAGTAAATTAAGTTGCTTAAACTTGCATGCTCTATCTGAATCATGAAATAACAAATTTGGGTTCAGTATTCCTTTAAACCAATTTGTTGAGTTTAATGCTCCTTTAAGCTTAGGCTAATGAGATGTCTCAGTGGCTTACTTGACCATCTGCTGTACCTGTTCCAACCTTGGGGTTCCATTTTCTAATACCAGTAAGTCCAGCCCTGTCTTTCATCCTTATGAGTCTGATAAACTGAATATCATTAAAATAATCACAACTTTTATTTATCAGCTGTTGCTAAAGCACTGGTTCCTTTGCTATGTCATTTGCCACAACAGACTCTCAAATATCCCTTGTGTCTCAGACAAATGTTCCTACTGCCAGAGACACAAAGACAAAATTGGAAAGATACCAAATGGAAACTTGAGATTCTTTCCTGGCAAAGCACTGTGTGCAAAAGATCCCCATGAATGAAACCACATTTTCAAAGTTCCTACATTTGATGGTTTGGTTAGTATTTTTGGTCTTCTGTATTCATTAAATTGTCCTTATACATTAAGTGGTACATTTGAAGTCAATGCAATCCAAAGAGTGTATTTTTATTTTGTAAAATAAATTTGCTCATAAAGTGCAAAAAGAAAATGCTGTAATACGTTAGTGTTTTATTATTGCACTGTATATAACTAAGGGCTGAATGATCTAAAGGTCTCTGGGCTGGCGAGATTCTTTAAGAATGCTCAACTTTACTTCTATATCCCTTGGGAACTCTTTAAAGCTACTTTTTACGTGTCTCGCTAAGGGGAGTAAGCTGCATTTTCGTATGGGAAGGAGATGCATACATTACATCTGTGCACAATAAAAATCGCAATTTAAAAATCACACAAAACCAATAATTGAACCATTCACAGAAAAATACAGGGGGAAAAATTGTATTGTTCAGGTACATAAAAAGTTGTAACAAAATTGTTTACCAAAATTCATATTTTATTAAAAACATAAAATGTATGATTACACAGAAATTAATCGTATTAAATATTCACACCATAAATTGTTATTTAAAGACCCTGGATGGTCAAAAAACACAGAAATTTGTACTTATAAGTACAAAATACAAAGCATATTTTTTTTAATTGTAAAATAGGCTGAACATGGGCGTTCTATGGGAGTGTTGAAACTGTCTCTCAAATTCCAGCTTAATTATCTAAGCATTTCCACCCTTCAGATCTCACTATTTTTTTTTCTCACAAATTAGAAGTTCGCGAGCTTTTAGCAAAATACTCAAAACACTAATTACTATGAAAGGAAAACCGTTGAATATGAAAATAATTTTGTGATTTTAAGGTACAGTGCACTTAAAAAAGTGTAATTTGATTTGTATTAGGTGTAATATTAAATTTTAAGCATACTTTACTTCGTTCTCCATTGCAAACTTTTACAAAGCAGAGAACTTTCATTATTTCTATGGGAGACATCTTGCCACTTGCAGGGACAGACGATTTTCTTTCGCCTAGATTCCAAGTTTTGCGCTATAGAGGGTGCAAAACGAACGCAACAAAAGTTACGTTATTTCACCCTCCATATCTCTGCCATTACAAGTTTCTGAAAAACTGCCTTGTGCGTGCGATATGGTGGCGTTAAGCTCCATACGGCACAAAAGCCAAGGGCTGCTTTGTCATGCTCATGCACGCTTTCCCCATACACATCAATGGGGAGAGAGCGTTAGAAAAAACTAAAACCTGAAGCGCGGAATGAAAAGCTCCGTAACGCAACCCCATTGATGTCTATGGGGAAAAACCTAACACCCTGACATAAACCCCATGTCTAAACACCCCGACATCACCGACACCTAAATAAACTTATTAACCCTAATCTGCTGCCCCTGACATCGTCAGCACGAAATAAAGTTATTAACCCCTAATTTGTCGCTACCAACATCGCCGCCACTAATAAAAGTTATTAACCCCTATTCAGCCGCTCCCCAACATCGCCGCCACTATAATAAAGTTATTAACCCCTATTCCCCCACACCCCAACATCGCTGAAACTATACTAAAGCTATTAACCCCTATTTTGCCGCTTCCCGACATCGCCGCCAGTAAATAACGTTATTAACCCCTAAACCTCTGGCATCCCACATCACCGTCACTAAATAAACCTATTTACCCCTAAACCGCCAGCCCCTCACATCGCAAAAAACTAAATTAAACTATTAACCCCTAAACCTAACAATCCCCTAAAACTTTAAATTAAAGACTGGTACTGCAAGGCTAAACATGTTTTTTTCACGTTTTTGCCGATTAACTTTTGATAATCGGGTTCTAAGTTTTTAAAGGGACATAAAACAAAAACATTATTTCATGATTTAGAGCATACAATTAAAAAAAAATCAATTTTACTTCTATTATTAAATTTGCTTTATCATAATGGTATACTTTGTTGAAGAGCATACAAATGTAGGTAGCATGGACACCTCTGTAAAACTGCTGCCATATAGTGCTCCAGACATGTCCATGCTCCAGAGTCTTAAAATATGTAAATTGTAAAGTTTCTTCTTACAAAATGTTATGCTGTATCAGAATTATAAAAAGAAGAAGAAAATGTTTGGGGTTTCATGTCCCTCTAACCCTTGCAAAGGGATTTAACCCCTTAATGACCGGACCATTTTTCAATTTTCTTACCCTTAATGACAATGGCTATTTTTACATTTCTGCAGTGTTTGTGTTTAGCTGTAATTTCCCTCTTACTCATTTACTGTACCCACACATATTATATACCGTTTTTCTCACCATTAAATGGACTTTCTAAAGATACCATTATTTTCATCATATCTTATAATTTACTAAAAAAAAATTATAACATATGAGGAAAAAATGGAAAAAAACACACTTTTTCTAACTTTGACCCCCAAAATCTGTTACACATCTACAATCACCAAAAAACACCCATGCTAAATAGTTTCTAAATTTTGTCCTGAGTTTAGAAATACCCAATGTTTACATGTTCTTTGCTTTTTTTGCAAGTTATGGGGCAATAAATACAAGTAGCAGTTTGCTATTTCCAAACCACTTTTTTTCAAAATTAGCGCTAGTTACATTGGAACCCTGATATCTGTCAGGAATACCTGAATATCCCTTGACATGTATATATATTTTTTTTTAGAAGACAACCCAAAGTATTGATCTAGGCCCATTTTGGTATATTTCATGCAACCATTTCACCACCAAATGCGATCAAAAAAAAAAAAAGTTCACTTTTTCACAAAATTTGTCGCAAACTTTAGGTTTCCCACTGAAATTATTTACAAACAGCTTCTGCAATTATGGCACAAATGGTTGTAAATGCTTATCTGGGATCCCCTTTTTCAGAAATAACAGACTTATATGGCTTTGGGGTTGCTTTTTGGTAATTAGAAGGCCGCTAAATGCCGCTGCGCACCACACGTGTTTTATGCCCAGGAGTGAAGGGGTTAATTAGGGAGCTTGTAGGGAGCTTGTAGGGTTAATTTTAGCTTTAGTGTAGTGTAGTAGATAACCCCAAGTATTGATCTAGGCCCATTTTGGTATATTTTATGCCACTATTTCACCGCCAAATGCGAGCAAATAAAAAAAAAAAACAACATTTTTCACAATTTTAGGTTTCTCACTGAAATTATTTACAAACAGCTTGTGCAATTATTGCAGAAATTGTTGTAAAAGCTTCTCTGGGATCCCCTTTGTTCAGAAATAGCAGACTTATATGGCTTTGGCGTTGCTTTTTGGTAATTAGAAGGCCGCTAAATGCTGCTGCGCACCACACGTTAATTATGCCCAGCAGTGAAGGGGTTAAATTAGGGAGCTTGCAGGGTTAATTTTAGAGATCAGCCTCCCACCTGACACATCCCACCCCCTGATCCCTCCCAAACAGCTCTCTTCCCTCCCCCACCCCACAATTGTTCCCGCCATCTTAAGTACTGGCAGAAAGTCTGCCAGTACTAAATAAAAGAGGTTTTTTTTTTTTTAAAATAAAAATAATAAAGTATTTTAGCTGTGATGGACCCCTGCCTTAGCCCCAACCTCCCTGATCCCCCCTCCAGCTCTCTAACCCTCTCCCCTACCTAATTACCGCCATCTTGGGTACTGGCAGCTGTCTGCCAGTACCCAGTTTGGCCCCAAAAACCCCCCAAAAAGTATTTTTATTTTATTTTTTACTTAAAAAACTATTTCTGTAGTGTAGCAGCCCCCCACAATACCCCCACCCTAACCCCCTTCCAGATCCTTTTATATTTTTTTAAAAAAAAAATTCCCTTTTATTTCCCCTTTCTGCCCTCATTCATTGGTGTCAGTTTGGCTAATGGGTGCACGTGCACGTGCGCCCCGTGCACACGCACACGCACACTCGCGCATCGTGCACGCGCATCGTGCATTTGCATCGTGCACCCGGCGGACACTGGCACTATCACTACCGGTGCAGAGAGGGCCACAGAGTGGCTCTCTCTGCATCGGAGGCTTGTAAAGTGGTATTGCAGGATGCCTCCATATCGAGGCATCACTGCAATACCCTCAGAGCTGCTGGAAGCATTTGTGATCGCTTCCAGCACTCTGTTTGACAACTGACGTACCAGGTACGTCCATTGTCATTAACTGCTTGTTAATGCATGACGTACCTGGTACGTCAGTTGACATTAAGGGGTTAAAGGGCCATATTACCCAAATGTTTAAACACTTGAAAGTGATGCAGCATAGCTGTAAAAATCTGATTAGAAAATATCACCTGAACATCTCTATGTAAAAAAGAAAGATATTTTACCTCAAAAGTTCCTCAGTAGCCACATCCCATTGTAAAGGATTTCTAAGCAGCATATTAGTATGTCTGTCCCGGGACAACAGAAAGGATGATCTTCGTGCACTCTCATATTATTTCACCAATCAGGTAAAGGAAGCTTACTATGAAATCTCATGAGAGTTAAGTCAAATCTCATGAGATCACAGTAAGAGTTCATGACCTCAGCACTGCTGATGCTGATTGGCTGCTGTTCATTTCTTCATTTTTTTTTAATTTTTTTACCTGCAGCTGGGCAGCAGCTGAGTATAACTTTTTACACAGAACTTACTCTGCTGAGCTGAGGAAATTGTGAGGTAAAATATCTTCCTTTTTTACATAGAGATACTCAGGTGATATTTTCCTGTCAGCTTTTTACAGTTATACTGCATCAGTTTCAAGTGATTTAGCATATGAGTATTATGTCCCTTTAATACATATTTAATGTAAGCTCCAGAAAAGCAATGTTTTATTGGAATATAGCTGAATGGATCTGGTGAGCCAATAGCCAGTCCACCAATCACCAGGGACATGAAACACAAAAATTTCCTTTCATGATTAAGATAGAGCCTACAATTTAATGCAACTTTGTTCCCTTGGTTTTTCTTTGTTGAAAAGCATACCTAGTAGAGATGTTCTACAAAACATAAAAGAGACAGATGCGCCACATGGCCCAATATTGTTTGTTCAGCGGGGTAGATATATTCTAGTGGTATCAATATTAACTCACAATCTAGGAAGCACTCCAGTTAGTGCAGCAGGAGCAGTCTGGGATTAATCACAGTCACCCAGCAGACCGACCTCTAGGGCAAATTAGTATGGTTCTGTGATGGAGATACAAGCAAAAACAAAAGTGCCTATATGGCCTAGTACTGTTTGAATCAGAGGATGGAGTTATGTATATTTGGAAATATACTCACAATTTGTATAGCATCTTCATTGATGCTAATCAGGCAGGAAGGGATCAATACAGTCACCCAACAGACTATGGCAGGTTCTCACAGCAGGCAGAGCAGCAGAGCTCACAAGGATCAGGTCCAAAATGATACACAATAGCAAGTGTTTGAATAAAAATTTGATATTTTACTTAATAAAACAAATAAAAACAAGCGACGCGTTTCTCAGGCTGAGAAACGCGTCGCTTGTTTTTATTTATTTTTATTTGTTTTATTAAGTAAAATATCAAATTTTTATTCAAACACTTGCTATTGTGTATCATTTTGGACCTGATCCTTGTGAGCTCTGCTGCTCTGCCTGCTGTGAGAACCTGCCATAGTCTGTTGGGTGACTGTATTGATCCCTTCCTGCCTGATTAGCATCAATGAAGATGCTATACAAATTGTGAGTATATTTCCAAATATACATAACTCCATCCTCTGATTCAAACAGTACTAGGCCATATAGGCACTTTTGTTTTTGCTTGTATCTCCATCACAGAACCATACTAATTTGCCCTAGAGGTCGGTCTGCTGGGTGACTGTGATTAATCCCAGACTGCTCCTGCTGCACTAACTGGAGTGCTTCCTAGATTGTGAGTTAATATTGATACCACTAGAATATATCTACCCCGCTGAACAAACAATATTGGGCCATGTGGCGCATCTGTCTCTTTTATGTTTTGTAGATCATCTTCTTGGGATCCCGGCCGGATTCTCTACAGATTGCTGCCTCTATAATATCTGTCCTCCACACAGTGACTTTCCACTAAGTAATCTGAACTGTTACAATTAATATCAAGTGTCGCTCACTTGTTGAATAAAGTGTCACACTATATTTTGTGGCATTATATCTCATTATTTAGTTTTTTATTATTTAATACATTTTCTATGATATTCTTTTTTTTTTTCTATTGTATCTTACATTTGATTGTTCTGATCTGATTGCTAGAAATTTGTATATAATAGGATCACATCTTACCACTGTTACAATTGTAATTTAGGGCGCCCCCTACTCTTATAGAATACTAGTAGAGATGTGCATTCGTTTTGTCACAAATGCACATTTGTGATGAAAATTGGATATCCATTTTTGTTTCAATGAAACGAATATCTGAATGAATTCACAAAAGAAAATGAAAGAAAAAAAAAATACTTGCGAAAATTATTAAAGAATGCTCAACAGTCCTTCTATTTCCCTGGTGGAATGATCTAAAGCCACTTTTTATCCTGAAAACAGGGTGTCTGGCTAAGAGGCATTTACAGCATTTTCATATGAAAAGTGCACATAAAAATTAATGTTTTAAAAATCATACAAAACAAATATTTGAACCATTCACACAAAAAATAAGCAGAAAAAAATGTATTGTTAAGGTGCACAAAAATCGTATTTTAATAAAAACTTAAAGGGACAGTCTAGTCCAAAATAAACTTTCATGATTCAGATAGGGCAGGTAATTTTAAACAATTTTCCAATTTACTTTTAGCACTAATGTTGCTTTGTTCTCTTGGTATTCTTAGTTGAAAGCTAAACCTAGGACGTTCATATCCTAATTTCTAAGCCCTTGAAGGCTGCCTCTTTTCTCAGGGCATTTTGACAGTTTTTTACCACTAGAGGGTGTTAGTTCATGTGTGTCATATAGATAACGCTGTGTTCATGCACGTAGAGCCAGCACTGATTGGCTAAAATGCATGTCTGTCAAAAAACTGAAATAAGGGGGCAGTTTGCAGAGGCTTAGATACAAGATAATCACAGTGGTAAAAAGTGTATTTATATAACTTTGTTGGTTATGTAAAACTAGGGAATGGGTAATAAAGGGATTATCTATCTTTTAAAAAAATAACAATTCTGGTGTAGACTGTTCCTTTAAAATTTGTATGTAATTTACCCAGGAATAAATCGTATTAAATATGCACAGCGTAAATCGTAATTTTAGTGCCCTGGATGTGCAAAAAAACACAGAGAAATTTGTACTTATAAATATAAAATGCAAAGTGTAAATGTTTTTTTGTAAAATGGGCTGAACATGGATGTTCCCTGTGCGTATATGAAAATGTCTCTCTAATCCCAGTGTAATTCTATAAAGATTTTCGCACTGCAGACCTTACAGTATTTTTCTCACCAACTAAAAGGTGGTAAGCTTTTCTCAAAACAATACACATACTTAATACCCTAGTAGAAAAACACATGCATACGAAAATATAGGCGAATGTAAGATGCTATATGCAGAAAACAGCATAATGTGAGTTATATTGGCTGCAGGATTCAATTTTTAAAGTGCACCCCCTGCTCCCTGCTAACTTCGCTTTAAAGAGCGAAGTGTCCTTATCCAGTGAGCTCCATTACTTTCAATAGGGGCCATCTCGCCACTTGCAGAGACTGCCCCTTTTTTTACGATTATTCCACCAGCGCAGCCCTGCGAGAGTCGGTGAGAAAAACTACATTTGAGCTGGCAAAGTTTATATCATCTAGCCCTTAGTCCACTTGACTCCCAGGACCTGCGCTAAAGTTAGTGCAGTTTCTGGGAACCAAGTACATTAAGCCTGCTATTAGCTCAGACGGGGCTCTGGCAAGAAGAGGATCGGGTTAGCTCTCTATCCAGAGTGCGTTATGGTTAGTATTCTAGCTACCAGTGTGTTCTTGCTAGAGGTGTATTCCAGGTACTGTTGTATTCTAGCTACCGGTGTGTTCAAGCTAGAGGTGAATTCTAGGTACTGTTGTATTCTAGCTACCGGTGTGTTCTAGCTAAGGGTGAATTCTAGCTACTGGTGTATTCTAGCTACTGGTGTATTCTAGCTACTGGTGTGTTCTAGCTAAGGGTGAATTCTAGCTACTGATGTATTCTAGCTACTGGTGTGTTCTAGCTACAGATGTATTCTAGCTAAGGGTAAATTCTAGATACTGGTGTATTCTAGCTACAGGTGTATTCTAGCTACTGGTGTATTCTAGCTACCGGTGTGTTCTAGCTAAGGGTGTATTCTAGCTAAGGGTGTATTCTAGCTACTGGTGTGTTCTAGCTAAGTGTGTATTCTAGTTACTGGTGTATTCTAGCTACAGGTGTATTCTAGCTACTGGTGTGTTCTAGCTAAGGGTGTATTCTAGCTACTGGTGTGTTCTAGCTAAGGGTGTATTCTAGTTACTGGTGTATTCTAGCTACAGGTGTATTCTAGCTACTGGTGTTTTCTAGCTAAGGGTGTATTCTAGCTACTGGTGTATTATAGCTACTGGTGTATCTAGCTACCGGTGTGTTCTAGCTAATTGTGTATTCTAGCTACTGGGTATTCTAGCTTCAAGTGTATTCTAGCTTCTGGTGTACTCTAGCTACTGGTGTATTCTAGCTAAGGGTGTATTCTAGTTACTGGTGTATTCTAGTTACTGGTGTATTCTAGCTACTGGTGTATCTAGCTACTGGTGTGTTCTAGCTAAGGGTGTATTGTAGCTACTGGGGTATTCTAGCTTCAAGTGTATTTTAGCTTCTGGTGTACTCTAGCTACTGGTGTATTCTAGATAAGGATGTATTCTAGTTACTGGTGTATTCTAGCTACTGGTTTATTCTAGCTACTGGTGTGTCTAGCTACAGGTGTATTCTAGCTACTGGTGTATCTAGCTAAGGGTGTATTCTAGCTACTGGGGTATTCTAGCTTCAAGTGTATTCTAGCTTCTGGTGTACTCTAGCTACTGGTGTATTCTAGCTAAGGGTGTATTCTAGTTACTGGTGTATTCTAGTTACTGGTGTATTCTAGCTACTGGTGTATTCTAGCTACTGGTGTATTCTAGCTAAGGGTGTATTCTAACTACTGGTGTATTCTAGCTAAGGTTGCATTCTAGCTACTGGTGTATTCTAGCTGCTGGTGTATTCTAGCTAAGGGTGTATTCTAACTACTGGTGTATTCTAGCTACCGGTGTGTTCTAGCTAAGTGTGTATTCTAGCTACTGGTGTATTCTAGCTACTGGTTTATTCTAGCTAAGGGTGAATTCTAGCTACTGGTGTATTCTAGCTACAGATGTATTCTAGCTACCGGTGTATTCTTGCTAGAGGTGTAATCTAAATACTGGTGTATTCTAGCTAAGGGTGTATTCTAGCTACTGGTGTATTCTAGCTACTGGTGTATTCTAGCTAAGGGTGTATTCTAACTACTGGTGTATTCTAGCTACCGGTGTGTTCTAGCTAAGTGTGTATTCTTGCTACTGGTTTATTCTAGCTACTGGTTTATTCTAGTTAATGGTGAATTCTAGCTACTGGTGTATTCTATCTACCGATGTATTCTAGCTACCAGTGTATTCTTGGTAGAGGTGTATTCTAAATACTGGTGTATTCTAGCTAAGGGTGTATTCTAGCTACTGGTGTATTCTAGCTACTGGTGTATTCTAGCTAAGGGTGTATTCTAACTACTGGTGTATTCTAGCTACCGGTGTGTTCTAGCTAAGTGTGTATTCTTGCTACTGGTTTATTCTAGCTACTGGTTTATTCTAGTTAATGGTGAATTCTAGCTACTGGTGTATTCTATCTACCGATGTATTCTAGCTACCAGTGTATTCTTGGTAGAGGTGTATTCTAAATACTGGTGTATTCTAGCTAAGGGTGTATTCTAGCTACTGGTGTATTCTAGCTACTGGTGTATTCTAGCTACTGGTGTATTCTAGCTAAGGGTGTATTCTAACTACTGGTGTATTCTAGCTAACGGTGTGTTCTAGCTAAGAGTGTATTCTAGCTACTGGTGTATTCTAGCTACCGATGTATTCTAGCTACCGGTGTATTCTTGCTAGAGGTGTATTCTAGATACTGGTGTATTCTAGCTACTGGTGTATTCTAGACACAAGTGTATTCTAGCTACTGGTGTATTCTAGCTACAGGTGTGTTCTAGCTAAGGGTGAATTCTAGCTACTGATGTATTCTAGCTACTGGTGTATTCTAGCTACAGGTGTATTCTAGCTAAGGGTGAATTCTAGCTACTGGTGTATTCTAGATACTGGTGTGTTCTAGCTACAGGTGTATTCTAGCTAAGGGCGAATTATAGTTACTGGTGTATTCTAGCTACAGGTATTTTCTAGCTAAGTGTAATAACACAATCATAAGATCATGTAACAATAAGTAAAAGTTCATATAAGGATATGTATGTTCTTTCTGGGAGTCTCCAGCCTTCTGTTATTTCTTATTGTGTTCTCAGAGAAAAGGAAACAAAAATTGCAACATAGTGTGACTCTGTAACACTGTTCAGGAGATAAAAACACTTGTTTGCAAATGGTTATTCACATGGGTTGGAGCTATAACCAAGCTCAGGGGAATGCGCACACCCACTTTATACTGGTGGGTAAACAGTTACTCTCACGAAAATGTAGTATAAAACAATTTATTAAAACATATGTAAAAGCGTCACAAATGCTTAAATACACCATGCACAGAGGTCAATAAAGCAACAAATATCTATTATTGCTCCAAAAAGCAAACTCCAATACTGGATGCAAGTGGATAGGAAAGCAGAAGCTTAACCACTAAACCGTCCACCCTAATAACCAGTGTGAGTTGCTCCTTCTCCAGGTGTGTGGGCAAATGTAAATTCCTTGACAAAGCTTATATAGCGAAACGTACGTCAGAACTACTATCTCTCCAGTGCGTCTTTACATTTGCCCACACACCTGGAGGTGGAGCAGCTCACACTGGTTATTAGGGTGGATGGTTTAGCGGTTAAGCTTCTGCTTTCCTATCCACTGGTGTCATGATTCCACCTTAAATCCCTCTGTCCACCTTTACTATTTACCTATAAAAGGCTATCAGAAGCACCTGTTTAATGCTTGATTATTGAAGTTGTGTTTCTGATGAACTTCCTGTTCCTCCGCTTCTACTCATTCAAGCCTTTAACTACTTTTTGTGAATCACTTATGCTGGATCAAGCCTTCATTTTCAAAAGTGTTTCTCGAGTATTTATCTCTTTCAGCTTACTTCACCTAAGGTATTCATCCTTTGCTGTAACCCATAGCCGGAACCGCTGACGTCATCTCACTCCGACTACCAGCTGTGTCTCTACACCTCTCACACGCTGTTTCTCTGGAGCCGCACAGCACTCGCTCACTGCAGCCTTCCTCCTGTCTGACCTGATCAGCGTACGCTGCATAATCAATACCGCTGCTTCCCTGCTGTGACTTTGTCTCATACCAGTCTCCGCTCAGGTACAATCTCCCTCAGCTCAAAACTGACTTTGGCTCAAGTAAGATCAGCTTGTAACTTACATTGTTATTTTTGCGCATTCCATAATAACATCTCATTTATAACGGATATATATATTTTTTCAATCATTCGTTTACCATTTGTTTTCTGTTAACTCTAGTGAGCACAGATTGTCTTATTTTTGCCTATTATACAGCCTGTCTCTATTAAGACAATTCATATTCTGTGCGTGATAAACTTAAAGATTCATTCTCCTCAGAAATACCACTCTGTATTATTTTTCCTTATACAAATCATTTCAATTACTAATATTAAGTCTGCTTTATTCCATGTGCTTAACTCATTCAAAGCTATATGTGTTAACTATTGGAAAAAGCTACAAATCTAATTTTTACTTATTAATATCACCTGGATGTATGACAACTGGCATCTAGTATTGGAGTTTGCTTTTTGGAGCAATAATAGATATTTGTTGCTTTATTGACCTCTGTGTATGGTGTATTTAAGCATTTGTGATGCTTTTACATATGTTTTAATAAATTGTTTTATACTACATTTTCATGAGAGTAACTGTTTACCCACCAGTATAAAGTAGGTGTGCGCATTCCCCTGAGCTTGGTTATAGCTCCAACCCATGTGAGTAACCATTTGCAAACAAGTGTTTTTATCTCCTGAACAGTGTTACAGAGTCACACTATGTTGCAATTTTTGTTTCCTTTTCTCTGAGAACACAATAAGAAATAACAGAAGGCCGGAGACTCCCAGAAAGAACATACATATCCCTATATGAACTTTTACTTATTGTTACACGATCTTATGATTGTGTTATCACATTTATTTCATATTTTTTCCTTTTTGTGATACTTGGTATTTTTATTTTATTTTCTAGCTAAGGGTGAATTCTAGTTACTGGTGTATTCTAGCTACTAATGTATTCTAGTTACAGGTGTATCCTAACTACTGGTGTATTCTAGCTACTGGTGTATTCTAGCTACAGGTGTATTCTAGCTAAGGGTGAATTCTAGTTACTGGTGTATTCTAGCTACAGGTGTATTCTAGTTAAGGATGAATTCTAGCTACAGGTGTATTCTAACTACTGGTGTGTTCTAACTACTGGTGTATTCTAGCTACCAATGTATTCTAGCTACTGGTGTATTCTAGCTACTGGTGTATTCCAGCTAAGGGTGAATTCTAGTTACTGGTGTATTCTAGCTACCAGTGTATTCTAGCTACTGGTGTATTCTAGCTACCGGTGTATTCTATCTACAGGTGTATTCTAGCTAAGGGTAAATTCTAGCTACAGGTGTATTTTAGCTAAGGGTGAATTCTAGTTACTGGTGTATCCTAGCTACCGGTGTATTCTAGCTACTGGTGTATTCTAGCTACAGGTGTATTCTAGCAAAGGGTGAATTCTAGCTACACCTGTAGCTTTGAACATTTACATTAATTTTAATTAAAAACGAAAGTAAATCTTTAACTAAAATTCAGCATTTCTTTTGTTTAATACTAAATTAATACCGAATAGTGAAGCTAGCTGATATTCAGGGAAACAAATTTCCTTAAATATTTAGTATGAAAATTTTTGACGAACTGAAAATTTCTTGGTTGCAAAAGTCTAATACCAAGGTAGGCTCAGAAGCTGGAAGCAAGCTGATGATTGGTGGCTGCACATATATACTTCTTACCATTGGTGTATTGATGTGTTCAGTTATTACCTAGTAGTGCATTTGTGCTCCTTCAATAAAGGATACAAATAGAATGAAGCAAATTGATAATAGAAGTAAACTAGAACGTTGTTTAAAAATGTATGTTTCACTTGAATCATCAAAGAAAACTTGTTGTTTCCCAACCTATACTGAAAGTTTTGATACTGGAGTCTCAGCTATTGAATAGCCTAAGTAAACACAGCCAGCAGAAGAAATGACACTCCCAGTGGGGTGCAGGGTAGTTAAGTAATAAAATGATAGTTTTCTATTGTTCTCTCTATGTATTGAGCTTTAGTTTTTCAGACAAATATAAGATAAGGAAGCAAATGTGTGTACACAACGTGATAACATAATGAAATATGATATTACCTGAAGCTTAACCCATTGTATTAGGCTGTGGTTTAAAAGCACAAAGCTAGCTACTTCATATACTCAAATAACCTGAAAATGCAATTTCTCAAAAATGTTATACTCTGCAGCTGGTATAACAATTCATTGAAAATACATTAATATAAAAACAATTTGACAGTGTTCTGTCCCTTTAAACATGTCTTAGATTTATGAGATGCAGGTTTTTTAAGATGGAACCTTTACTTACTTGTTCATAAAAGGTTGTCTTACTTTAACGTAGTATAAAATGTTCTATTGTGTTTCATTGTTTTGTAAACTTCTAAAACTCAAGGCAAATTACAAGGTCATTTAAACTTTGGAAGTTATTCAAGATGACTGAAGAGAACGTTTGATTTGCTAGGGTGCTTTTCTAAACTATATTACATCACAGCACAAACTATTTTCAAACTTTTCTTACTAAATAATTATTTATGACCAGAGAAAGTTCGATGGATACCTAAGTGCTCCATGTTTTTGTTCATTATTATATGACAAGGACACCTAAACCTTTATGTATGTAGGGACAGTCACTAATGGTGGGATTACCCACAAGCCTCATTATATATAAATATATATAATATAATCACATTTTTTTAGAAATCAGTTACTATTCTTAAATTACCAAATTTGGTACAAATACTCATTTTATTTTATTTACAAATATTAATCACACAAAAACCTTTAAGGTTGGTGTATATGCTCTTCAGGCCATAATTTGTGTGTCTCGTTACATGGTATCTTTGTGTGATAAAAACCCTGGTCCCATAATGGTCTGCACACATTTGAGGGGTTAAACACCTGAGCTCCATGCAGGGGCTAGGAAGCTGGGGAATGCATACCTCCCAACTATCCCTATTTGAGAGAGACAGTCTCTGATCTGAGATCTGTCCCGCTGTCCCTCTGAGACAGCCATCTATCCCTTTTTGCAGAATTTCCATTAGCCCCACCCACTTAGTACCTAGACATAGCCAAATGCACCCAGGCAAACCCGCCGATCACCCAGACACACCCCTTACTGCCCAGAAACACCCACAATCCCATCCACTAAACATTCACTATCCCACCCTCTCCAAACACTGCTCCTCCTGCAAAATGTCAGCCCCAATCTACCTCCTTAGTCTCTGATACCCAACCACAAAAGTAGGTGAAAATGTGGGTGTTCTGTTGGTGGTGCCAAGCTGTCTGAGGGCATCATTAGGATGTTCAGGGTTCCGTTAGGCACTCTGGGAAAGTAGCTAGGTAGCAAAAGATAGCAGCAAGGAGGGCCAATTAATCCTCCCACTTAGCTCAATGAGAGCCATGACTTGCTAACTGAAATATTGGGTGCTTTTGAACACCGGTAGAACATCCACATTCTACTTCCCATAAACAATATTTGGTTAAGACATACATCACACAGACAGTGGTACTGGTAGTTTTAAAACTGAGCAGAGAAACTGGGACTAAAATCTATATATGGATGAGGAGTAGATATTTTCAGATACCACATACTTCTTATACAAATATTGTACATCTAAAGATGTTGCTTATTGGGATTATAAAAGATATGAAAAAAATAACAATAAAAGCTATGAATCTAATCTACAAAAAGTGACCATTTATTCACTAAAAACTATAATAATTACTGCTTTAATGGACATGGAAGTGATATGTTATTTTTTAATTTAATTCACTGTAAAATTGCTAATTTCAAGGGACATAAAACCACCAAAAAATATTTCATGATTCAGATAGAGTATACAATTTTTTTTTAAATTATCAAATTTACTTTGTTCACTTGGTATCCTTTATTGAAAAGCAGGTAGGAAGGTAGTTCTATAACTATGTTATACATTTGCAAGAACGGTAGGTAGCAGCAGTGTTTCCTGTCATGTTCACATTACCTATCTAGATATCTCTTCAGTAAATAATACCACGAGAATGAAGTAAACTTTATAATAGAAGTAAATTGAAATGTATTTATTTTTTAATTGTATGCTCTGAATCACAAAAGCAAAATGCTGTATCTCCTGTCCCTATAAGTATTACAGGAAAAATGTTATTAAAATTGTCTCACAACAGACACAAAATACAACAAAATTACATATTTACAAAAAGAACTGATAAAAAATCCTTCAATCAACATTTAACCTTTACGTCGCTGCTCCCTAAGCCTTAAAGGGATTTTCTGCTTATAAAAGCGCTGGTCTTGCCGCGAGCGGCAAGACCGTACTGGAACACCCTCCGTACCTCCGACTGGCTTCCTAAAATATCGTGCTGGCGCGATACCATGCTATAAAAAAAGCAACCCTCATAAAAAGATGAGCAACGTACAGGGCACGTCACTGGTTATTAAGGGGTTAATCAATATTTTTCCAAAATGTAATACATTTTCCTCACTGTTTACCTTCTTCAGTTCATTTATTATTAACTCAATAATTTCTTAAATTTTCTAAATAATTTGTTTAAGTGACACATGACACAGTGCATACCAAAGATAATACATCACCACAACTTTAATAATATACAAGGCATTCACATTATATTTACATGAAGTCCTAAAAATATCATAAATTAGTTCAGAAATGTTGTTATAACCTTTTCCTTCCATAAAGATCTGGAAAAAAAGTCATTCATATAAGAAAGTATTTGGGCAATGTCGGTCAGCATCGAGTGAAAAGCAGATCCAGGGAAAATAATCTTCCTTCTTAATCTTGTCTTTATAAAAATAATACAATTACATACAAACATATTCATTTGTAAAGTTTGTCAGTAAACTCTACTGTCAAAGCTTGAATTTTTCACATTGCTTTCACAGAATGAGGTCGGAAGCACATAATACTAATTGAAGTAATTTTTATATATATAGTCAATGCATAGAAGGCACTTTCTGGTTTTAATAACAAAATACTTGTACTGTATTATCCTTTTTGGGGCTTCCCCCATCCTCAGATTAATTTATTTTTTTGTGAATGCTTTGTGAATGCTTTCCAAAATGAGTTGTTTTATCCTCTTTTTCCACTTCTAACAAACTTGTAACTTTACATTTTGTATTATAAAATCTATAGAAAAGATTGAAAATATTGAAACTAACAAACATTACAACTGTACAACTTTATTTTATATGAAATGTATGCAAATGTTGAAAAGGGAAAATATTATAAATATGTACAGTGTATATATATATATATATATATATATATATATATATTTATTTGTATCTTGATACCAAGAATAACTACAGTCATATCACACAACAATCATATTGCTCTACAATTAGAAATACACATACAATTCCAATCCATACTTGTAGGATACTTTTCCGAAGGATAATCTTCTGTCCACTACTTGGACTGAATAATGAGTATTTGGTTATGTGTGACAGTTACACTTCTTAATGATCACTATGGCCTAGATTTAGAGTTGGGCGGTAGCCGTCAAAACCAGCGTTAGAGGCTCCTAACGCTGGTTTTTACCGCCCTCTGGTATTTGGAGCCAGTCATTAAAGGGTCTAACGCTCACTTTCCAGCCGCGACTTTTCCATACCGCAGATCCCCTTACGTCAATTGCGTATCCTATCTTTTCAATGGGATCTTTCTAACGCCGGTATTTAGAGTTGTGGCTGAAGTGAGCGTTAGAAATCTAACGACAAAACTCCAGCCGCAGAAAAAAGTCAGTAGTTAAGAGCTTTCTGGGCTAACGCCGGTTCATAAAGCTCTTAACTACTGTGCTCTAAAGTACACTAACACCCATAAACTACCTATGTACCCCTAAACCGAGGTCCCCCCACATCGCCGCCACTATATTTAAATTTTTTAACCCCTAATCTTCCGCTCCGTACACTGCCGCCAACTACGTTATCCCTATATACCCCTAATCTGCTGCCCCTAACACCGCCGACCCCTATATTATATTTATTAACCCCTAATCTGCCGCCCCCGCTATCGCTGACCCCTGCATATTATTAATAACCCCTAATCTGCCGCTCCGTACACCACCGCCATCTACATTATAGCTATGTACCCCTTATCTGCTGCCCCTAACACCGCCGACCCCTATATTATATTTATTAACCCCTAATATGCCGAGCGGACCGCACCGCTACTATAATAAAGTTATTATAACCCTAATTTGGGTTAGATTAGGGGTATGTGGGTGATGGAATCAGCCAATCAGAATCAAGTTCAATCCGATTGGCTGATCCGATCAGTCAATCAGATTGAGCTCGCATTCTATTGGCTGATCGGAACAGCCAATAGAATGCGAGCTCAATCTGATTGGCTGATTGAATCAGCCAATCGGATTGAACTTGATTCTGATTGGCTGATTCCATCAGCCAATCAGAATTTTCCTACCTTAATTCCGATTGGCTGATAGAATACTATCAGCCAATCGGAATTCGAGGGATGCCATCTTGGATGACGTCCCTTAAAGGAACCGTCATTCGTCGGGAAGTCGTCGGAAGAAGAAGATGGGTCCGCGGTGGAGGTCTTCAAGATGGAGCCGGTCCTCATCGGATGAAGATAGAAGATGCCGCTTGGAAGAAGATGGTTGCCAGTCCGGATCTACTCTTCTTCCCGTATAGGATGAAGACTTTGGAGCCTCTTCGGGACTTCTTCAGCCGTCGCTTGATAGAAGACTTCAGCCGGATGATGGATGTCTAGCCCCCGCTTGGGCTTGGATGAAGATTTCGGAGCCTGGAACGATCGGTGATACCTGGCATGGTGAAGACAAGGTAGGAAGATCTTCAGGGGCTTAGTGTTAGGTTTATTTAAGGGGGGTTTGGGTTAGATTAGGGGTATGTGGGTGGTGGGTTGTAATGTTGGGGGGGGTATTGTATGTGTTTTTGTTACAGGCAAAAGAGCTGAATTCTTTGGGGCATGCCCCGCAAAGGGCCCTGTTCAGGGCTGGTAAGGTAAAAGAGCTTTGAACTTTTTTAATTTAGAATAGGGTAGGGCATTTTTTTTATTTTGGGGGGCTTTGCTATTTTATTAGGGGGCTTAGAGTAGGTGTAATTAGTTTAAAATTGTTGTAATATTTTTCTAATGTTTGTAAATATTTTTTTATTTTTTGTAACTTAGTTCTTTTTTATTTTTTGTACTTTAGTTAGTTTATTTAAATGTATTTATTTGTAGGTATTGTATTTATTTAATTTATTGATAGTGTAGTGTTAGGTTTAATTGTAGATAATTGTAGGTATTTTATTTAATGTATTTATTGATAGTGTAGTGTTAGGTTTAATTGTAACTTAGGTTAGGATTTATTTTACAGGTAATTTTCTAATTATTTTAACTATTTTAGCTATTAAATAGTTCTTAACTATTTAATAGCTATTGTACCTGGTTAAAATAAATACTAAGTTACCTGTAAAATAAATATAAATCCTAAAATAGCTATAATATAATTATAATTTATATTGTAGCTATATTAGGGTTTATTTTACAGGTAAGTATTTAAATAGGAATAATTTATTTAATAAGAGTTAATTTATTTCGTTAGATTTAAATTATATTTAACTTAGGGGGGTGTTAGTGTTAGGGTTAGACTTAGCTTTAGGGGTTAATACATTTATTAGAATAGCGGTGAGCTCCAGTTGGCAGATTAGGGGTTAATGTTTGAAGTTAGGTGTCGGCGATGTTAGGGAGGGCAGATTAGGGGTTAATACTATTTATTATAGGGTTATTGAGGCGGGAGTGAAGCGGATTAGGGGTTAATAACTTTATTATAATAGCGGTGCGGTCCGCTCGGCAGATTAGGGGTTAATAAGTGTAGGCAGGTGGAGGCGACGTTGTGGGGGGCAGATTAGGGGTTAATAAATATAATATAGGGGTCGGCGGTGTTAGGGGCAGCAGATTAGGGGTACATAGGGATAATGTAAGTAGCAGCGGTTTACGGAGCGGCAGATTAGGGGTTAAAAAAAATATGTAGGTGTCAGCGATAGCGGGGGCGGCAGAATAGGGGTTAATAAGTGTAAGGTTAGGGGTGTTTAGACTCGGGGTACATGTTAGAGTGTTAGGTGCAGACGTAGGAAGTGTTTCCCCATAGAAAACAATGGGGCTGCGTTAGGAGCTGAACGCTGCTTTTTTGCAGGTGTTAGGTTTTTTTTCAGCTCAAACTGCCCCGTTGTTTTCTATGGGGATATCGTGCACGAGCACGTTTTTGAAGCTGGGCGCGTCCATAAGCACCGCTGGCATCTAGAGTTGCAGTGGCGTTAAATTATGCTCTACGCTCCCTTTTTGGAGCCTAACGCACTGAAAACCCAGCCATTCTGTGAACTCTAAATACCAGCTGTATTTAAAAGGTGCGGGGGAAAAAAAGCACGCGTAGCTAACGCACCCCTTTGGCCGCCAAACTCCAAATCTAGCCGTATGTGATCCCCATCCAAAAAAATATTGTATGTTAAATACTTTGATAAGTTAGTTATTTATAAAACAGGAAGTTGTCCTATTCATAATAAAAACCTCTGACTACTACAACCTGCTTGTTATGCTGGTTTCCTATCACTAACAGAATTCTTCTACATGTCTCCTGCTTATTTTGAGGATTGCCACCTACAGTATATAAAATTACCAATGAGAGTGACATGTGTGTGCACTGCAGGGTGTGGTTAGAGCTGGTAGTTGGTTTCATCCTAATTCCTAATTATTTGGAACAGCTGAAGCAGACATGGTTTTGAATTCCCAACAGTATTCAGTCTTCCACTTGGAGGTCTGTTTTTCTCAATAGGTAATATAGGAAGTGTAAGAAAAACCCTGACTGATTTGTGAGTTCTGTTACTGTGACTAAGGATAGGCTGCATGGAGAAATTTGAGATTGATGGCTACAAGTGGGGATTGGTGGATGTTTTGTAGAACTGTAAAAAAGATGACTCCTTTATCGGATTTCACTTTTCATTAGTGGCATATTACATGAAGGGTAGTCTTAACATAGAAGGTGCTGAGTTCAGAAGGCCCACCAGAATTAAAGCTCAGGCATATTATTGATTCAGATCTGCAATATCTCACTTAAACTAATACAGATAATTTATTTCCTAGAAATCGGAAAACTAAGACCAAAATATTGATTTATTTCTAATACAAGGTTTAACATTTCAAGAGAAGACCAGAATTGATTGGCTGCTCTGGTTTCAGTAAAAAATAAATAAATAATAATTTGTTAAAAAAAATAAAAGGGTTTAACAGAACATCCCTTTAAGTAGATTTTAAAGCGTATGGAAGATGAAAACTAATCATGCAATAGTTACTTCTACTAAGTAAACCATCACTTACACATATATCAAAATTATTGATTTAAAATATGAAATGAAATTAATTTAAAGGTATCTCTATTAACAAATGTTTCAGAGCTTAAGATAGTAGACACTGAAATACTCCTGTAGCCCTTTATTAGAAACACATTTATAAAAAAATTCCTAACTGTGCATGGATATGTGATACAGAAAGACCTCATCCTAAATATACACATATGTGGCCTAGTCAATAGCAAAGTCACCCATAATCCCCTGGACCTCCACAGCAAGTAAGCTTGCTCACAACAAAGCATGGTGCAGCAAGAGGGTAGTTCTACTGAATACACCTTAAGGGGGGCAATACTCACCTTGCAGAACTCAAAGCATGACCAGATTACTGGTGACTGAGGGCTTGATGATCAAAAGTGATCCACTCTGAAGAGATGATCTAAAGAGTCTCGTCAGTACTGAGAGTACTGGCAAAATTTTGTGTGCGAGTTGTTTATCTTGTTATGTAAGTTTCTGGATGTGAAGTAGAGACACCAACATTGTAATAAAATGCTTAAAAGCCAAAGATTTTGCATGATTTCTCTCAGTTTTTGATCATCAAGGCCTGAGTGAGGAATGCCCATTGGTAGATTAGCAGGTGTTCAGTGGGCAGAACATTGCAGGAAAAGGTGGGTTCATTAACATTCTGTGGGTGGAGTGGCCAGTGTGTTGGTGTAACTAAGAGGTGTAGGGAAATGGCTATAGGGTTCAGGATGTTGGTTAGGCGCCAAGGGACAGTAGCAGGCCTAGATGCAATTTTCATATATTTGGCACCTTAAAGGGACACTGAACCCAATTTTTTTCTTTTGTGATTCAGATAGAGCATTCAATTTTAAGCAACTTTCTAATTTACTCCTAGGGGTCAATTTATCAAGCTTCGTATGGAACTTGATGCCCCGTGATGACCACTGCTCCATAACCTGTCTGCCTGATCTGAGGCGGCGGACAGAATTCAACCCGATCTTATATGATCGGGTTGATTGACACCCCCTGCTAGCGATCGATTGTCCGCGAATGTGCAGGGGGCGGTATTGCATCAGCAGTTCACAAGAACTGCTGGTGCAATGATAAATGCTGATAGCATTTATCACTGATGTGCAGCGGACATGATACACTACATCATATCATGTCCGCTCGCACTGTAGTAAATTGACCCCCTATTATTAATTTTTCTTCGTTCTCTTGCTATCTTTATTTTAAAAAGAAGGCATCTAAGCTAAGGAGCCAGCCATCTGGACAGCACTTGTTTATTGGTGGGTGAATTTATCCACTAATCAGCAAGAACAACCCAGGTTGTTCACCAAAAATGGGCCGGCATCTAAACTTAAATTCTTGTTTTTCAAATAAAGATAACAAGAGAATGAAGAAAATTTGATAATAGGAGTAAATTTGCTGTCCTCTTAGGAACCAAGTTATCTCCCATTATAATACAGTAATCTTCTGCTACACTGGAAGTTCTGTCATTTTTAATTGATGAAGATGGGGGCATATTACAGAGCCATTTCTTCACCTCCGATTTAATTAGAGAGGTATGAGGCCCCTTAATTTTATATCTTTGAAAATGAGGTCCCACACACCCCTACTTTGCATTTGATGACTATATGATTTTTTTTTTACAAGGTGTAAAGAACTTTAAAGTAAAAGTACTTAAACTGATGTGTAAAACAACTAATAAAATCTATAGCACATAAGTATGAATGGGGTAGCAGGAAATGGGTTTAGTTTAAAACATTTGGGGCCAGATTACAAGTGGCATGTTAAATATCACTTTCATGAAAGTGATATTAGCGCTACATTTAGTAATACCACCGCACACTAATGCGAGCTGGTATTACAAGTTGACGCGTTCCCATTGCTAGGAAGCATTGTGCGCACAGGAGCTCGCTTCCATAGGCTCCAATGGGAGCCTCGTTCTGATGCCGTTAGAGGCGGCACCAGAACGTAAGCGCAACAAAGGGGGAAAGTACTGTAATTCCCCCATATACACTATTTTTTTTTTTTGCCTCCACCAGTGGGTTTCATTGAAAGCCCCCTGCTGATCCTCTGGCATCCACCCCAAGTGAACCTTGGGGAATGAGGTTTACAAGGGGGACTTCGCCCCCCATTGAACCCCCCAAGCGGAGGCAAAAAAGATAATAAAGATGGGGGAGTTACAGTGCATTGTGTATATGTTTGATGCAGTGACTCAATGACTCTGAGGGGATTTATGATCATACATCGGGCTTTAACCACAGCCACTTGGGTAATGTCGGGTTTTACCTGGGTAAGCCTAGGATATAATATATGACTTTACCTATAACATAAATAAGCATGTATATATATATATATATGTATATTTACTGGGAACACACAGTTACCATAACGTAAAGGCACTTTTCAGTGCCGTTATTTTCTTACACCCCACTCCCGCCAACTTTACCCCCAAAATACTGCCTAGTGCAGTTATTTTATTAAAAAATAAAAATGCTACAATATCATTATAATATATTTATAATATATATTTATAATTTATAAATTTGGGGCACATTTATAAAATTAACCAGAGATCTGACAGCCACTTGTAATGGCTGGTTATTTATTGCACATGCGCAAATGGGCAAATTTGCCTATTTGCGGGCGCACAATAAATTAGCACTCTGCTTGTAATCTGGCCCATGATTTGTAAAATATTTTAAATTAAATCACTATAGTACCAAAAACCAGAGATAACTGATTGGTTTAATAGCATAAAGCATTAACTCAAACTGAAATGCACCTTCTGTGAAGTTTGGTTGCTGCACTTCTCAGTATCTGTATCTTGTAGCTTCCTGTCCCAAGTGTTTGGATATAATAGTTTGGCTGAAACATTTATTGGCAATAGATTCTTTTTGTTTACTTCCCTGGCAGTCAGACTCTACAAAAGATTCAGCCAATATATTTGTATTTCTTTGCAACGCAGGCAGAAACAACCACTCTAGCTGCTGTGTATGTGATTCAGCCTTTGTGCAACAGAGCTTGCAAGAGACAAATGTATTGAAGAATGACAAAGAAGGGAAAGAGTAACTGGGAAATGTGCCTTAAGGGGACAGTGTTAAAAGTTGCATCTTGATATACAGTTTTAAGTAGAAGCTGATTTATCAGACTTATCTTTCCTACAAGCTTCTAACTAAAATCCAAATCAAATTGATGGTAACGTGTGGTGCCTTTTAATTTGGGTTTGTGACATTGCAGAAGTGCTTTACAATTAGTATTGCACTGAAATCAAAACACACACACTTGAAATATTGAAAAATATCCTTATATCTACTCATGGTTTGTAATTTACAAATATAGGAATAAAGATATGGATGAACACAATTCAATAGCATTATATAATATATTACAATACAATCAGGCATTTAGACAGTCTACACCAAAATTGTTATTGTTTAAAAAGATAGATAACACCTTTACTACCCATTACCCAGCTTTGCACAACCAACATGTTTATATTAACATACGTTATAACATTTAAACCTCTAAATGTCTGCCTGTTTCTAAGCCCCTATAGACAGCCTCTTATCACATGCTTTTTATTTGCTTTTCACAACAGGAGGCTGCTAGTTCATGTGGGCCATATAGATAACATTGTGCTCACTCCCATGGAGTTGTGCAGGACACTGCATGGATTAGCTAAAATGCAAGTCAATAGATAATAAATAAAAAGTCATGTGATCAGGGGACTGTCAGAAGAGGCTTAGGGGCCGAATTATCAAGCTCTGAATGGAGCTTGATGCAACTTGATTCCGGAGAGCCTTCAGACTCACCAGAAACAGAAGTTATGAAGCAGCAGTTCTGGTGAACTACTTGTGCAATGATAAATGCCGATAGCGTATGCTGTCGGCATTTATCGATGTGCAGCGGACATGATACGCTACATTGTATCATGTCCGCACGCACTTTGATAAATATGCCCCTAAATACAAGGTAATCACAGAGGTAAAAAGTATATTAATATAACCATGTTGGTTATGCAAAACTGGGGAATGGGTAATAAAGGGATTATCTATTTTTTTAATCCATACAAATTTTGGAGTAGACTGTCCCTTTAAATATGACATTTATTTTTGTATACTAAGAACAAGATCACATTCTTACAGCTGAGCTGGTTACACCACTTGTTCACAAGTAATAAAAATATTGGTGCTAAAAATATTTACATCCATTACTAGCAGAGTTTAATTAATAACTACTGCCAGTTGCTATAAATATCCACAATACAATTCTATTTAAATGGAAGGCAGTATGGTAATAGCTCCTGTCTGTAACTGATGCTGTATACAAAGAAAATGTATGGCATGGCAACTTGGGTATGTGTGCAGTTCACCATCCCTGCGTCCCCTGCACTAAAATGCACTTTTAGGGCTAAAGTGGCGCGCTAACTGTTGTGCACAATCAAAAAGTGGTTTATCACAGCTCTTTGGAAATAGCGACCATATTATGATTTAAAAGTAAACGCGTTTGATTGAACGCAATTTAATTTTAGGTATGTCAGGATAGAGCGACTTCAGAGCTCTGGTTAACTGTGCACAAAGACATGAAAATTATATTTCAAAATACAGTTACACTCATAATAATAGTATCTAATAAAATTATTTTAAAACATCGCAATAAAATGTTATAAGGGAGATCTCAAGTGTTAGAAAATAGAAGGCATGCAATGGGCTTTAACATAGAGATACATACATATACATGTCTAAATATGTATATGTATGTGTGTATGTATATATATATATAATAACTCTCAATGTGAATCCGCCCTCCGTGGGTCAACCACCTGTTGGTTCCGTGTGAATAAATAACCCTCTCAAATGACAGCAACCAGACAGGATTTCTTAAAAAAAGGGTCAAATTTATTGACGTTTCGGGGAGTAAACCTCCCCTTCCTCAGAACATAAAGTGTACACTAACACACCACCTTAAATAAGTAAACCAATACACAGTAACCTCCCACTTCCTGTTCAAAAAAGGCGCCAACATTGCATCATTTCCGGTTCCTCACAATTGTGAAAATTAAATACTATAATTCTTACTCTAAACTAACAAAACATCTTAGCGTGCCTGCATTGTACCTAATCACTGTGTCCCAAATATTCAACCATTGCCAAGAGTTGGATTTGTTTGTTGGTTTCATCTGAATTGTTGTGTACCACTCTTTTGAACTGTGATTTTGGTAATGCCATTTTGAGGCTAGGTGGATGGCAACTTGTTACCTCCAAGAGGGAATTCCTATCAGTCTCTTTTTGAAAGAGTGTTGTGCAGAAGTTAGGTCAAGAAAGTCGATTTGCTCAGCATGATGTGCTTTTTTGAACTGCACTTGTGGGTTTACTTGGTTTAGTTCCTCAAATCAAAGAAGTAGCTTTGTGACAGTACCACCCCAGATTATAAACAAATCGTCTATATATATATCTCCTGAATAATTTAACTCTCATATATGAAAAAGACTGGTCACATTTGTACATAACATAATCTTACACCAACTATATATAACCTACATATGTCATGCCCCTGTAGGTATCGTAACACAAATCAATTTACCACATACTAAAACAGTATATCTAAACTTGGAATAACTGAGTCCTCAGTCAAAAGGTAATGTTATGTAGCCAGTCCGGATAGCCTTCAAACATTTATACTAGAATGCTGCAGATAGAAAATACAAAAGTCAGTGTAGTTGCGTAGCCTGCTGACCGAGGCTTTTGCCGCACAGAAGGTTTATAGGCTGCTTCTCTCTTGAAGGGACAGTATACACTCATTTTCATATAGCTGCATGTAATAGACACTACTATAAAGAATAAGATGCACAGATACTGATATAAAAATCCAGTATAAAATGGTTTAAAAACGTACTTAGAAGCTTTCAGTTTAGCTCTGTTGAAAAGGTAGCAGGAAAGCCCACTGCAAGTGGCAAATAAGACACTCCCCCCCTCCCCCTTCTTTTGCATATGAAAAGACCCTTTACACAAACAGGAGCAAGCTGGAGAAGGTAGCTGACGGTATTCAAATAAAACTTTGGGGCTTGGTTAGGAGTCTGAAAATCAGAGAAATGTTATTTAAAAATAAGCAAAATTATACATTTAAAAAAAAAAAAAAAACTTTATAGGCTTTATAAATAGATCATCTACAAAACATTTATGCAAAGAAAAAATGAGTGTATAATGGCCCTTTAACCGCAACACAGACTTTCTTACACTTTAAATTTTCAACAGAATGAATCTTACTATTGCTGTTACACGGATCTCATCTCGGCATTCACCTCTTCTTTTTTTTTTTTTTTAATCCAACAAAAACAGAAAAGCAAAACATACAATACAAAGAAAAAATCCTATGAAACGGATTTGATGGCCACACAGGTTCAGGAATAAATTAACATAGAATAGCCATGCTGTACTTACATTTCCAATCTCTTATCATTCTTAAAAGAAAAGACCTTTAATCAAATATTAGTTTGAGCAGGTTACTTTATGCAAAATGTTACCATTTCCTTCATACAGACAGTATAAAAGGACACCTCACAGTAACACAGTACTGGAAGGGAAGAAAAAAATAATAAGAAAAAATACATAATAGAAAAAATAGAGATAATTTGATAATTCTAAATTAGTTACCCCTCTATTGCTCTAAGCCTTCAATTACAGGATATTCATTTACCGCTTCTACCATGAAACTGTCCTTGTCTCCATTTGTTGTGCTTCGGCTTGTCATGTTACCCCTGTGATCTCATCGCTCACTGCGACCACGCTGGAATCCCATAGCTGACTGTTGGTCGCTCGGTAGAGCTAGTCATGGTTTTTGCAAGTGCCACTTTCTTTACGGTAGGATTATCTTTAGCATACGTGCAGCAGTTGACAAACGCCAAATCTGTAACGTCACTGCTCTCTGTTTGCCGCTCTTGGTTCGTGTATCCTTCTGTGGAGTTTTAGTTGCTTTAAGACTTAAAACTGACAGGTATCTTCTTGCCTGTATACTTTTTCTCCTTTTCTGTTACCTCTGCTTAGGTGACGTCACAGATTTGGTGTTTGTTTGTCAAATGCTGCCTGTTTGTTAAAGATAATTGTTGTAAACCTTCTGTGCTTCCCTTCTAAATCAAAATAATCCAGACATGAAAAGATTGGCATACGATGGGGCCATATTCTACCCCATCGCCATGCCTGCTGTCTGTAGATAAAAGGATCTTTCAAATCTGAAATAATTTTTAGTGAGACAAAACTCGACCAATTGCAAAACAAATTCTATCGGAGGACCTACATATTTCAGAGAAGAGAGTAGTGCTTCCTTCACCCTATCCAAACCTACTGTCACGTTCCGGTGTACATGCGCTCAGGACACAGACCCTCAGGGCAGTGGTAGGGATTTGGAGACACCGACCCCTGACCCGGGGAAGAGTATCCTGGGCGTGGATAGATGAAGAAGTTATTGTAGAATTCATAGGGAGTGCAACATATGTATACAATATATTCTGGCTTCACTGTGACTTATAGTTAGTTAATAGGAGTAGCTGCAGGATTCATGAGAGAAAAATATAGCAATGTAGGATGTTCAGGCTTTAGAGTAAACTGGTAAAATATTGACTCATAGATGCAAACTAAGATTTGTTGCAGGTTCACAGTACATAATATTATATAGAGCTGTATGACAGTAATAAGCAGAGCAGCACAGGTGATAGACAAGTTGCAAGTTTAAGGCATTAAATACTGTTTGTGCATATATTGGAGAATCACATGAAAGCTTTTAACTGAACACATAGATGCAGATTTCTGAATATATTAACATATTTGGAGGAGGATATTTCAGCTATGAGAACTTGTAGCAAAGAATCTGAGTAAAATTCTGTTGTAGTAATTAGAGAGTGATTATAACCAAATGCATACTTGTAATTTAGAATAAAGTTCAGAGTTTGTTAAGTAGCAGTGTCCAGGAAACAAATTAATTTATATAGATACTTGCGATTAGATGATTTTTAGCATAGCTAAAAGGAAAGGCTGTAGCTTGAATATGCTGTTAAAATCCATACAGTAACAGTCACAGTCCTCTGTTGTTCTGGAACACAACTTAAAAGCTAATGCAATGCACATTAGGCCTGAGAACACTGCAAAAGAGGCTAAGGGAATCAGGTGCATGAATGATTAATTAAGTAGGTAAGTTGAATGCAAATACTGCCCAAACCAGAATGATTGTCAGAAGCAGGGAAGGCAGTCTTAAAGGGACAGTGATATCAGGCAGGCATATGTTACAGAACCCCCTCCTTAAGGTGACCTCCAGGCGCCCAACGCAATCCAAATGGAGAGAGAACAACAATGATATGGAGAGCCGGTAGTAGCTGCATGGAGGTAGTGAGTCCAATCCAAAATCAAGAAAGGAGGGTTGGAGATCTCTTGAAAAAGCAAAATGACATAGCAAAGGCCATGGATTTCAGGTATCAAAAGATCTTGAAAATGATGAGAGCAAAACTTGAAGTCATCTTTCTTGTAGTCATCGTGAGAATGCTTGAACATAACATACAATGAGCTTCCAACCACGGAATCATCGTGAGGGTTGATATGCGAATGTACTTCATGACAGATGACCAATGTACACAACCAATTGAAAGGCACCCAGTCCTAGACATATGAATAGGCTTTCCTCAACTTCAGAAATAGAGATGCAGCATTCTGAATTGTAAGCCAGATTATCCACCTTTAGATCAGAGATTTGAGTACCCTCAGATTTAACCTCTTGGCAGAGGATTAGATATACTCCAAAAGAAAAAGCTATAGCCACTTCTAACTCAATAGCCAGGCTTTCTTCAAAGTATGAGATAGGAGTGTAGAGTGTAAGATTTGACCAGTTCTTGCCATCTTCTGGTTCAATATCAAATGTGTCCTTACTGGATTCAGAATCATGAGTGTCCTCACTAGGATTAGGTATATGAATGCCCACACCAGGGCAAGGTTCAGGAATACCCACATCTGGGCAAGGTTCAGGAATGTCCTCAGTAGGATCAGGTGAAGAATACCCACACCAGAGCAAGTTTCAGGAATAGCCACATCTGGGCAAGGTTCAGGAATGTCCTCAGTAGGATCAGGTGAAGAATACCCACACCAGAGCAAGTTTCAGGAATAGCCACATCTGGGCAAGGTTCAGGAATATCCTCAGTAGGATTGGTTAAGGAATGCCCATGCCAGGCAAGGTTCAGGAATACCCACATCAGGGCAAGGTTCAGGAATATCCTTAGTAGGATCAGGTACAGGAATGTCCACTCCAGGGAAAGGTTCAGGAATAACCTCAGTAGGATCAGGTACAGGAATGCCCACTCCAAGTCAAAGTTCAGGAATGCCCACACCAGGGCAAAGTTCGAGGACAGAAGAACTGAGGATAGGTGTGCCAACATCAAGGCTTTGTTCATGGATGAGAGGCTTGAAGACTGATATTCCCTCATTAGGGTTAGAAACATGAGTGTCCAAATTGGGGACAGTTGCTGAGATACTTGTACTGGGATCAGGTTCAATAATATCCTCACAGGGTTCAGTATCAGGAATTCCTGTACAGGGAACAGATGTAGTAGAAAATGTAGGTTGATGCACAGTATCTCCCAAGGAAAACATTTTCTTAGATGCAGTAACAGAAGAATTTTGAAAAGGTGGAGTGTACTGAAATATGCAACTCTCAGGTAGATGCAGAGGAATTGTGATTCTGTCATGTTACAGTGTACATGCGCTTAGGACACAGACCCTTGGGGCAGTGGTAGGGATTTGGAGACACCGACCCCTGACCCGGGGAAGAATATCCTGGACGTGGATAGATGATATTCTGTGATTCTTAGTATATAGCAATGTAGGATGTTCAGGCTTTAGAGTAAACTGGTAGAAGATTGACTCATAGATGCAAACTAAGATTTGTTGCAGGTTCACAGTACATAATATTATATAGAGCTGTATGACAGTAATAAGCAGAGCAGCACAGGTGATAGACAAGTTGCAAATTTAAGGCATTAAATACTGTTTGTGCATATATTGGAGAATAACATGAAAGCTTTTAACTGAACACATAGATGCAGATTTCTGAATATATTAACATATTTGGAGGAGGATATTTCAGCTATGACAACTTGTAGCAGAGAATAGTTATAAAGTTCTGAGTAAGATTCTGTTGTAGTAATTAGAGAGTGATTATAACCAAATGTATACTTGTAATTTAGAATAAAGTTCAGAGTTTGTTAAGTAGCAGTGTCCAGGAAACAAATGGATTTATATGGATACTTGCGATTAGATGATTTTAAGCATAGCTAAAAGGAAAGGCTGTAGCTTGAATATGCTGTTAAAATCCATGCAGTAACAGTCACGGTCCTCTGCTGTTCTGGAACACAACTTTAAAGCTAATGCAATGCACATTAGGTCTGAAAAGACTTAAAAAGAGGCTGAGGGAATTAGGTGCATGAATGATTAATTAGGCAGGTAAGTTAATTAATTAGGCAGGTAAGTTGAATGCAAATACTGCCCAAACCAGCAGTGATATCAGGCAGGCATATGTTACACCTACTTTGTAAGACATAATAGTATATAAACTATTTACATCTACTGTAACCAGTAATTCCTGTTCATTACTTTTCATCCCCTTCAGAAATCTAAGTAATTCATTAGAGTCAAGTAAAAAAGCCTTGTTATCTTGGACCACTGGTTGCAGCAAACGTCTATATACTGAGCTATGGGTTGTATTAATGAATCTCCAGATGATACTTTGTGGCATCCCGGGGGCTTCACTAATGATTATCCTGTTATCAGACATGAAATTGAAGTTCACCAAAAATTTCACCCCTATCATCATTTACAGACGTAACACCAATCTGAATGACCTGTTGGTCATCTCAAACCCAACTAGATGCTATAAGAAAGAGGATACACAGATGGGGCTATGTAAAGGATGTTACAAATGCCTGAATTGTACCACCTGCAATGAACTGATCGCTACAAAGAAATTTAATCATCCTCATAACAACAAGAAACACATGATAAACCATCTCATCACATGCACCACCACAAATGTGGTATACATGTTGATCTGTCCATTCGTAATGCATTACATAGGAAAAACCCAAGGGACTATCCAGGAATGTATGGCCAACCATAGGATGGCAATGAGACAAGCAATCAAGAGAGGTGAATCTGAACAACCCGTAGCACCACACTGGATGGAGACTAAACATCCAGTAGCATCAGTCAGGGTGATCCTGGTTGATCATATTCCTAAACTAGCACACGGTGGAGATAGAAACAATCTGCTCTTGAGGAGAGAAGCAGAATGGATGTTCAGGCTGGACACTATCTACCCTAAGGGACTCAACTCTTTGCCCGATTTTGGTTGTCTAATATAAGAATCATCATTAGTGCATAATATGTATATGTGGGAAGGAAGAGTGGTCATTAAAGGGGAGAAGATGGGGGTTCCTTTCAGTCTATGGACTGGAGGTGAATCCTTGGTCTATGTCTATGGTTAATACATGTGCGCTAGCAGACTGGATGGGTCTGCACGTTCACATGCTAACTCCCTAGACCAGATACTCTGAGCATAATAACTTAATCATAATGCATTGATTTCTTTTGAAACCATAGGACTGGAGGTATCAGGATACAAAATGTTCAATGTGAATAGTAGATAGTAATAAAATATAGCATCTTTTTAACGAATGGTAAAAACATAAAAACATAAATAATACCAGACAGGAATTGTATCAGTTGATCCACTTTCTAAACCAACATTTGTATATAATGTGGTAACTATGTATGATCACTAAGAGAGAATATGTGTGAAGGTTTTTTGTAAATCATGCATGTACACAATTGATTTATTGCCAAATCATTCTGGAAGCTAAATATGCACAGTGAAATGTGGGACATATTTGTTTACACTTAAATACATACCTGTATGGTATTTGCAATTTTGTTTTAAGTTGGTTGATGTTTTTTGATACATGGCACTGACCGGAAATGGTACATAAATTAAAGTTCCGGTATTTTTTCTCCCACCCCTGAAAAAATTATTGTAGAAGTCCATGAGCGTAATATTTGAATCTCTTACATTTAGAAGTTTTACTTTTAGAGACATGTCAAAGTCAGAAGTATACATGACTGTACAGTACGCTGTTGCAGAACACTTTGCAATGCAATGTGTCAAAAAGACAATGTCATTTTATAAAATATTTAATCTTAGCCATTGAACTCACCATCATGAATATTAGTTCCAGTTTAAAAGTTGTATAACATATGCACTGTCATGAATGAGTTTGAACTTAACGTGCATAAAGGTTTGTCCCTCATAAATAGTTATTTATGATTGCATGTACTCATTTAAGGATCTCTTATAAAGATACTAAGTAGCAAGAAAGAGGAGTTGAGATTTATTGACTGTGACACACTGCAAGCAGAACGGCGAGCTGAGTGTACATGCGGCTGTGCGCGCTCAGTGTGTCCTGCCTTTTCATCTCTGAGCACTCAGCTACGTCAGGTCGCGTAGCTGAGCTTTTAGAGATTAAATATTTGATCTTCAGAAGCAATGCGACACGGAGCAAAGCAGCTGCTTCGCCTCGCGCTGCATCGCTTGCAGTGTGTCACAGCCTTTACAGTTTAAAAGAAGTGACAATCCTGCAAAAAAATGTTATTATAAGTCTTTTACATAGAAACTCACGGCCACCGTTCCAAAATGGACCTGGGCCTTTAGCAAACACTAGAAATAAACACAAAACAGGTTAACACAAAACAGTGCAAATATGGGCGCTATCACTTTAAAATTGTTCAATTCTGCACAAGTAGAAACTCAGATGCTTGGTGTGAATAGAAACTCAGAGTGTCTATTAAACACAAAAAAGTGTAAATAGGGGCACTATCACTTTAAGATTACCCAATCTGCAATGACTGGGGAAACAAATAGTTGCTATATATTGTTACTCAGAATTGCAATAAGTGATATGTAGATATGTAATGTGTGAATACAAATTACAATAATGCATATATAAAATATAACCTATATAGATATACTTCAAGGTGCAAAAATTAAAAAAGAAATATATATTTGTTAAATAAAAGTCCAATTGAAATGTGTTTTTGATAACACACAGGGTTTAACAGGCTGCTCTCCTCAGGGTAATGGCCATCCACTTGTGGTGTGGTGTGGTGGGCATCACACAACAAATGGGTGTGTACCCCAGCACACACACATATATATGGTTTGAGATATACATATGATCCCAACCCATATTCACCATTATCTGCTGCAACTGTGCACTTACTCTGTGATTTATAACACATTAGTCTAAATTATCTGCTGCAACTGTGCACTTATTTTGATTTATAACACATTTATCTAAATGATCTTCTGCAACTGTGCATTTATTCTGTGATTTATAACACATTTATCTAAATGATTTGCTGCAACTGTGCACTTACTCTGTGATTTATAACACATTTATCTAAATGATTTGCTGCAACTGTGCACTTACTCTGAAATTTATAACATTTATCTAAATCATTTGCTGCAACTGTGCACTTACTCTGATTTATAATACATTAGTCTAAATTATCAGCTGCAACTGTGCACTTACTCTGATTTATAACACATGTATCTAAAGGATCTGCTGCAACTGTGAACTTATTCTGTAATTTATAACACATTTATCTAAATGATTTGCTGCAACTGTGCACTTATTTTGTGATTTATAACACATTCATCTAAATGATTTGCTGCAACGGTGCACTTACTCTGTAATTTATAACACATTTATCTAAATAATTTGCTGCAACTGTGCACTTATTCTGTGATTTATAACACATTTATCTAAATGATTTGCTGCAACTGTGCACTTACTCTGTGATTTATAACACATTTATCTTGTTTGATTAGTTTAAAACACTCAAATGTAGTGCAAGCTGCAATAACCATTTCAACAATATTATGATAAGAACACTAACTAATTCTACAATTTAGCACTTCTCTACCACAAACTTTCATATTTTCACATGTTTGATAGTAGATTAGAATTACACAGTACTGATTAAAAAGTAATCTGCTGACAGTTTGATGTTACGCTCATTAGCGTTGAATGATTCACAATAGCTTATACAATATAATTCAATATACATCTGTACAAGGAATTGCAACACGGCCTCTTCATCATATAATAAGTGACAATAACGTCAACTATTACCATTTAGTTTGTTCCTGTTGATGTATGTCAGACATGTGCAATAGTTTGTCTGTATATACAGGGAGTGCAGAATTATTAGGCAAATGAGTATTTTGACCACATCATCCTCTTTATGCATGTTGTCTTACTCCAAGCTGTATAGTCTCGAAAGCCTACTACCAATTAAGCATATTAGGTGATGTGCATCTCTGTAATGAGAAGGGGTGTGGTCTAATGACATCAACACCCTATATCAGGTGTGCATAATTATTAGGCAACTTCCTTTCCTTTGGCAAAATGGGTCAAAAGAAGGACTTGACAGGCTCAGAAAAGTAAAAAATAGTGAGATATCTTGCAGAGGGATGCAGCACTCTTAAAATTGCAAAGCTTCTGAAGCGTGATCATCGAACAATCAAGCGTTTCATTCAAAATAGTCAACAGGGTCGCAAGAAGCGTGTGGAAAAACCAAGGCGCAAAATAACTGCCCATGAACTGAGAAAAGTCAAGCGTGCAGCTGCCAAGATGCCACTTGCCACCAGTTTGGCCATATTTCAGAGCTGCAACATCACTGGAGTGCCCAAAAGCACAAGGTGTGCAATACTCAGAGACATGGCCAAGGTAAGAAAGGCTGAAAGACGACCACCACTGAACAAGACACACAAGCTGAAACGTCAAGACTGGGCCAAGAAATATCTCAAGACTGATTTTTCTAAGGTTTTATGGACTGATGAAATGAGAGTGAGTCTTGATGGGCCTGATGGATGGGCCCGTGGCTGGATTGGTAAAGGGCAGAGAGCTCCAGTCCGACTCAGACGCCAGCAAGGTGGAGGTGGAGTACTGGTTTGGGCTGGTATCATCAAAGATGAGCTTGTGGGGCCTTTTCGGGTTGAGGATGGAGTCAAGCTCAACTCCCAGTCCTACTGCCAGTTTCTGGAAGACACCTTCTTCAAGCAGTGGTACAGGAAGAAGTCTGCATCCTTCAAGAAAAACATGATTTTCATGCAGGACAATGCTCCATCACACGCGTCCAAGTACTCCACAGCGTGGCTGGCAAGAAAGGGTATAAAAGAAGAAAATCTAATGACATGGCCTACTTGTTCACCTGATCTGAACCCCATTGAGAACCTGTGGTCCATCATCAAATGTGAGATTTACAAGGAGGGAAAACAGTACACCTCTCTGAACAGTGTCTGGGAGGCTGTGGTTGCTGCTGCACGCAATGTTGATTGTGAACAGATCAAAACACTGACAGAATCCATGGATGGCAGGCTTTTGAGTGTCCTTGCAAAGAAAGGTGGCTATATTGGTCACTGATTTGTTTTTGTTTTGTTTTTGAATGTCAGAAATGTATATTTGTGAATGTTGAGATGTTATATTGGTTTCACTGGTAAAAATAAATAATTGAAATGGGTATATATTTGTTTTTTGTTAAGTTGCCTAATAATTATGCACAGTAATAGTCACCTGCACACACAGATATCCCCTAAAATAGCTATAACTAAAAACAAACCAAAAACTACTTCCAAAACTATTCAGCTTTGATATTAATGAGTTTTTTGGGTTCATTGAGAACATGGTTGTTGTTCAATAATAAAATTAATCCTCAAAAATACAACTTGCCTAATAATTCTGCACTCCCTGTAATAATTCTGCACTCCCTGTATATACAGGGAGTGCAGAATTATTAGGCAAGTTGTATTTTTGAGGATTAATTTTATTATTGAACAACAACCATGTTCTCAATGAACCCAAAAAACTCATTAATATCAAAGCTGAATATTTTTGGAAGTAGTTTTTAGTTTGTTTTTTGTTTTAGCTATTTTAGGGGGATATCTGTGTGTGCAGGTGACTATTACTGTGCATAATTATTAGGCAACTTAACAAAAAACAAATATATACCCATTTCAATTATTTATTTTTACCAGTGAAACCAATATAACATCTCAACATTCACAAATATACATTTCTGACATTCAAAAACAAAACAAAAACAAATCAGTGACCAATATAGCCACCTTTCTTTGCAAGGACACTCAAAAGCCTGCCATCCATGGATTCTGTCAGTGTTTTGATCTGTTCACCATCAACATTGCGTGCAGCAGCAACCACAGCCTCCCAGACACTGTTCAGAGAGGTGTACTGTTTTCCCTCCTTGTAAATCTCACATTTGATGATGGACCACAGGTTCTCAATGGGGTTCAGATCAGGTGAACAAGGAGGCCATGTCATTAGATTTTCTTCTTTTATACCCTTTCTTGACAGCCACGCTGTGGAGTACTTGGACGCGTGTGATGGAGCATTGTCCTGCATGAAAATCATGTTTTTCTTGAAGGATGCAGACTTCTTCCTGTACCACTGCTTGAAGAAGGTGTCTTCCAGAAACTGGCAGTAGGACTGGGAGTTGAGCTTGACTCCATCCTCAACTTGAAAAGGCCCCACAAGCTCATCTTTGATGATACCAGCCCAAACTAGTACTCCACCTCCACCTTGCTGGCGTCTGAGTCGGACTGGAGCTCTCTGCCCTTTACCAATCCAGCCACGGGCCTATCCATCTGGCCCATCAAGACTCACTCTCATTTCATCAGTCCATAAAACCTTAGAAAAATCAGTCTTAAGATATTTCTTGGCCCAGTCTTGACGTTTCAGCTTGTGTGTCTTGTTCAGTGGTGGTCGTCTTTCAGCCTTTCTTACCTTGGCCATGTCTCTGAGTATTGCACACCTTGTGCTTTTGGGCACTCCAGTGATGTTGCAGCTCTGAAATATGGCCAAACTGGTGGCAAGTGGCATCTTGGCAGCTGCACGCTTGACTTTTCTCAGTTCATGGGCAGTTATTTTGCGCCTTGGTTTTTCCACACGCTTCTTGCGACCCTGTTGACTATTTTGAATGAAACGCTTGATTGTTCGATGATCACGCTTCAGAAGCTTTGCAATTTTTAAGAGTGCTGCATCCCTCTGCAAGATATCTCACTATTTTTTACTTTTCTGAGCCTGTCAAGTCCTTCTTTTGACCCATTTTGCCAAAGGAAAGGAAGTTGCCTAATAATTATGCACACCTGATATAGGGTGTTGATGTCATTAGACCACACCCCTTCTCATTACAGAGATGCACATCACCTAATATGCTTAATTGGTAGTAGGCTTTCGAGACTATACAGCTTGGAGTAAGACAACATGCATAAAGAGGATGATGTGGTCAAAATACTCATTAGCCTAATAATTCTGCACTCCCTGTATATATATAAATATTTTTTTAGATAATACAATATGGTCTCTATTAGTTTAGTCAATTTCCATAGTAATGTATTTTTAGTTTTAACATGCACCAGAACAATTTTAAACAAATTAGAGATATATAGTTTGTATGCTGCATGAAACTATCATGTTACACCTATTGTAAACACACACCATTTACTAAGTCATGTGACCAGTACGAGTGTGTGTGTTTTTCTGGCTCTCCGATTTGTCAGCCATGTGTATATAATATAGCAAGTAATTACCATTTTTATCAGCCTGAGGAAACAGTAACATTACTGAGAAACTAGAAATACATATAGTTTAAAAGAATTTTTGCAAAAGTTGTCAAATGCCCCTATAGCGATAGAACAGTGCACAGTCTGCCCATCCTCATAACCTAAAAGATTAATTTAGATGGATTAGTTAGCAGTGGTGCAGAAGGAAACAGATTGCAATAGTTATATATGAAAGCTGTGATTATGTGATCTCCTGTAAAAACACAATTTTATAATTAATGTACTATTTGTTACAATTACAGCAGGGCAAGTGAGAAATATAATCAAATATGAAAAATTAATTAACCTCTTAAGGACATATGACGGAATTTTTCCGTCATAAAACAATTGAGCAAACAGAAAGCTGTGTCCTTAAAGGGTTAAAAAATCATGCCATTTGTAGATGTTGTTGACTGGAAGTGAGTTGTCCTGCAGATCCCCATATCTGTACATGATATCACATAGTCCTCACATTTACATACTGTATGTACAGTATATGTCTCAATACATATGTAATGTGCACTTTGTTGACTGTATACAACCTCACCAATAGGGATGAATGTAACTTTAATGGATCAATGGCACAAATGTTAACAAACTTCTAAAATGTTTCCAATGGCATTTCAGAGAGATTAACATAGGTGCAAGCTAAAAGATAGTATGAAAATAGCTGCCCGAAAAGCTAAGGAGACTTTTCAGGAAGAAAAACACAGCTCCTGATAGATTGTGATTGAGGCCAATGTGTTTAACCTCTGTAAAGGTTAAACACATAAGTTAAGTCAGCTCCAGAGCAGAAATACATTACTAGGACATAGCAAAACACATCTAGTGGACCAATGACAGGCTCCCAGTAGTGCATTGCTGCTCCTTAGTCTGCTTAGTGAGGGTCTTCAACAAAGAATACAAAAACAGAAAGTAAAATTAAAATAATTTTAAAACTGTATGCTCCATCAGAATCAGGAAATGCATGTCCCTTTAAGGAAGCCAGTAATTTTAACACCATTTAACTTTGACATTCATGTCCCTCTAAACGGACGTTAAACACTTTTAGATGGTAATATAAAATGATAAATTGTATATATATATATATATATATATATATATATATAAAACTCTGCAATACACTGTCATTATTTATTTTGTCCCCTTTTCCTGTATTTCCATTTTGAAATTGTGAGCTTTTTACTTCCAGTTACAAATGAAAGTGAAGAACACTGTTATAATCCACACAGCAATTGGCTGCACATTCTAGTGACCTATTTAAAACTGTCCCTGATTGGCCACAGCAGAGAAAGTAACCTAAGTCATGGCAGCTCCCATAGTTTTATAGACACTAAAACTTTATAGACTTATTTCGTAAATATTTACAGCTAATGAAAGTTTAAAAATACATCTAAATGTTATTCTCAGACTAATCTTTCTATCTAGCATTTATTTAACTATGACTTTCATGTCCCTTTAAGGAAGCTAGTTATTTTAACACCAACAGATCTACATAGCTCTGGTTATAATATTCCACTGTGGTTATTGCATGTTGGGTACAAAAGAAAAGTAAAAACAAAAAAAAACAACCGCAGATATTAAAGAGGAGAGACAGTATTTTGTATTTTTAATACACACATCTTATAGCAACAGGATCTTGGTCTGTACATCAAATGCAACTATGAGACTGGTATTTATGTACTTATGTATCATTATTACTTTTTAAGTAAAGAAAAGTCATAATTTTCAAAAGCAAGTAAGATGAAAAATAACATAAGTGTTATGCCCTTAGCATTAATAGCAATGTTAACCCACTGAATTTTGTTTATGTGATTAAATGTGGCAGTGCCCTGTTAGGCCCTGCAGAAATCATTATGACAGCATCTATTTAAGAATGCAAAGATACTCTCAATCATAACTGACATGTAATAGGACCAACATAGGAAGCACTTAGAAATGAAAAACACACTGTGGAATATTCCAGTGTGGAGTAAAATAAGCTGATGATTTCTCTTCATGCAGGTGAGTTTTTGAGAATTGGGCTCTATGTCTAGAATTTTTTTATCATTTGGATTTTTTTTTTTTCGATCAGGTGCAGACAACTTTTCTTGAGCGTTGTACAAAATAAATTCTCTAAGGTTACCAGGGGTGCTAACTTTAATTTATTAGATTTTGCAAAAAATAAATATTGTATATACTGCTTCTTGTTATTAATAATAATAAAAAAATAAACATCAGATCAGACCCCTCACTCTCAAGTCATAATGTTTGATGCCCTACTTGATAGTTACCACCCCTTTAACCTTAAACTTAACTTAACAAACTTATGAATAAACACACAGAGACTTAGAGCTGGGTAATAAAACCATATCATGTTCGCATTTATTTAAAGGGACAGTCTAGGCCAAAATAAACTTTCATGATTTAGATAGAGAATGTAATTTTAAACAATTTTCCAATTTACTTTTATCACCAATTTTGCTTTGTTCTTTTGGTATTCTTAGTTGAAAGCTTAACCTAGGAGGTTCATATGCTAATTTCTTAGACCTTGAAGCCCACCTCTTTCAGATTGTATTTTAACAGTTTTTCACCACTAGAGGGTGTTAGTTCACATATTTCATACAGATAACACTGTGCTTGTGCACGAGAAGTAATCTGGGAGCAGGCACTGATTGGCTAAACTGCAAGTCTGTCAAAATAACTGAAATAAGGGGGCAGTCTGCAGAGGCTTAGATACAAGATAATCACAGAGGTTAAAAGTATATTAATATAACTGTGTTGGTTATGCAAAACTGGGAAATGCGTAATAAAGGGATTATCTATCTTTTAAAACAATAAAAATTCTGGTGTAGACTGTCCCTTTAACTTTATTAAATAAACCATTTCAACTTCTAAAGTCGCAATATAAACTTGTGGTGGCATTCAAGGCCTAGAAAATTAACTCCATACAGCCAGAAGTCACGGCCAATGATGTCTGGAATTGATGACGTAAAGGGGATGGCCAAAATTGTGCTCCGCCCCATTCCTTGATAGTCCTAGATGCCCTAAAGGATCTTAAGCCAGCAGGCCCGTGGGGCGGGGTACCCCAGGGCACGACCTAGGGTCATCAGCTCGCCCATTAGCTCGGTTGTCACCCCTACAGACCCTGTACTTCCGCTTATGGCCATGACTTCCCGCAGCTAGGAGATTGACCTACACAAAAAGGGGGGGTAACTCCAACCTATAAGGCGCCCGAGGGGTGAGCCCTGCAGCAAACCCTTCCCGAGGGAGCCCCAAACTCTACCCCAAAGGAATTGTGGCGATTAGGCCAACTAACCCTATCCCTGCTTATGGCTTAACTAACCAGCAACCCTTGAAGAAGCCTTTCTTGCCTGAATGCCGACACATACATAAAACACAAACAGAAGGGGAGGGAGGGCCGAGAAAAACTTTCCTCAGTGCAGATCCAAAGGAAAAGAGGCTGGATCTTCCTCATGCGTCATCTTATATCTGGTGAGTAGATCCCACCCTTCAAACTGCAACAAAGTTGCAACCTAATCCTTTTTTAAAGGGTTTAAACTACAACTAGATGGCACAGCCCATTAATTCTGTTACAGGAGACTATGCTTACACTCCCACTCTGTTAAACACGTGCACATATAATCCGCTCAGACTCCTGGCCCTACAGCCCCTCTCTGTCACGTTCACATATTAGGTCAGACTCCTGGCGATACAGCCTCTCTCTCAGTCACATGCACACATCAAGTCAGACTCCTGGTCCTACAGCCTCTCTCTGTCATGTGCACACATCAGGTCAGACTCCTGGTCCTACCACGCCTCTCTCTGTCACGTTCACATATTAGGTCAGACTCCTGGTCCTACAGCCTCTCTCTGTCATGTGCACACATCAGGTCAGACTCCTGGCCCTACAGCCTCTCTCAGTCACGTTCACATATTAGGTCAGACTCCTGGCGATACAGCCTCTCTCTCAGTCACGTGCACAGCTTAAGTCAGACTCCTGGTCCTACAGCCCCTCTCTGTCACGTTCACATATTTGGTCAGACTCCTGGCCCTACAGCCCCTCTCTCTGTCACGTGCACACATCAAGTCAGACTCCTGGTCCTACAGCGCCTCTCTCAGTCATGTGCACACATCAGGTTGACTCCTGGCCCTACAGCCCCTCTCTCATGCCATATGCTCACATCAGGTCAGAATCCTTGTTCTACAGCCCCTCTTTCAGTCACGTGCACAGTGCACACATCATGTCAGATTCCCGGCCCTACAGCCCCTCTCTCAGTCACGTGCACACATCAAGTCAGACTCCTGGTCCTACAGTGCCTCTCTCAGTCACGTGCACACATCTGGTTGACTCCTGGCCCTACAGCCCCTCTCTCATGCCATATGCCCACATCAGGTCAGACTCCTTGTTCTACAGCCCCTCTTTCAGTCACGTGCACAGTGCACACATGTCAGATTCCCGTCCCTACAGCGCCTCTCTCAGTCACGTGCCCACATCATGTCAGACTCCTGGTCCTACAGCCCCTCTCTTTCAAGTGCACATATCAGGCGTGATAGATAGATAGATAGATTGATAGACAGAAAGACAGACAGACAAACAGACAGACAGACAGACAGACAGATAGATAGATAGATAGATAGATAGATAGATAGATAGATAGATAGATAGAGACAGGCGGGTAGGCAGATAGACAGACAGGTAGGCGAACAGGCAGATACAGATAGATAGATAGATAGATAGATAGATAGATAGATAGATAGATAGATAGATAGATAGATAGATTAAAGAATAACAAAGATTCTTTGGAATAAGCACATATTTGGTTGTCACAGATTAAATATTCAGTTAATAAGTCTTATTTTCTAGGTAAAATCAATTTTCAATGTTCTTTTTTAGATTCAAGAAAATTATTTACTGTTATGTGCCTTTGATTTTGTTTTCAATCATTCATTTTCGCACGTAACAGCTGAGTACAAGAATGAAGGCATAGAGATGGAAGGAACAGGAAGAGTGGAAAATCTTCCAAGAGAATTGAATAATATGTGTGGCACAGGTTATTGTGCAGAGCATCAGTTTTTCAACAGTAAAGCAAAACTATCTTTTCCTGAGGAATATATCACTGTCTAATATTACATATAGGAACTTACATAAATCCATCAAGAATTTGTCATTAAGTCTTTGTGAAATAAAAAAACTCAATTGTCTTCATATAGCATTGATGAAATACAGGAAGTCCTAATTTTTACTTAGTAATCTGGAATTACAGCAAATAATTTCCATAAAAATGTTCCTGAAGGCAATTTTATAATAAAACAGTTTATTGTATTCTTTTAAAGAGATTCATTATAAAAGAACTTTGTTATCAAATGACGTGAAGTGGCCCTTTTTGTGTTTTCTCTTATTGGACCTGCTGTAAGGTTGGGTTCTGCCAAGAGAGAAGGAACATTGTTCAGGATATGTAGTATCAGGGGTGGTATTCTCTATATGAAATTCTCAACTTTATGTTCTTTTAACTAGAGGTGTAACAGATGGTTCAGTTTTCATCCAAGTAGCAGAGATCAGTGCCCATTCCAAGTGTAGCCAATCAATCCTGCCACTCTGGGGGGAGCTACAAGCTGAGTATGGAGGACTTGCTGCCAGAAATCCAGTGAAGGCTTCACATGGATAATATGATGTGCACAGAAAAAAACACACAGCATTGTGTTCTTGTCTAACATTGTATGTTGTAAAGACTGTTGTCATTTTGAAAGTGAACACAACAAACTGATAGTTATTAACATTATATAAAGTCCATATAACTATAAATTAATTAAAGGGGCATTATAGATTTTTTTTATATAGTGTCTGTGTGTGCATTGCATATATCAGCAATTAAGCAGTAGATTGCATATGATCAGCATAAAAAATAATTTTTTTCTAAGCAAAATTTTAATTATTTTGTAGTCCACGGACATAAAGGGGCTGCCAGGTAGGGATAAATATTAAATGAGTCCATATAATATCAAGTAATCATTGTGAAGAATGCTTTGGGGGAAGGGTTATGTATTTTGTAGGATGCACTTCAGATTCTATGGATAATGTGGAAAACCAACATTTTTTCAGGGAAAATACGTGAAAAATAGCACACTAAATAATGAAAGTGCATGGCATTTTTTTTTAATAAACACAAATTAAGTATTATAGGGAAATTAATTTTGAGTTTAATGTATCTATTATAAATACATTTCAAATAACAAAATTAAATACCACTAATAAATCTATTGGTGCTCTACGAATAACTGTTAATAATAATTATAACAACAAACAAGTCCTGAATTCTTAAGGTGTGATTGTCATTGGGCATACCAAAAACTCATATTTGCTGAGCAATTAGATTTGCAAAGTTATAAATAAGTAACATAACCTGTCATTCAAAATATCTTCAGGCAAAAGAATAGATGAACAGCAGTTTAAACCTAAACATTAAAGTTAATGTAGTAGTCACTACTACTGCTACATGTTAGATTGCTATATATATTGATTGACAGATAGATATATAGATAGATAAAGATCTAGCTTAGCCATACACTATACATAAGTACTCATCGCTAAACACAGTGCAGGCTTTTATTGTGTCATTTTAAAATGAATTATACACTTAATACCTTAACAAGGATAACCCAAAACTTAATAAAGCATGTAAATATTAATTACTATTTAACTGATTTCCCCTCATTTTCCACCACTACAAATTTAATTTCCATACAGTATGCCCTTATTTAATGGTACACTTCATTTGTACAGCTCACAAGGGATTTTGGATACACAACTAATATTCTAAACTAAACAAGTTAATGGACAGAATATCAATATGTTTTCTTATGGCTGACATTTGATTTGTCCCAACATATAAAATAATAATGAGATGCCAAAAAGAATTGGCTATTCTATCATTCTGCTCTTTTTTCAACTATACATACAACATTTGTTTCATATGATAAGCTCACAAAGCAATGGATGAAATATGGATTTACTTAAAGGGCCATGATACCCAAATGTTGAAACACTTGAAAGTGATGCAGCATAGCTGTAAAACGCTGACTAGAAAATATCACCTGAACATCTCTTTGTAAAAAAGAAAGATATTTTACCTCAAAATGTCCTAAGTTTTCAAACCTCATTGCAAAGGACTTTAAGCAGCAAATCCGTATCTCTGTCCTGGGACAGCCAAGGGAGTCAGCTTCGTGTACACTCATATTATTTCACTATTCAGTTTAAGGAAGTTTACTATTAAATCTCATGTGAGTTAAGTGAAATCTCATAAGATCACAGTAAAATAGTTCATGACCTCAGTTGATGCTGATTGGATTTTCATTTCTTCTTTTTTTTAAATTGTTTTTTTACCTGCAGCTAAGCAGCAGCTGAAGTATAACTTTTTACACATAACTTACTCTGCTGAGCTGAGGACATTGTGAGGTAAAATATATTCCTTTTTTTTACATAGAGATGCTCAGCTTTTTACAGCTATACTGCATCAGTTTCATGTGATTTAGCATATGAGTATTTTATCCCTTTAAGGGTAAGTTTACTGAATTGGTAATAAATCAATCAAGTCTTAAGTGAATTTGCTCAAGGAATATTGTGTATTAGCAAAGATATGGTCAAGTTATTTTACTGCATCTCAAAAGTAAAATGTCCTCATAATCTGGTGCATGTGGGTTGGATTGTCTGCATTTTCTATCTTTTATGTAAAGGGGAGTTGGTTGGTATTGCTATTTCATCCATTTTTTATATAAAGGTAAGCTTGATGGCTTTTTGGCTTCTTCATCTTGTATATAAAGGTATACATTTAACCCAAAGTGACCTCTTGACAAAATGGAACACCAATTAATATTATTAACTGTTGCTTAAATAATCTATTGATTTAATAGACATTGAATTTAAAGCATAATGCTACATAAAATGTTTAATTTTATGAAGTGAAGACATTTTTAATGCACTTTCGTTTTCTATATTGTATGAATTATGTTTTATTTAAAACTAAAAATGATTCAAATAGGGGCTGGACTGCAAACAATAATAATAATTATTGTTTATTAGTAAAGTGTTGCCAACCTCCATAGTGCTGTGTGCATTGGTATACAATTACAATATCTGATTGTAAAAAGAATACAGATAAGTAAAAAAAGATTTTTAAAAAAAAACAAATTGTTACAAGCTAACATTCTACAGGTTGAAGGGAAGACATAACATGTGGGGTAGATTGTCACATGGGGGTAGATTTATGAAATGTCGGGCAGACGCTGTCGGCATTTATCATTGCACAAGAATTTATTGTGAAATGCTGCCCTCAGCACATTTGCGGCCGCTAGCAGGGGGTGTCAATTATCCTGATCGTATTCGATCGGGATGATTGCTGTCCGCCACCTCAGAAGTGGCGGATGAGTTAAGGAATAGCGGTCTTACGATCGCTGCTTCTTAACTTAAGTTTCAGGCGGACCTGAAACTTCAGGGGTAGATTTACAGCATCCGCTGCTTGATAAATCTACCCCTTGGACTGTAGTTGTAAGAAAAGGCAGTTCAATATTTATCTTGTTGCTTAAGATTAAGAGGGACTTTCAGAGAAGATGTGGTAAGCTGTTTAACTGGAGAGAGGTGGTCAACTGGGAATAAACAGTACAGACTAGTCTGTTATATTGTTATATGGGACGATACCCACCCAGGGTGCTGCCTCTTTTAGCTCAGAAAGGACCTTTCACAGAAAATAACTTTCCTGTAGTATATTAGTTTTACTCCATCCATAAAGACAGTCTAGTCTCGAAATACCAGGCAATTCTATTCTGAATAAAGGATTTTCACAGACAATCCAAGATGTACATGTTGGCCTATATGGGTTTCATCAGTGGAGGTGCAGCTATATCCCTCTAGGCACACTGGGCTGGGAGCCTATGTCTGGTTGCCCACTTCAGCCTTACGCCCCGATGCCATTGGCTATTATGCTACGGGATCAATTAGAGGGCATTAATATAGGGGAATATAAATTCATTCTTTCATTATATGCAGACGACTTACTAGTGTTTCTGAATAATCTAGAAGTTAATTTGCCGAATTTTACTGCTATCATGAAACTTTTCAGTACTGTATCTGGTTATAAAATTAACTTTACCAAATCTGAATTACTATGGATATCAAAACCAGTTAAAAACAGAATCAGACATCCTTTCAAAGAAACTAAACGCTTGAACTATCTAGGCATAGTTCTAAGTAAGAATCCATCGGAATGGTATGATTTAAATATAACAAGCTGTCTTAAGACAATACAAAATCAAGTAGAAAGTTGGATTAATCTACCAATATCATTAATACCTCGTATTATGCTAATTAAAACAATAGTATTTCCCAAATTGTTGTATCTTATACAGAACATTCCTCTTAGGCTTAAAAATAAGGACGTTTCGAGATTTAACCAAATAGCATCTAAGTTTATATGGAAAGGGGCAAAACCACGAATTTCCCTGACAAGATTAATGAATGATAAAATGGCAGGAGGTTTAGCATTCCCCAATATTCAATACTATAACTGGGTCTCTCTACTTAAATATGCAATTGATTGGATCTCTGAGAAACAATACTTCACCTTCTATCAGTGCGAATCAAGCATTACTGCTCCATTTAATTTGAAGGCCTTACTACATTGTCCAATCAAAAAGTTGCCCAGCAATGTAGATAATCTTTTGACATTTAGGAATGTAATTTGGGCATGGCAAAAATACTGCTTTGAAATCCAGGTGAATCCAAATGCTACTAAATTCTTACCAATCCAAGGGAATCCTGAGTTCCAACCAGGATATGACTCTCAAGTCTTTCAGAGATGGGCGGAGAAAGGGCTAAGTTATGTCAAACAGTTGCTGTTATCAGATGGTACAATTGATTCATTTGGCTCCATTTGTTCTAAGTATGACATACAAAGCAAGGATTTTTTTGCGTACCTACAGATTCGACATTATCTAGTAAATCTTCAAAAAGAATTTAAACCAGACTGGTCAATGGGTCCACTAGTAAGTGGTGTGAAAATATATCAAGCGGGTAGATTTTCCATCTCTACTTTCTATAAAATCTTGAATTTTAATAATAAAGCAACACAAATCAGGTATATACGGTTAATATGGCTAAAAATTTTTCCAGATTTAGATGCATTGGATATACAGGGAAGCCTTCAAATAATTAATGACTCCTGGGTACCTACAGCTTGGCGCGAGTCACACTTAAAAATTTTATATAATGTATATATCACTCCTAGCAAAATATCTATCTGGTCTAAGAACGCCCAGTTATGTTCAAGATGCAGTAAGGAGAACGCAGATATCCTGCACTGTTTATGGTTATGTCCCAAGATATCCCAATTCTGGAGCAAAATATCTTTTTGGACTAAACAGACAGTCAATTCTACATTTACCATAACTTGTAGAGATATTATTTTTCTGGTTAGATACTCAACGAGATCCAAGGATTATAAATTACTTAATACCATACTGATATTAGCTCGAAATCTAATTTTCAGGCACTGGAAAGCAACACAGGCGCCCAAATTCAGTGAATTTAAGAAAGCAGTAACCATGCAAATAATCTTGGAACAATATAATATATCAATTACGAATAATGATCAGGTGCAGGCATTCATTTCCAAATGGGAGCGGGTAATCAAATCGCTCCCGAATAAAACTCAAATTCAAATAGTCAAGCCAATAAGTAGCTCTACCTTTATTCTTCAAAACATCTTAGCAGGGCACTATCCTGGGTGGTGGTTGACCGGCATGGCAGAAGCAGTGACATCGGGGGAGGAGCGGGGTGGGGTGGGGTAGGGGAGTGGGGGGCTGGGTGAGCCTGGTTGTTATTCCCCTTTTTTTTTTTTTTTTTCTTTTTCCTTTTTTTTCTATCTATTTCTTATAATTGATGCGGAGGTGGTGTCTTCAGAGTGATGAATGAATGTGTTGAATCCCAGATATATCTCATCTATTTTTTATTAATGTAGAAGATATGATAATTCGAATAATGGGTCAGGTCACTGGGAGAATTCTTGAGCTGATAGTTAAAGGGAAAATGCTTCTTGCTATTAAGCACTGTATTATTATATTGAGTGTAATATCTTTGACCTCTGACACCTCACCCTCTGACACCTCACCCCCTCCCTCAAAACTAAGCCACGTAAGTTACAAGGGGGGGAATCTAAGTTACAAGAAAATAAAAAATAATAAAATATAGTACCCAAAATAAAAAAAAACACCATTATACTTAACACTACATCTACATGCCCCATAAAATAAAACTTCAGAAATATTGCAATAAAAAGTTAGTGCAATCTCCAGCATGCAAAGGGCTTTAACATACAGATACATACATATACATGTCTAAATATGATTATATATGTATGTATATATATATATATATATATATATATATATATATATGTATGCAAAGGGCTTTAACATACAGATACATACATATACATGTCTAAATATGATTATATATGTATGTATGTATGTATATATATATATATATATATATATATGCAAAGGGCTTTAACATAGAGATACATACATATACATGTCTAAATATGATTATGTATGTATGTATCTATGTATGTATGTGTATATATATATATATATATATATATATATACAGTATATATATATATATATGTGTGTGTGTGTGTATGTGTGTACATATATATTTATGTATTTATATGTGTATATATGTATTTACCTACATATATACACATATATACACATAAATACAAGCTTACTGTTATTGTATGCCATATTTGGATAAATGAAGATAAGTGCAAAATTTTCACTCAGTTCAATCTTGCAGTCTTCAGCGTCCTTACTTGTGGCTCAGTAAGTGGGTACTGCTTCTGGGTTGTTCACAAATGTCTTTGTCATTTACCGGAGATCCCAGTTGGTAGAATCCTGAATACAGCTCCAAACAAATGAAACACAAGAACAGTTCAATCTGGTAAAACATATTTATTTATTGAGAGAGTGAGAGGATAAAAGCACTTCAAACAAAAGTTGAAAAACACTTTATGGACAAACCAGAGGTTAAAAGCAAGCGTCCGGTACCCTCCTGAATCTGACACATTTCGAGTGTGTCCTGTATTCATAGATAATTAACCCCTTAATGACCCTGTACATCGCTGATCGTTAAGGGTTTTTCAGGTCATAGTAGCACGGGTATTGCCGCAAGCACCAGGACCGCTCTATTATGACCTCCCTTCTAGCAAGACCGCACTATCAAAAAAACAATCCCCATTCAAACACCAGGTCATTAAGAGGTTAATTAGGTGGTGCTAGTCTTCTCTTATAGATCATAGTAATCCCTGATTGGTTTTCAATGTCCAGCCTCCTAAAATACTCAACATTTTTTTGGCGAGTGAGGTAGTATGGTGCACGCTAATCTCCTCATGTCAGATAGCACATGTGCATAATTTCCTTCAGACAATAGATTTCTATGAGGACTCGCACTAATATTCATGTTCATTAATGCTCAAGCACAAATCCGATGGAGCTCAAAATGTTTATTAAAATAGTGGAAATTTTGTTTAAGTTATTTGCTATACACCATCCATGTCTATGAATACGGATAGTAAGTCATAATAGTAAATATATATTTTTCTAAAGTGTTAAAAGAGAAAGCGATATTTCAGATTGCACTTAACAAATGACTTACAAGCGAGCACAATGAACCTGTATAAGTATCGGGTGCATTATTAAATGCTTTGATTAAACATTTTAACAATCAACTTTTAATACCCTATCATACGTTAATTGTTTGCTTGAGGCTAAGTGAAAAGTAATGTAGTACACATTATAAATTGCATGTGACATATATTTTATACCTTTTACTTTTACACAGGAAATACGTGACAAAATGTAGAAGAATATGCTTTTGATTTGTATTTGTTTATTTCTTTAGGACACTGCTAATTATTCTGATTCTGTTAATTTTAGAAAAGTTACCTAATACAATTATAGAACCACAAAGGTTTTGACTTTAGAGATTAGAAAAAGAAACTCAATATTATTTACTAAAATCTTTACCAAACAATATATATATACTTTTAACATTTTTTTAAATAAAAATATAATAAAGGTACTGTATATTTTGAATCTGCTTAGCCTGCTGAAAAAAAATATAATCTGTTTTAGTTTTCTTTTTGGAACACTAAGTACTTTATACTTTAAAAATAGGAAGCTTAATGTGGACCATTTTATAGCTTGTATATGTGAAATGACAAATAATTTGTACATACACATTTTTATTCTTATTTTTCCAGATTTCTGACGATTGATTTATGATTAGTGTCCACTGACCATGGAAGTCCACAGATGGCTACTTTACAGAACCTTTAAGGAGCATATTACTCACCGGAGGATGTATACACAGGAGAATCAATACCCTTTTTAATCTGACTGACTTTACTTTGAGCCCCTGGCTGTCTAGCCCCAGAAGGGTCCATCTTCAATAAATGTTTTTTCACTAAATAATTATTTTTGTGCTGTGTAATTGTTTAATCTGTTTTCTTCCCCACCACACATAGCTCCCTCTACTTTCTACCCTCACCCTTTCAATTGATTCTTCACACTACATCCCACTCTGATTCCCACCTCACTGTGTGCTTGATGGTCAAAAAATTACAAGCAAACTTGCCAGCATGGAGAGAAATAATGCAAGAACTTTGGGGACTTCTTGAACATTATTATGCAATGTATGTGCCTCTCTTGACATCTAAAACCCGGCATCGCTATTTAAATAGCTCTCAAGCTAAAAATTGGTATTCTTAGAGGAACAATTTCATAGAAGGAATCCATCTTGGCAATGTGTTTTTTCACAGTTTTGTTGTTTAGTAAAACATGTGGCAACTACAAACAAATTCTTGGAGGGACCTTGCAATACTGACGAGACTTTTTAGATAACCTCACCAGAGCAGAGAGCTATAGATCATCAGGACCTATGTATTACTTAATCTCTTACTCCTTTTTTTATAGTTATCTTAAATATTATGTATTTAAAAATATAATTTTAAAACACATCCTTTATATGTAATGCACCCAAACATATGTTGGCAGTAAATTATAATGTTCATGCAGAAAGAAAATTAAATACCAACACATTTGTACTCTTTGTTAGTAAACTTGTTAATCTAACATATGACATAAACAGTCTTCTATATGTAATACAGATCAGTAATCTTTCGCCTAGATTTAGAGATCTGCATTAGCCGTCAAAACCAGCGTTAGGGGATCCTAACGCTGGTTTTGGTCGCCCGCTGGTATTTAGAGTCAGTCAGGAAAGGGTCTAACGCTCACTTTCCAGCCGCGACTTTTAAATACCGCAGATCCCCCTACGCTAATTGCATAGCCTATCTTTTCAATGGGATCTTTCTAACGCCGGTATTTAGAGTCTTGGTTGAAGTGAGCGTTAGAAATCTAACGAGAAGACTCCAGCCGCAGAGAAAAGCCAGGAGTTAAGAGCTTTCTGGGCTAACGCCGGTTCATAAAGCTCTTAACTACTGTGCTCTAAAGTACACTAACACCCAGAAACCACATCGCCGCCACTCTATTAATTTTTTTAACCCCTAATTAATCCTAAAATAGCTACAATATAATTATTATTTATATTGTAGCTATATTAGGGTTTATTTACAGGTAAGTATTTAGCTTTAAATAGGATTAATTTATTTAATAAGATTTATTTTATTTAGTTAGATAAAAATTATATTTAACTTAGGGGGGTGTTAGTGTTAGGGTTAGACTTAGCTTTAGGGGTTAATACATTTATTAGAGTAGCGGCGAGGTCCGGTCGGCAGATTTGGGGTTAATACTTGAAGTTAGGTGTCGGTGATGTTAGGGAGGGCAGATTAGGGGTTAATACTATTTATTATAGGGTTTTTGAGGCGGGAGTGAGGCGGATTAGGGGTTAATAACTTTATTATAGTAGCGGTGAGGTCCGGTCTGCAGATTAGGGGTTAATAATTGTAGGTAGGTGGCGGCGACGTTGGGGGCGGCAGATTAGGGGTTAATAAATATAATATAGGGGTCGGCGGTGTTAGGGGCAGCAGATTAGGGGTACCTAGGGATAACGTAGGTTGCAGCGGTGTACGGAGCAGCAGATTAGGGGTTAATAATAATATGCAGGGGTCAGCGATAGCGGGGGCGGCAGATTAGGGGTTAATAAGTGTAATGCTAGGGGTGTTTAGGCTCGGGGTTCATGTTAGGGTGCTAGGTGCAGACTTAGGAAGTGTTTCCCCCTAGGAAACAATGGGGCTGCGTTAGGAGCTGAACGCTGCTTTTTTGCAGGTGTTAGTTTTTTTTTTCAGCTCAAACGGCCCCATTGTTTCCTATGGGGGAATCGTGCACGAGCACGTTTTTGAAGCTGGCCGCGTCCGTAAGCACCGCTGGTATTTAGAGTTGCAGTGGCAGTAAATATGCCTGTACGCTCCCTTTTTGGAGCCTAACGCAGCCCTTCTGTGAACTCTAAATACCAGCAGTATTTAAAAGGTGTGGGGGAAAAAAAGCACGCGTAGCTAACGCACCCCTTTGGCCGCAGAACTCTAAATCTAGCAGAATGATAATAATACCATATATGTGAGTGTGTATAATGATATTCACTATGGGTTAGATTATGAGTGGAGCACAATTGATCCCTCCTGCTTCTGCGTTAACTGTGCTAGATGCAAGCTTTTTGCGTGCATTGGGTAGCACAGGTATTACAAGTTAAAAAAGTTAAACATTTCCGCAGGAGCACTAACCCAACACGGGCAAAAAGCTGAACTTTGAATATCGTGCAAACCCAATCTCATTTTCTCAAGTGCGCTAACCTGACATGAAAAAATTTATTTTTCACATTCCAGTGTTCTTCATATAGCAGAATATGTACTATCTATACTATAATCGCGTTTGTAATGCATGCATCGGTGTCACCAGTTGCGCAAGCATCCTCAAAGGAATATTGCGCCAAAACTGCATCCCGGTGGATTCCTAAAATGGCAGGATGGTGAAAGAATCCACCGCATTTTCGGAATCCACTTGGATGCAGCGTAGACAAATGAAGTGGCATTAAGAAAAAAAAACCTAACCGCCCACACGAAGTATGAAAAAAAATAAAACTAACTGCCCGCACGAAGTATTAAAAAATAAAATAAAAACAATAACCACCCGCAAAAAGTATTAACAAAAAACCCTTTAAACCGCCAAACCCCCACAACAAAAACTACCTAACCCTTAAACCACCAAACCCCCACAATGTCAACTAAATAAATTACAATATTAAACCATTAACCGCCAAACCCTACAATGCCAACTACCTTATTATACTATTAACCCCTAAACCGCCAACCCCCACATTGCTCTAAACCTAATTAACCTATTAACCCCTGAACCGCCAACCCCTCACATCGCAATAAAACTAATTAACCTGATAACCCCTAAACCGTCTGTGATGTCCAGGGTTAACCAACCCTGCACCAGTCACTTGTTTGGCACAGAAAAGGTTAACAGACCCTTTCCACTTTCACTAATCTGTCACAGACCAGCCACTCCAGGCATGCCTGTGACTTAGTTTAGTGGGTGCAAGGGTTAAAAACACTCTCTAGTCTGTCCTAGACTTAGAAAAATGCCCAAAAACCCCCTTTACTGCCACCCAAACCAAACTAAATAAGCTGCCACCACTTACGATTATAATATTTGGGGAATCTTAAGGAAAACCCAAGCTAACAAGTTAAACCCCAGAATACAATTTAGCAAAAAATAACCTAAAATCACAGTACTAATACTACCAGTCTCTTTCAGTAACGTGGTTTAAATATTAGACAAAGACCAAAGCTTAATAATTGAATGATTTATTATGCGAAAACTTAGCACAATGCATTATTAATAAAAAGATCTTAACGAATAGAATTATACACAAGCAAATACAGGGAGTGCAGAATTATTAGGCAAATTAGTATTTTGACCACATCATCCTCTTTATGCATGTTGTCTTACTCCAAGCTGTATAGGCTCGAAAGCCTAATACCAATTAAGCATATTAGGTGATGTGCATCTCTGTAATGAGAAGGGGTGTGGTCTAATGACATCAACACCCTATATCAGGTGTGCATAATTATTAGGCAACTTCCTTTCCTTTGGCAAAATGGGTCAAAAGAAGGACTTGACAGGCTCAGAAAAGTAAAAAATAGTGAGATATCTTGCAGAGGGATGCAGCACTCTTAAAATTGCAAAGCTTCTGAAGCGTGATCATCGAACAATCAAGCGTTTCATTCAAAATAGTCAACAGGGTCGCAAGAAGCATGTGGAAAAACCAAGGCACAAAATAACTGCCCATGAACTGAGAAAAGTCAAGTGTGCAGCTGCCAAGATGCCACTTGCCACCAGTTTGGCCATATTTAAGAGCTGCAACATCACTGGAGTGCCCAAAAGCACAAGGTGTGCAATACTCAGAGACACGGCCAAAGTAAGAAAGGCTGAAAGACGACCACCACTGAACAAGACACACAAGCTGAAACGTCAAGACTGGGCCAAGAAATATCTCAAGACTGATTTTTCTAAGGTTTTATGGACTGATGAAATGAGAGTGAGTCTTGATGGGCCAGATGGATGGGCCCGTGGCTGGATTGGTAAAAGGCAGAGAGCTCCAGTCCGACTCAGACGCCAGCAAGGTGGAGGTGGAGTACTGGTTTGGGCTGGTATCATCAAAGATGAGCTTGTGGGGCCTTTTCGGGTTGAGGATGGAGTCAAGCTCAATTCCCAGTCCTACTGCCAGTTTCTGGAAGACACCTTCTTCAAGCAGTGGTACAGGAAGAAGTCTGCATCCTTCAAGAAAAACATGATTTTCATGCAGGACAATGCTCCATCACACGCGTCCAAGTACTCCACAGCGTGGCTGGCAAGAAAGGGTATAAAAGAAGAAAATCTAATGACATGGCCTCCTTGTTCACCTGATCTGAACCCCATTGAGAACCTGTGGTCCATCATCAAATGTGAGATTTACAAGGAGGGAAAACAGTACACCTCTCTGAACAGTGTCTGGGAGGCTGTGGTTGCTGCTGCACGCAATGTTGATGGTGAACAGATCAAAACACTGACAGAATCCATGGATGGCAGGCTTTTGAGTGTCCTTGCAAAGAAAGGTGGCTATATTGGTCACTGGTTTGTTTTTGTTTTGTTTTTGAATGTCAGAAATGTATATTTGTGAATGTTGAGATGTTATATTGGTTTCACTGGTAAAAATAAATAATTGAAATGGGTATATATTTGTTTTTTGTTAAGTTGCCTAATAATTATGCACAGTAATAGTCACCTGCACACACAGATATCCCCCTAAAATAGCTATAACTAAAAACAAACTAAAAACTACTTCCAAAACTATTCAGCTTTGATATTAATGAGTTTTTTGGGTTCATTGAGAACATGGTTGTTGTTCAATAATAAAATTAATCCTCAAAAATACAACTTGCCTAATAATTCTGCACTCCCTGTAGTTTTAAAATAAAAAGGAGAAATAACAGAAACCTTATAATTTACTAGCTTTGGATATCTGTGCCAGGGAGGTTGGCAGGAAATGATGGTCCCTCACTCTGTTGGTATACAGCCTCCCATGTAAGAATGTACCCTTGAATTGTTAAAACACAAACGCCTAGATTTAGAGTTCTGCGTTAGCCGTCAAAACCAGCGTTAGGGGCTCCTAACGCTGGTTTTGGCCGCCCGCTGTTATTTAGAGTCAGTCAGGAAAGGGTCTAACTCTCACTTTGCAGCCGCGACTTTTCCATACCGCAGATCCCCCTACGCCATTTGCGTATCCTATCTTTTCAATGGGATCTTTCTAACGCCAGTGTTTAGAGTCTTGGCTGAAGTGAGCGTTAGAAATCTAACTACAAGACTCCAGCTGCAGAGAAAAGCCAGGAGTTAAGAGCTTTCTGGGCTAACGCCGGTTCATAAAGCTCTTAGCTACTGTGCTCTAAAGTACACTAACACCCATAAACTACCTATGTACCCCTAAACCGAGGCACCCCACATCGCCACCACTCTAATAAAAATTTTTAACCCCTAATCTGCCGACCGCACACCGCCGCAACCTACATTATCCCTATGTACCACTAATCTGCTGCCCCTAACACTGCCGACCCCTATATTATATTTATTAACCCCTAATCTGCCGCCCCCAACGTCGTCGCCACCTACCTACAATTATTAACCCCTAATCTGCCGACCAGACCTCACCGCTACTATAATAAAGTTATTAACCCCTAATCCGCCTCACTCCCGCCTCAATAATCCTATAATAAATAGTATTAACCCCTAATCTGCCCTCCCTAACATCACCAACACCAAACTTCAAGTATTAACCCCTAATCTGCCGACCAGACCTCACCGCTACTCTAATAAATTTATTAACCCCTAAAGCTAAGTCTAACCCTAACACTAACACCCCCCTAAATTAAATATAATTTTAATCTAACAAAATAAATTATTTCATATTAAATAAATTATTCCTATTTTAAGCTAAATACTTACCTGTAAAATAAACCCTAATATAGCTACAATATAAATTATAATTATATTGCAGCTATTTTAGGATTAATATTTATTTTACAGGCAACTTTGTATTTATTTTATCCAGGTACAATAGCTATTAAATAGTTAATAACTATTTAATAGCTACCTAGTTAAAATAATTACAAAATTACCTGTAAAATAAATCCTAACTTAAGTTATATTTAAACTAACACTACACTATCAATAAATTAATTAAATACAATACCTACAATTATCTACACTATCAATAAATTAATTACATACAAATACCTACAAATAAATACAATTAAATAAACTAACTAAAGTACAAAAAATAAAAAAAGAACTAAGTTACAAAAAATAAAAAAATAATTTACAAACATTATAAAATTATTACAACAATTTTAAGCTAATTACACCTATTCTAAGCCCCCTAATAAAATAACAAAGCCCCCAAAATAAAAAAATGCCCTACCCTATTCTAAAATAAAAATTGTAAAGCTCTTTAACCTTACCAGCTCTTAAAAGGGCCTTTTGTGGGGCATGCCCCAAAGAATTCTGCTCTGTTGCCTATAAAAAAAACATACAATACCCCCCCAACATTACAGCCCACCACCCACATACCCCTAATCTAACCCAAACCCCCCTTAAATAAACCTAAAACTAAGCCCCTGAAGATCTCCCTACCATATCTTCACCACGCCGGGTATCACCGATCCGTCCAGAAGAGGCTCCGAAGTCTTCATCCAAGCTCAAGCGGGGGCTGAAGAGGTCCATCATCGGACTGAAGAGGTCCATCATCTGGCTGAAGTCTTAATCCAAGCGGGGGCTGAAGAGGTCCATCATCCGGCTGAAGTCTTCTATCAAGCGGCATCTTCAATCTTCTTTCTTGCGGCTCCATCTTCATCCCGCCGACGCGGAACATCCATCCTGGCAGACGACTTCCCGACGAATGACGGTTCTTTTAAGGGACGTCATCCAAGATGGCGTCCCTCAGCGATAGCGGGGGCGGCAGATTAGAGGTTAATAAGTGTAAGGTTAGGGGTGTTTAGACTCGGGGTTCATGTTAGGGTGTTAGGTGCAGACTTAGGAAGTGTTTCCCCATAGGAAACAATGGGGCTGCATTAGGAGCTGAACGCTGCTTTTTTGCAGGTGTTAGATTTTTTTTCAGCTCAAACGGCCCCATTGTTTCCTATGGGGGAATCGTGCATGAGCACGTTTTTGAAGCTGGCCGCATCCGTAAGCACCGCTGGTATTTAGAGTTGCAGTGGCGGTAAATTATGCTCTTACGCTCCCTTTTTGGAGCCTAACGCAGCCCTTCTGTGAACTCTAAATACCAGCAGTATTTGAAAGGTGCGGGGGGAAAAAAAGCATGCGTAGCTAACGCACCCCTTTGGCCGCAGAACTCTAAATCTAGGCGAAAATTATTATACAAGTTTCCATGATATGATCCACCCTCTTTCCAGAGGGCTAGGAAATCCCTTTCTTTTGCCAGAAACATCCACACCCCTCTCTTTTACGACAGGTAATACAATTCCTGAGTCTTTTGCCTGAAATTATGGAACACCTTATAATTTCTGTTAGGTACATCTATTCTATATACACAGAAATTAATCTCTTAGTGATACCAAACACCATATATATTGATTGCATTCTTTTTGAGGCATTATTACTTATAAAAGCACTAATTTACAAATGTGCTCTCCTATCAATGACCCCAGTATAGGTCCTTTATAGAGTCTCTGTGTTCCATCATTCCCTGTGCTTAAAGGTTGGGGTAATAAAATGACCATTTAGACAATAAAGTTCTCTTCTGTGTATCTTACAAAGTATTCATGAGGCTGGCTGATCAAAGGGAAAATTCATTAACACAAAACACAGCAGCACAGTTCTTCTTGAAAAAACACACAGGCTTAAAGAAAATTAAGCCCTTATCATCTAACTCATGAGGTATTCATGACACCGCCAAACCCCCACATCGCAATAAACCTAGTTAACTTATTAACTTCTAAACCGCCAACCCCCCCACAACGCAAATAATTAATTTAATTACTAAGCCCCCTAACCTAACACCCCCTAAATGAACCCCAATTACATAAACTAAGTTACAATTAAAATAAAAAATCCTAACATTAATTTAAAAATAAAGCCTAACATCAAATTACAAAAAAATTAATCTAAATTACAAAAAATAAAAAAGTCTAAAATTACAGAAAACAACAACAAAATGATCAAAAACAAAAAAAATTAACCTAATCCCTATGAAAATAAAAAAGTCCCCCCAAAATAAAAACACCCCCTAATCTTAACTAAACTACCAATAGTCCTTAAAAGGGCCTTTTGTAGGACACTAACAGTAAAACCCACCCACCCACCAAACCCCCAAGATAAAAAAACCTAACAGTAAAAAATCCTAAACTACCCATTGCCCCTAAAGGGGCATTTGTATGGGCATTGCCCTTAAAAGGACATTCAGCTCTTTTACTGCCCTTAAAAGGTCATTCAGCTCTTTTACAAGCCCATTAAATTCCTAATCTTAAAAATAAAAACTTCCCCAAAAAATAAAAAAAAAGCCTAAGTTTAACCCCCAAATAGGTACTCACCGTTCCTGAAGTCCGGCAGAGAAGGTCTTCTTCCAGATGGCTCCATCATCTTCTGTCTTCATCCCGGAGTGAAGATGGCATGGATCGGAGGTGCGGAGCTGGCTTCCCCGATGCACGGAACCTCATCGACGGTCCTTAGCGGCGGTTCAATGCGGCAGCGGTCCAAAACGACATGGAGGCTCCTCTTCATGCGATCTACCGTTGCACACTGACGATTAAATGCAAGGTACCCCATATTTATTGGGGTACCTTACATTCCTATTGGCGGAAGTTTTGAAATCAGCCAATAGGATGAAAGCTGTTGAAACAGCCAATAGGATTTCAGTAACTCTAATCCTATTGGCTGATTTCAAATTTTCAGCCAATAGGAATTCAAGGTACCCCAAATTGAATGCGGTACCTTGCATTAAATTTTCAGTGTATGACAGAGATCGGATAAAGAGGAGCCTCCACGCTGCTGAGGATCGCCATTGCTGAAGACCGCCTCTGAGGACCGCCGCTGAGAACCGCCAATTGTCAAGATAGTGAAATTTTTTCTATTCTTAAAGGGGACAATGTTCTACATGATATTGTGAAGGAAGGATGCTGTTTTGTTTCCATGTGCAACCGTACCTTAGGCAATTATCTTTCACCAATTGTTGTCAACACTAAAAAACCTAATAGGAGCAGTTGACTTCTGTGTAAAGGGAATTATAAATGCAGCAATGTAAATTGTAAAGCCTGTGGGCATGCTGTAGTCTCAAAACAGTTCCAATCATATGTGTCACAAAGAGTATATGAAGCTGTGAGCTGTACTAACTGTCGGACTAAATATGTGATTTATATGGTTCAATGTATAGAATGTAGGATGCAGTATGTGGGTATGATCACTAGGGAGGTGACAGTAAGAATTAGAGAGCATCTAAATGATATCTCCACCTCTACCCCCTGTTCTGCACTAGCAGTACATTTTATAGATAAACATAATGAGGATGTAAAATCATTCAAAAGGGAAGTCATTGAGAAAGTCAGTTTAACAGAGAGAGGGGGAAACCTAGATATGCTGTTGTCTAAACGGGAAGCATTTTTTATTTTCTCTTTACAAACGAGATTCCGTTTTAATACTGAAGCACATCTAATAAATGTATGGAGATAATTCATAATAGATAAGGTTTTTTTCCCCTTATTTTTTTAAGCCCTCATACCCCCTTCCCTTCCTCTTCCCCTTAATGTTTACAACATAACTTTTCCCTCTCCCCCCCCCCCCACATATAATTTCTTAATCCCCTATGGAAGCTGTAAAGTTTACATTTTTGTATTTATAGTTTTAGAAAAGACACATTCTAATAGAACAGGAAAATAGCTTAATAACGGCTAGATTTAGAGCTTGGCGGTAGCCGTCAAAACCAGCGTTAGGGGTCCTAACGCTGGTTTTTACCGCCCACTGGTATTTGGAGTCAGTCATTAAAGGGTCTAACGCTCACTTTCCAGCCGCAACTTTTCCATACCGCAGATCCCCTTACGTCAATTGCGTATCCTATCTTTTCAATGGGATCTTTCTAACGCTGGTATTTAGAGTCGTGGCTGAAGTGAGCGTAAGAAATCTAACGACAAAACTCCAGCCGCAGAAAAAAAACAGGAGTTAAGAGCTTTCTGGGCTAACGCCGGTTCATAAAGCTCTTAACTACTGTGCTCTAAAGTACACTAACACCCATAAACTACCCCTAAACCGAGGTCCCCCCACATCGCCGCCAATCTATTAAAATTTTTTAACCCCTAATCTGCCGACCGCACACCGCCGCCACCTACGTTATCCCTATGTACCCCTAATCTGCTGCCCCTAACACCGCCGTCCCCTATATTATATTTATTAACCCCTAATCTGCCGCCCCCAACGTCGCCTCCACCTACCTACAATTATTAACCCCTAATCTGCCGACCGTACCTCACTGCCACTATAATAAATGTATTAACCCCTAATCCGCCTCACTTCCGCCTCAATAACCCTATAATAAATAGTATTAACCCCTAATCTGCCCTCCCTAACATCGCCGACACCTAACTTCAAGTATTAACCCCTAATCTGCCGACCGTACCTCACCGCTACTCTAATAAATTTATTAACCCCTAAAGCTAAGTCTAACCCTAACCCTAACACCCCCCTAACTTAAATATAATTTAAATCTAACGAAATAAATTAACTCTTATTAAATAAATTATTCCTATTTAAAGCTAAATACTTACCTGTAAAATAAACCCTAATATAGCTATAATATAAATTACAATTATATTGTAGCTATTTTAGGGTTTATATTTATTTTACAGGCAACTTTGTATTTATTTTAACCAGGTACAATAGCTTCCATCAGCCAATCAGATTTTTCCTACCTTAATTCCGATTGGCTGATAGAATCCTATCAGCAAATCAGAATTCGAAGGACGCCATCTTGGATGACGTCATTTAAAGGAACCTTCATTTGGATTTAGGACGTCGCAAGAAGAGGATGGATCCGCGCCGAAGGTCTTCAACATGGAGCCGCTTGGAAGAAGATGGTTGCTGGTCCGGATCTACTCTTCTGCCCGGATAGCATGAAGACTTTGGAGCCTCTTCTGGACCTCTTCAGCCGTCGCTTGATAGAAGACTTCAGCCGGATGATGGATCTCCAGCCCCCGCTTGGGCTTGGATGAAGATTTCGGAGCCTGGAGTGATCGCTGATACCTGGCATGGTGAAGACAAGGTAGGAAGATCTTCAGGGGCTTAGTGTTAGGTTTATTTAAGGGGGGTTTGGGTTAGATTAGGGGTATGTGGGTGGTGGGTTGTAATGTTGGGGGGGTATTGTATGTTTTTTTTTACAGGCAAAAGAGCTGAATTCTTTGGGGCATGCCCCGCAAAAAGCCCTTTTAAGGGCTGGTAAGGTAAAAGAGCTTTTCTATTTTAATTTTAGAATAGGGTAGGGCATTTTTTTATTTTGGGGGGCTTTGTTATTTTATTAGGGGGCTTAGAGTAGGTGTAATTAGCTTAAAATTGTTGTAATATTTTTATTATGTTTGTAATTAATTTTTTTATTTTTTGTAACTTAGCTTTTTTTATTTTTTGTACTTTAGTTAGTTTATTTAATTGTATTTATTTGTAGGTATTTTATTTAATTTATTTATTGATAGTGTAGTGTTAGGTTTAATTGTAGATAATTGTAGGTATTTTATTTAATTAATTTATTGATAGTGTGGTGTTAGGTTTAATTGTAACTTAGGTTAGGATTTATTTTAGAGGTAATTTTGTAATTATTTTAACTAGGTAGCTATTAAATAGTTTTTAACTATTTAATAGCTATTGTACCTGGTTAAAATAAATACAAAGTTGCCTGTAAAATAAATATTAATCCTAAAATAGCTACAATATAATTATAATTTATATTGTAGCTATATTAGGGTTTATTTTACAGGTAAGTATTTAGCTTTAAATAGGAATAATTTATTTAATAAGAGTTAATTTATTTCGTTAGATTTAAATTATATTTAACTTAGGTGGGTGTTAGGGTTAGGGTTAGACTTAGCTTTATTAGAGTAGCGGTGAGGTACGGTCATCAGATTAGGGGTTAATGCTTGAAGTTAGGTGTCAGCGATGTTAGGGAGGGCAGATTAGGGGTTAATACTATTTATTATAGGGTTATTGAGGTGGGAGTGAGGCGGATTAGGGGTTAATACATTTATTATAGTAGCGGTGAGGTACGGTCGGCGGATTAGGGGTTAATAATTGTAGGTAGGTGGCGGCGACTTTGGGGGGCGGCAGATTAGGGGTTAATAAATATAATATAGGGGTCGACGGTGTTAGGGGCAGCAGATTAGGGGTACATAGGTATAATGTAGGTTGCGGCGGTGTACGGAGCGGCAGATTAGGGGTTAAAAAAATATGCAGGTGTCAGCGATAGCGGGGGTGGCAGATTAGGGGTTAATAAGTGTAAGGTTAGGGTAGTTTAGACTCGGGGTTCATGTTAGGGTGTTAGGAAACAATGGGGCTGCGTTAGGAGCTGAACGCTGCTTTTTTGCAGGTGTTAGGTTTTTTTTCAGCTCAAACTGCCCCATTGTTTCCTATGGGGATATCGTGCACGAGCACGTTTTTGAAGCTGGCCGCGTCCGTAAGCACCGTTGGTATTGAGAGTTGCAGTGGCGGTAAATATGCTATACGCTCCCTTTTTGGAGCCTACCGCAGCCATTCTGTGAACTCTAAATACCAGCGGTATTTAAAAGGTGCGGGGGAAAAAAAGCATGTGTAGCTAACGCACCCCTTTGGCCGCAGAACTCTAAATCTAGCCATAAGGGTTTACAGACATATGTAATAAAGCCCAATATAATGTCTTAGGACTTTTAACCTGATAATTATGTCAATTATTGAATGTTTTACAACATAAGGAGATAGGGTAATGATGGAAAATTTAAGCTAAGATTCAACATTAGCTGCTAAAGGCAAATTTAATTATAACAGAGGAAAATATATGGGGGTGGGGACGACTTTTATAGGGTTAACCTATGTAACGTCTAAATGTGCAACTAATTAACCTGTCAGAAAGTAGTGATGCCTTTAAATGGGTATAGGTGGGTAACATGACTTAGGCTTCTGATGATGGCGTAAGCCGAAACGTGTCAAGCCCTTTGTCTGACACTTGCAAGTATGTGCTTTTATCCTGTGTCCATGTTGCCTTATGTAAATAAAGTGCTTTTTTGAATTTTCCTGAAGCACCGCATCCAAAGTGTTTTTTTCTACCCCAAATTGAATGCAGTACCTTGCATTCAATTTTCAGTGTACGACAGAGATCGGATAAAGAGGAGCCTCCACGCCACTGAGGATTGCCGTCGCTGAAGACCGCTGCTGAGAACCGCCGCTGAGGACCGCCTCTCCGGATCCATGCATCAGGGAAGACCGCTCTGCACCTCCACTCTGTGCCACCTTCGCTCCGGATGAAGATAGAAGATGATGGAGCCGCCTGGAAGAAGACCTTTACCGCCGAACTTCAGGAATAGTGAGTACCTATTTGGGGCTTAGTCTTAGGCTTTTATTTTTATTTTTTGTGGTGGCTTTTTTTTAAATTAGGGTTTTTTGGGCTGTAAAAGAGCTGATTGCCTTTTAAGGGCAGTTAAAGAGCTGAAAGCTCTTTTAAGGTAATGCCCATACAAATGCCCCTTTGGGGGCAATGGGTAGCTTAGCTTAGTTTTTTTTAGACTTAGTTTTTTTTATTTTGGGGGGGTTGGCTGTGTGGGGGGTTTTACTGTTAGGGGGTACTTTGTAATTTTTATGTGTAAAATAGCTGTTTTCTTTAGGGCAATGCCCTACAAAAGGCCCTTCTAAGGGATATTGGTAGTTTATTGATAGATTAGTGGGTGTTTTATTTTTGCGGGGATTTTTTTTTATAGGGTATTAGTTAAAGTTTATTTTTTTATTTTGGATAGCTTTGTTTATTTTTTTCTGTATTTTTTTTTTTAAATTAGCTTTGGGGTTTGTAGTTTTTTAAACATAGACTGCCCTCTGGGCAGGTTTATCGCCTAGTTTATTCCTAAATACATATTTCTATATATATGATGTTTTTTGGTAATATTTATATATCTAAATATCTATATGATTATATGAAGGTATAGATATATATATATATATATATATATATATATATATATATATATATATTTATTTATAAATACTTAAAGCATATTCCCCTATGTGAAAAACATAGGAATGTGAAATATTTACAGTAAATACATAGTTAAACACTTAATTAAAAATCAATATTTCATTAATAAGATTTTCCATGTTCTCCTCTACTTGAATGCAAAGGGCTCCAATGTACTGTATGTATATATATATATATATATATATACATACACATATGTATTTATATGTATATACAGTGTGACTGTAAATACATAAATACACATATAAATGCATAAATACGTACACACATATATACTGTACATATATATATATATATATATATATATATATATATATACAGTGGGGCAAAAAAGTATTTAGTCAGCCGCCCACCAATTGTGCAAGTTCTCCCACTTAAGAAGATGAGCGAGGCCTGAAATTCTCATCATAGGTATACCTCAACTATGAGAGACAGAATGTGGAAACAAATCCAGACAATCACATTGTCTGATTTGGAAATAATTTATTTGCAAATTATGGTGGAAAATAAGTAATTGGTCAATATCAAAAGTTCATCTCAATACTTTGTTATATATCCTTTGTTGGCAATGACAGAGGTCAAACGTTTTCTGTAAGTCTTCACAAGGTTGTTACACACTGTTGCTGGTATGTTGGCCCATTCCTGCATGCAGATCTCCTCTAGAGCAGTGATGCTTTGGGGCTGTCGCTGGGCAACACGGACTTTCAACTCCCTCCAAATGTTTTCTATGGGGTTGAGATCTGAAGACTTTCTAGGCCACTCCAGGACCTTGAAATGCTTCTTATGAAGCCACTCCTTCATTGCCCGGGCGGTGTGTTTGGGATCATTGTCATGCTGAAAGACCCAGCCACGTTTCATCTTCAATGCCCTTGCTGATGGAAGGATGTTTGCACTTAAAATCTCACAATACATGGCCCCATTCATTCTTTCATGTACATGGATCAGTCGTCCTGTTCCCTTTGCAGAGAAACAGCCCCAAAGCATGATGTTGCCACCCCCATGCTTCACAGTAGGTATGGTGTTCTTTGGTTGCAAACACGACGAGTTGTGTTTCTACCAAACAGTTCTACTTTGGTTTCATCTGACCCTATGACATTCTCCCAGTCCGCTTCTGGATCATCCAAATGCTCTCTAGCATACTTCAGATGGGCCCGGACATGTACTGGCTTAAGCAGGAGGACACGTCTGGCACTGCAGGATCTGAGTCCCTGGCGGCGTAGTGTGTTACTGATGGTAGCCTTTGTTATGTTGGTCCCAGCTATCTGCAGGTCATTCACTAGGTCCCCCCGTGTGGTTCTTGGATGTTTGCTCACCATTCTTGTGATCATTTTAACCCCACGTGGTGAGATCTTGCGTGGAGCCCCAGATCGAAGGAGATTATCAGTGGTCTTGTATGTCTTCCATTTTCTAATTATTGCTCCCACAGTTGATTTCTTCACACCAAGCTGCTTGCCTATTGCAGATTCAGTCTTCCCAGCCTGGTGAAGGTCTACAATTTTGTTTCTGGTGTCCTTCGACAGCTCTTTGCTCTTCACCATAGTAGAGTTTGGAGTGTGACTGTTTGAGGTTCTGGAAAGGTGTCTTTTATACTGATAACAAGTTCATGTGCCATTAATACAGGTAAGGAGTGGAGGACAGAGGAGTGGAGGACAGAGGAACCTCTTAAAGAACCTCTTAAAGAAGAAGATACAGGTCTGTGAGAGCCAGAAATCTTTCTTGTTTGTAGGTGACCAAATACTTATTTTCCACCATAATATGCAAATAAATTCTTTCCAAATCAGACAATGTGATTGTCTGGATTTGTTTCCACATTTTGTCTCTCATAGTTGAGGTATACCTATGATGAAAATTACAGGCCTCTCTCATCTTCTTAAGTCAGAGAACTTGCACAATTGGTGGCTGACTAAATACTTTTTTGCCCCACTGTATATATATATATATATATATATATATATATATATATATACATACGTACATGAACAGATTTAAATATGTGTATGTATGTATCTCGCTGATGATACCCAAATCTATCTTTCCTCTCCTGATATCTCTCCCTCTTTACTCAACTAGATTTTCAACTGCCTCTCTGCAATTTACTCTTGGATGTCTTCACACTACCTCCAACTCAATCTGTCCAAAACTGAACTGCTTCTTATTCCCCCCTCTGTGAGACATCCAACACCTGACTTTTCTCTGATGGTTGGAGACTCTATTCTTAACATCTTTCCCCTGGTCCACTGTCTTGGGGTCACACTAGACTCAGAACTCATATTCAACCCACATATACAAGCACTTACCAAATCTTGCCGTTCACACCTACGCAACATTTCCAGAATTCGTCCCTTACTCAAAAAACTACAAAAATACTTATTCCTTCCCTCATTTTGTCACGCATTGATTATTGCAATCTACTCCTAAATAGCCTTCCAAAACACCGCCTCTCCCCCCTCCAATCTATTATGAATGCTTCTGCTAGACTCATCCACCTAAGTCGCCGATTTACATCAGCTGCTCCACTCTGCCAGTCTCTACACTGGCTCCCCATACACTCCAGAATATATTTAAAATATTAACCATAACTTACAAAGCACTCAACAGTCTAACTCCCAACAATATTTCCTCTCTTATTGTAAAATATTCCCCATCCCGTCCTTCTATCAACCTCTGACCTATGTCTCTGGACTCCTGTTATCTCTACGTCCCACTCCCGCCTCCAAGATTTCGGAAGTGCTGCTCCTGTCCTTTGGAACTCTCTACCCCACTCCATAAAACTACCTCCAACCTTGTATAGCTTCAGATGCTCCTTGAAAACCCACCTATTTAGAGAGGCTTACCATCTCTCCTCTATCCCTCATCCGAACCAAACTAATACATGAACTGCCTGACTCACTGTTGCAACTACAACTGATGTGACAAGCCCAACCTTATGTCTCTGCACTCTAAACCTGTAGACTGTGATCTCTCCGGAGCAGGGCCTTCTTCCTCCTGTACTAGATTTGTTTAGTTTTGTTATGTTTTGTATTTTATCACAAATCCTTGTCATTGTATACACCTATAGTAAGGTTAGGGAACCAAAGGGGGTTTGTGACATTGAAGTCAAGTGTAGAATTATACACTAGTTAAATCAAATAGCAAATATATTTATTTTACACTTTTATTAACAAATATGCTTGAAACAGACGTTACCAGGGGGGGAAATAAAATCCAGGGTTAAGCAACCTCTGAACTAATTGTAAATATGAATTACAAAATCTAGAAACCCCCACCGGTAATTAGACAAATAAAATAGGGATGTATATAGAAGGCTAATAAAGAATGGGATAAGTCACTTCCATACTTCAAGTAAATAGTAGCCTATTCTATAGCATCCAAACTTAAAAATAAGGGCTAGTGGACAGGGTGTAGCGTGTCTAATCAATTAATCACACAGGTTAGGGAAGTTAGCATTAAGGTAATTTCATACACACAGGGTAGGTACTTTTAAACAGACATACAAATGCTCAAGCTATGCGCTCAAAGGCGTCCTCCTGCCTGCGTACTGCTCTGATTTAACAGAGTCAGCCGATTTCTGGCTAAAATCCCTGTCAGATAGAGCTAGCTCACATACAATCAAGTTATTCTCATATACACGATGGATGTAATTATGTTCGATACAAACTGTCAACATAAATTCCTCTCAGTTACGTTCAAGTAGATACATTCAATTCAAAAATCAAAAGTTACTGTGTAGCTTGTAGCGTAATAGCGTATAAAGCTTTAACAGAAATGTAGCTGCTTGTTAACTTTGGCAGTCAAGCCTACTCCTAAATGACAGTTTTAAGTATTTAAACATCCCCCCTATAGTCGCAGATAAAGTGCAAAGCTATAGCGGTGTAGAGATACAGCGGTATAAAGTTTGAAAACCGCTAGTGTAAATTAAGTAAATTTAAGTATGTGACTATCTCGCACACTTGTTCCACCCAAGGCCACGCCCACCGACGCGTTTCCGTCACAGAACGTGACTTCGTCAGGGCATAGGGCCAGCCCAGCATTCAGTACGAGAAGTTATAGTAATCCTTTGTCATGGCAACTTTGAAAAGCATTAGAAACGGAGGTGTAAGACTCCGCTATGACCTCATTCTGTCATTTTACTTATACTCTGTACTGAGTATGTATTCTGCCTTTAATACATTGCTCATTTGTAAACGAAATTATTAAAACAAAAAGGAACATATAAATTCATTATTTTATTGACGCTGACCGCTCTTGTGTAGGGGTATACTGTGCATCAATATGTACAAGTATTGTAGGGAAAAGTTCTATTCCCTAGTAATTTATTGGGAGAGTTATATAGGGAGAGGCATATAATGCTTATACAGCATATTGTATTCGGTATTTGTACCTAGGTCAAGTACGCTGATAATTGGTATGATGTTTGAAAAATGGAAAAGATATACATATAAAATTTCTTATTGTGGATCAATTGTAGTTGCTTATAATAGCCTATCTGAGAGGTCAAAACTGAGTTAGTTATTACCACCTATATAACTGAGGGGATAACCTATCAAGTCAATACATGTTAGGAAAACTGATATTTCTTTGTTAGAACATAAGATTATTTAGGATATGAAATTATCATTATGTGTTGACATTATTATTGGTTTCGTTAGAATCAAGTAATTTAAATTCAGTTAGATATTGTTATAAATCAGCATCCTCTTGCTTTGCTTCATATTGGGGAAGTAAGCTCAGTTAGTTCATGACCCTAGACAGGAATAGTATGTAATTAGTAATCTTAACTTGTATATCATGAACCATAATTTATAAAAAACATTTGTATGAAATAGCTTCATTTAATCCCTTGGGTGAAGTGGATTTCAATTCGTGAATCCATCTACACTCTTTCTGTAATAACATTTTGTTAATGTCGCCCCTTCTCCCTTTTAATTGTATTTGTTCGATTGCACAAAAATAAATTTCATATTTGTGTCCCTGATGTTCATTGTTCATGTGTTGTGCTACAGGAACATTTCTGTTCCATTTGATGTCACCTATGTGTTCTAACACTCTAGTTCGTAACTCTCTTGAGGTCTCACCCACATAGATTTTTGGGCATTTGCACATTGCGATATATATGACTTGCTTAGATCTGCAATTTAAAAAATCTTTAATTTCATACTGTTTGTTAGTGTCAGGGTGTATGAAGGTTTTTGTGGGGGTCATGTTCTTACAGGCTTGGCATCTTCCACATTTGTAAAAGCCTTTGGTTTCTCTCAACCATGTTCTTGGTGTGTCTTTTGAGTAATGACTCTCCATAAGTATGTCTTTTAGGTTTTTGGACCTTCTATATGTAATATTGGGTTTTTCAGATATTACTTCTTTAAGGTCTTCGTCTTCCTGAATAACATGCCAATGTCTTTGGATGATATTTTTTATACAGACGTTTTTATCATCGTATGTTCCAATGATTCTTATGGGTTGTTGTTCATTTATTGGTTGTGCAATAGCTTGGTTGTTGGTTTCCAAAAGTGTAGTTCTATTTAGTAATTTAGCTCTTTGATATGCCTTTTTAAGGCATCTGCCTGGGTATCCCCTTTCTTTAAACCTTCTTTGTAACTCCCTTGCTTCTCTCTCAAAGTCTAGTTCTGTGCTGCAGTTTCGTCTGGCTCTTAAATATTGGCCAAAAGGAATGCCCATTTTCAATTTCTTTGGGTGATAGCTCTCCCATTTGAGGAGACTGTTAGTAGCTGTCTCTTTTCTATATAGTTTTGTGTTCAGCGTGCCATCATTCTCTTTTCTAATCTCTAGATCAAGAAATGAAATTTTGTTTGAATCTATACTTGAAGTGTACCTCATTCCATCTTTGTTATTATTCAGCCAGATCATGAAGTTTTCAAAGTCATTTTGGGTGCCTGTCCATAGGATTAGAACATCATCAATGTATCTAATATATAAGTCCATATATTGCATATATGGGTTAGTATCTTCATTAAGTATACTTTTGTTCTCAATCCACCCAAGGAACAAATTGGCATACGTTGGAGCACAGCAAGTGCCCATTGCTGTGCCCCTTTTCTGTAAATAGATTTTCTTATTGAATAAGAAATAGTTATGTCTCAACACATAGTCTAGTAAATCAATGATGAAGTCATCTTCATCATTTTGGATTGGATTTACTGTTCTCAAAAAGAAACTTACAGCTTCCAAGCCTAAATTGTGGGATATATTAGAGTATAGGCTTTCAACGTCACTAACTGGGTTTTGTTTAGAGGATATCAGGAAAAAACTAAAAAATATTAAGGTAAATAAAACTCCAGGCCCAGATGGAATACACCCAAGGGTGTTAAGTGAACTTAGCACTGTTATAGACAAACCTTTACTCTTAATTTTTCAAGACTCATTATCCTCAGGCATGGTACCCCAGGATTGGCGTAAAGCTGATGTGGTGCCACTCTTCAAAAAGGGAAGCAGGGATGATCCAGGAAGCTATAGACCAGTTAGTCTGACATCAATAGTGGGGAAGATATTTGAAGGGATTATAAGGGATTATATTGATGAGCATATTCGTGTAAACAAGATTATGAGTTCTAATCAGCATGGCTTTAGGAGAAATAGATCATGTCAAACTAATCTAATTAGATTCTACGAGGAAGTAAGTAAAAATATAGATAAAGGGGAATCAGTTGATGTGATATACTTAGATTTTGCAAAGGCATTCGATACAGTGCCACATGAGAGATTAATGCACAAAATTAAGGGACTGGGAATAGCTGAAAATGTTAGCTCATGGATAAATAACTGGATAAAAGATAGGGAGCAACGAGTAGCAGTAAATGGATCATACTCAGATTGGACAAAGGTAATCAGTGGCGTCCCCCAGGGATCAGTACTGGGCCCTGTTCTTTTTAATATTTTTATAAATGACTTGGAGCAAGGATTAAATAGCGACATCTCTATTTTTGCAGATGATACTAAGTTAAGTAAGGTCATTAGGTCAGAGCAGGATGAACTCTCTTTGCAAAGGGATTTGCGAAAATTAGAACTATGGGCAAGTGAATGGAAAATGAGATTTAATACGGAAAAATGTAAGGTTCTACATTTTGGAAGTAAAAATAAGCAGGCTATGTATTTTTTAAATGGGACAAGACTTAGCCAAACACAGGAGGAAAGGGATTTGGGAGTAGTAATAGATAACAAGCTAAAAATGAGTGCACAATGCAGGGCAGCGGCTTCAAAGGCTAATAAGATACTAGCATGTATTAAAAGAGGCATTGATTCAAGGGAGGAAACCATAATTCTGTCATTATATAAAGCCCTGGTAAGACCTCACCTTGAGTTTGGAGTGCAGTTCTGGGGACCGATTGCTAAAAAAGATATTGCAGAACTAGAAAAAGTTCAGAGAAGGGCCACAAAGCTAATAAGGGGATTGGAGAAATTAACCTATGAGGAGAGGCTAGCCAAACTGGGTCTGTTCTCTTTAGAAAAAAGGCGCTTGAGAGGTGACATGATTACTTTATATAAATATATTCAAGGCCCATATACAGAGATGGCAGAAGCTCTTTTTATTCCAAGAAAATTGGTTCTGACAAGAGGTCATAATTTAAGGTTGGAGGAAAGGAGATTTAATCTCCTGCAACGGAAACGTTTTTTCACTGTAAGAGCAATAAAATTGTGGAACTCATTACCAAAGGAGGTAGTGAATGCCAATACCATAGATACATTTAACAATAGTCTGGATAAATTTCTGTATATAAACAAAATTCATGGATATGATTGCTAGTATTAAATGGGTCACATTTTAATGGGGTTATTTAAGCTTAACTGGAGCTTTTTGTAAGTATTTTAGATTTGTATAGGTTGAACTCGATGGACTTCAGTCTTTTTTCAACCTTATCTACTATGTTACTATGTTACTATGTTACTGGCCAGCATAGTATTATCACTGACTGTCACGTCGGCTAAACATTTTAAGACATCTTTAGTATCTTGCACGTAGGATGTAAGGGTGTGTACAAAGTGTCTTAGTTTTTTGTCTAGAAAAATGCTTGCATTTTCAGTGATACAGCCATTTCCGGAGACTATGGGTCTACCGGGTGGATTTGTCATATTCTTATGAACCTTAGGAAGGCTATAGAAGGTGGCTATTCTCGGGAACATGTTAAACATAAACTGGTGTTCAGCTTTTGTAATTACCCTTTCTTGTAGACCTCTATCCAAAAGGGATCTCAGCTCCCCTTTAAAAACATCAGTTGGATCACGTATCAGGACTTTATAATTATCTGTGTTACTCAAAATATTTGTACAAATTTGTTCATATTGAGAATTGCTCATAAGGACCATATTACCCCCCTTATCTGCATGTTTGATGGTAATTGCCTTATTGTTTTGTAATTTCTGGAGAGCTTTACGTTCTTTGTAGCTCAAGTTTTTCTGTACTTTACTCCTTTTATTTATCTCCTCTATTTCTGTTGTAACTAGGGAAACAAATTTATCAATAGATGGATATTTAGAAATTGCTTGCATGAAATTACTTTTGGGTTTCACTACACTTGCTTTCCTTGTTTCTGGTGTATCTGTGTTTTCATTAAGTAATGATAGCATTAAATTGACCATTTCATGGTCCTCTTGTTCTATGCCCATATCAATCAAGGAATTTGTGTTAGCATTTTTGTGAAACTTATGTAGTGCTAGTTTTCTAGCGAACAAATGTATGTCCTTGATCCAATTGAATGTGTCATGATGTGGGGTGGGTACAAAAGTAAGTCCCTTTGATAAAAGTGTGTGATGTTCCTTTTCTAATTGAGTTTCAGTCAGATTGATAATTTGTAAATTATCCATCGCTACTTCTGTTTTTTGGTGGATTTTGATTTGTTTGGTTGCCTCGTTCTTGTAGTTCTCTTTGGTGGAAAAAGGTCTTTCTCTAAAAAAATACGTGTAATTGATGGTTCTGTTAAGGCGACACTGGTTGTAGGTGTTTGTGTTAATTCCTCATCAGAGGGTTCTGAATCTGTAGTGGAATTATCAGAGGTAGTATTTTTATTATTAGTGAGTCTAGATTCTTGTGTTTTTCTAAAATTACTACGCTTTTGATTGCCTTTATAAATATTCCCTTTTTGGTGGTCAGACCAATCTCTTTGTAGTTTCCTATTTTTGGTCTCACTAAGCTCTTCCTTGAGCTTGTCTATATGGAATTTCAGTTTTATATCTAGAGCCTCAAAATCTTTGTGCGTAGTAAATTTGTTTGTTTGTATTTTTGCCTCATCTATTAATTTAGTTAGTTCTTCATATTGTTTTCTTTCAAGCTCTAGTGTTAATTTCATCAGATCTAGAGAGCACTGTGTCAAAATTTCCTGCCACCTAAACACAAAATTTTCATCTGAGATATGAAAAGCAGGTGCTAGCTGAATCCTTAGACCTCTACGGATTAATTTATTCTTAACATAATTTTCTAAGCTGAAAATTTCCCAAAAAGATTTCACTTGTTTTTTCATAATCTTAGCAATGTTTTTAAAAGCTTCTTCTATGTTTGTAGCATTTGGACAAACATTACCAACATTAAGAGTAAATACTCTTTCTGCTTCTTGTTTCCACTGATCAAAATCTATGGAGGAGGATAGATAGCCGGCCATCACTATCTAAACTCTGACCACTTATGTCCCAAATTCGTAAGTGTGAATTGAATCACTAGGTATGAAATAGTAAGGTTAGGGAACCAAAGGGGGTTTGTGACATTGAAGTCAAGTGTAGAATTATACACTAGTTAAATGAAATAGCAAATATATTTATTTTACACTTTTATTAACAAATATGCTTGAAACAGACGTTACCAGGGGGGGGAAATAAAATCCAGGGTTAAGCAACCTCTGAACTAATTGTAAATATGAATTACAAAATCTAGAAACCCCCACCGGTAATTAGACAAATAAAATAGGGATGTATATAGAAGGCTAATAAAGAATGGGATAAGTCACTTCCATACTTCAAGTAAATAGTAGCCTATTCTATAGCATCCAAACTTAAAAATAAGGGCTAGTGGACAGGGTGTAGCGTGTCTAATCAATTAATCACACAGGTTAGGGAAGTTAGCATAAAGGTAATTTCATACACACAGGGTAGGTACTTTTAAACAGACATACAAATGCTCAAGCTATGCGCTCAAAGGCGTCCTCCTGCCTGCGTACTGCTCTGATTTAACAGAGTCAGCCGATTTCTGGCTAAAATCAGATAGAGCTAGCTCACATACAATCAAGTTATTCTCATATACACGATGGATGTAATTATGTTCGATACAAACTGTCAACATAAATTCCTCTCAGTTACGTTCAAGTAGATACATTCAATTCAAAAATCAAAAGTTACTGTGTAGCTTGTAGCGTAATAGCGTATAAAGCTTTAACAGCTTCCAACAGCTATACACATCTATCGTGTATATGAGAATAACTTGATTGTATGTGAGCTAGCTCTATCTGACAGGGATTTTAGCCAGAAATCGGCTGACTCTGTTAAATCAGAGCAGTACGCAGGCAGGAGGACGCCTTTGAGCGCATAGCTTGAGCATTTGTATGTCTGTTTAAAAGTACCTACCCTGTGTGTATGAAATTACCTTTATGCTAACTTCCCTAACCTGTGTGATTAATTGATTAGACACGCTACACCCTGTCCACTAGCCCTTATTTTTAAGTTTGGATGCTATAGAATAGGCTACTATTTACTTGAAGTATGGAAGTGACTTATCCCATTCTTTATTAGCCTTCTATATACATCCCTATTTTATTTGTCTAATTACCGGTGGGGGTTTCTAGATTTTGTAATTCATATTTACAATTAGTTCAGAGGTTGCTTAACCCTGGATTTTATTCCCCCCCCCTGGTAACGTCTGTTTCAAGCATATTTGTTAATAAAAGTGTAAAATAAATATATTTGCTATTTGATTTAACTAGTGTATAATTCTACACTTGACTTCAATGTCACAAACCCCCTTTGGTTCCCTAACCTTACTATTTCATACCTAGTGATTCAATTCACACTTACGAATATGGGACATAAGTGGTCAGAGTTTAGATAGTGATGGCCGGCTATCTATCCTCCTCCATAGATTTTGATCAGTGGAAACAAGAAGCAGAAAGAGTATTTACTCTTAATGTTGGTAATGTTTGTCCAAATGCTACAAACATAGAAGAAGCCTTTAAAAACATTGCTAAGATTATGAAAAAACAAGTGAAATCTTTTTGGGAAATTTTCAGCTTAGAAAATTATGTTAAGAATAAATTAATCCGTAGAGGTCTAAGGATTCAGCTAGCACCTGCTTTTCATATCTCAGATGAAAATTTTGTGTTTAGGTGGCAGGAAATGTTGACACAGTGCTCTCTAGATCTGATGAAATTAACACTAGAGTTTGAAAGAAAACAATATGAAGAACTAACTAAATTAATAGATGAGGCAAAAATACAAACAAACAAATTTACTACGCACAAAGATTTTGAGGCTCTAGATATAAAACTGAAATTCCATATAGACAAGCTCAAGGAAGAGCTTAGTGAGACCAAAAATAGGAAACTACAAAGAGATTGGTCTGACCACCAAAAAGGGAATATTTATAAAGGCAATCAAAAGCGTAGTAATTTTAGAAAAACACAAGAATCTAGACTCACTAATAATAAAAATACTACCTCTGATAATTCCACTACAGATTCAGAACCCTCTGATGAGGAATTAACACAAACACCTACAACCAGTGTCGCCTTAACAGAACCATCAATTACACGTATTTTTTTAGAGAAAGACCTTTTTCCACCAAAGAGAACTACAAGAACGAGGCAACCAAACAAATCAAAATCCACCAAAAAACAGAAGTAGCGATGGATAATTTACAAACTATCAATCTGACTGAAACTCAATTAGAAAAGGAACATCACACACTTTTATCAAAGGGACTTACTTTTGTACCCACCCCACATCATGACACATTCAATTGGATCAAGGACATACATTTGTTCGCTAGAAAACTAGCACTACATAAGTTTCACAAAAATGCTAACACAAATTCCTTGATTGATATGGGCATAGAACAAGAGGACCATGAAATGGTCAATTTAATGCTATCATTACTTAATGAAAACACAGATACACCAGAAACAAGGAAAGCAAGTGTAGTGAAACCCAAAAGGAATTTCATGCCAGCAATTTCTAAATATCAATCTATTGATAAATTTGTTTCCCTAGTTACAACAGAAATAGAGGAGATAAATAAAAGGAGTAAAGTACAGAAAAACTTGAGCTACAAAGAACGTAAAGCTCTCCAGAAATTATAAAACAATAAGGCAATTACCATCAAAAATGCAGATAAGGGGGGTAATATGGTCCTTATGAGCAATTCTCAATATGAACAAATTTGTACAAATATTTTGAGTAACACAGATAATTATAAAGTCCTGATACGTGATCCAACTGATGTTTTTAAAGGGGAGCTGAGATCCCTTTTGGATAGAGGTCTACAAGAAAGGGTAATTACAAAAGCTGAACACCAGTTTATGTTTAACATGTTCCCGAGAATAGCCACCTTCTATAGCCTTCCTAAGGTTCATAAGAATATGACAAATCCACCCGGTAGACCCATAGTCTCCGGAAATGGCTGTATCACTGAAAATGCAAGCATTTTTGTAGACAAAAAACTAAGACACTTTGTACACACCCTTACATCCTACGTGCAAGATACTAAAGATGTCTTAAAATGTTTAGCCGACGTGACAGTCAGTGATAATACTATGCTGGCCAGTATAGACGTTGAAAGCCTATACTCTAATATATCCCACAATTTAGGCTTGGAAGCTGTAAGTTTCTTTTTGAGAACAGTAAATCCAATCCAAAATGATGAAGATGACTTCATCATTGATTTACTAGACTATGTGTTGAGACATAACTATTTCTTATTCAATAAGAAAATCTATTTACAGAAAAGGGGCACAGCAATGGGCACTTGCTGTGCTCCAACGTATGCCAATTTGTTCCTTGGGTGGATTGAGAACAAAAGTATACTTAATGAAGATACTAACCCATATATGCAATATATGGACTTATATATTAGATACATTGATGATGTTCTAATCCTATGGACAGGCACCCAAAATGACTTTGAAAACTTCATGATCTGGCTGAATAATAACAAAGATGGAATGAGGTACACTTCAAGTATAGATTCAAACAGAATTTCATTTCTTGATCTAGAGATTAGAAAAGAGAATGATGGCACGCTGAACACAAAACTATATAGAAAAGAGACAGCTACTAACAGTCTCCTCAAATGGGAGAGCTATCAACCAAAGAAATTGAAAATGGGCATTCCTTTTGGCCAATATTTAAGAGCCAGACGAAACTGCAGCACAGAACTAGACTTTGAGAGAGAAGCAAGGGAGTTACAAAGAAGGTTTAAAAAAAGGGGATACCCAGGCAGATGCCTTAAAAAGGCATATCAAAGAGCTAAATTACTAAATAGAACTACACTTTTGGAAACCAACAACCAAGCTATTGCACAACCAATAAATGAAAAACAACCCATAAGAATCATTGGAACATACGATGATAAAAACGTCTGTATAAAAAATATCATCCAAAGACATTGGCATGTTATTCAGGAAGACGAAGACCTTAAAGAAGTAATATCTGAAAAACCCAATATTACATATAGAAGGTCCAAAAACCTAAAAGACATACTTATGGAGAGTCATTACTCAAAAGACACACCAAGAACATGGTTGAGAGAAACCAAAGGCTTTTACAAATGTGGAAGATGCCAAGCCTGTAAGAACATGACCCCCACAAAAACCTTCATACACCCTGACACTAACAAACAGTATGAAATTAAAGATTTTTTAAATTGCAGATCTAAGCAAGTCATATATATCGTAATGTGCAAATGCCCAAAAATCTATGTGGGTGAGACCTCAAGAGAGTTACGAACTAGAGTGTTAGAACACATAGGTGACATCAAATGGAACAGAAATGTTCCTGTAGCACAACACATGAACAATGAACATCAGGGACACAAATATGAAATTTATTTTTGTGCAATCGAACAAATACAATTAAAAGGGAGAAGGGGCGACATTAACAAAATGTTATTACAGAAAGAGTGTAGATGGATTCACGAATTGAAATCCACTTCACCCAAGGGATTAAATGAAGCTATTTCATACAAATGTTTTTTATAAATTATGGTTCATGATATACAAGTTAAGATTACTAATTACATACTATTCCTGTCTAGGGTCATGAACTAACTGAGCTTACTTCCCCAATATGAAGCAAAGCAAGAGGATGCTGATTTATAACAATATCTAACTGAATTTAAATTACTTGATTCTAACGAAACCAATAATAATGTCAACACATAATGATAATTTCATATCCTAAATAATCTTATGTTCTAACAAAGAAATATCAGTTTCCCTAACATGTATTGACTTGATAGGTTATCCCCTCAGTTATATAGGTGGTAATAACTAACTCAGTTTTGACCTCTCAGATAGGCTATTATAAGCAACTACAATTGATCCACAATAAGAAATTTTATATGTATATCTTTTCCATTTTTCAAACATCATACCAATTATCAGCGTACTTGACCTAGGTACAAATACCGAATACAATATGCTGTATAAGCATTATATGCCTCTCCCTATTTAACTCTCCCAATAAATTACTAGGGAATAGAACTTTCCCCTACAATACTTGTACATATTGATGCACAGTATACCCCTACACAAGAGCGGTCAGCGTCAATAAAATAATGAATTTATATGTTCCTTTTTGTTTTAATAATTTCGTTTACAAATGAGCAATGTATTAAAGGCAGAATACATACTCAGTACAGAGTATAAGTAAAATGACAGAATGAGGTCATAGCGGAGTCTTACACCTCCGTTTCTAATGCTTTTCAAAGTTGCCATGACAACGGATTACTATAACTTCTCATACCGAATGCTGGGCTGGCCCTATGCCCTGACGAAGTCACGTTCTGTGACGGAAACGCGTCGGTGGGCATGGCCTTGGGTGGAACAAGCGTGCGAGCTAGTCACATACTTAAATTTACTTAATTTACACTAGCGGTTTTCAAACTTTATACAGCTGTATCTCTACACCGCTATAGCTTTGCACTTTATCTGCGACTATAGGGGGGATGTTTAAATACTTAAAACTGTCATTTAGGAGTAGGCTTGACTGCCAAAGTTAACAAGCAGCTACATTTCTGTTAAAGCTTTATACGCTATTACGCTACAAGCTACACAGTAACTTTTGATTTTTGAATTGAATGTATCTACTTGAACGTAACTGAGAGGAATTTATGTTGACAGTTTGTATCGAACATAATTACATCTATCGTGTATATGAGAATAACTTGATTGTATGTGAGCTAGCTCTATCTGACAGGGATTTTAGCCAGAAATCGGCTGACTCTGTTAAATCAGAGCAGTACGCAGGCAGGAGGACGCCTTTGAGCGCATAGCTTGAGCATTTGTATGTCTGTTTAAAAGTACCTACCCTGTGTGTATGAAATTACCTTTATGCTAACTTCCCTAACCTGTGTGATTAATTGATTAGACACACTACACCCTGTCCACTAGCCCTTATTTTTAAGTTTGGATGCTATAGAATAGGCTACTATTTACTTGAAGTATGGAAGTGACTTATCCCATTCTTTATTAGCCTTCTATATACATCCCTATTTTATTTGTCTAATTACCGGTGGGGGTTTCTAGATTTTGTAATTCATATTTACAATTAGTTCAGAGGTTGCTTAACCCTGGATTTTATTCCCCCCCCTGGTAACGTCTGTTTCAAGCATATTTGTTAATAAAAGTGTAAAATAAATATATTTGCTATTTCATTGTATACACCTATCATTGTACCCAGCGCTAAGGAATTTGGCGGCGCTATACAAATAAATGATAATAATCTCTATGTTAAAGCCCTTTTTTTTCTAACACTTGAGACCTCATATCTTTGAGACCATATAACTTTTTTGTGCAGTATTTTCTCATCAAGAGTTTTTAATTATGATTGTAACTGTACTTTTAAATTTATTTTTAAAGTATTTTTTTCACTTTTTTATCTTATGTAACAGTTAACCAGAGCTCTGAAGATGCATTCGCCTGATGAGCGTAAATCACGGTTCCGCTCACGCGTTCGCATCTACTGGTGCTTGCAAACAGCCACAATAAACCTGATATTGCTCCCTCGAAACAGTTAGCGCACCATTCGTAATAAAGGACTATATGGCCAAAAGCATGTGGACACCTGACCATGACACCTATATGAGCTTGTTGGACATCCTAATCCAATATCATGGGCACTCTTTGTGGCTATAACAGCTGAGTGTGTCTGTTTGAATTTGTGCCCATTCCACCAAAAGAGCATGTGAGGCCAGGCACTGATGTTGGACTAAAAAGTCTGGCTTGCAATCAGCACTCCAATTCATCCCAGCATGCACAGTGTGGTTGAGGTAAGGGCTCTGTGAAGGCCATTCAAGTTCCTCCACTCCAAATTTGTCAAACCATGTCTTTCTGGACCTTGGACTGTGCACAGCAGCATAGTCAGGGACGTCCACAAGGGGTATCCCTCCCTACCCGGATTTTTCTTTTAATAACCCTGAATTTAGCTCTGTTTTATAGGAAGAGGCACGGTATTCTGGGAGTTACATAGCATTCTGGAATTTATAGTTCACTATTTCCCTCTCAGTATTGTGCCACTGCAGTTCTGGACTCTAATTTGCAGCATGCATTGTACATTGGTGGGGAGTGAGCTCTCTGCAAGGCAGAAAGTTTTGCATGAGATCACACCCATTCCTATGTGTGTGCTATGAGTCATGTAGGGGGGTTCCCACTCCCACCTCCTTTTTAACAGCAGCAAAGAATAAGGTATCTCATTAATTCATTAATAGCAATATGCTCTGAGTTAACTTTCTGTCCTCCTACTCACATACTGGAATAGTTTTTTTTTTTAAGTTTTGACAATAAAGCTAATAGTGGAATATTTGCTTTAAATATTTTAGACAATGCACTGTAATGTTAGCAGTTTTAGGTTTTATATGTATAGGTAAACATATTGTTTTTTTGTGTCATTAATTTTCTTCTTTTTTATGTATAATGCAACAGATCAAATAAACAAGGTACTAAATAATAAATAAATCTATATACTGCTATTTATGTTAGGAGTCTGGATAAAGACATTCAATTTCTTACACCCCCTAAAAAATTGTATTAAAGTGTATTACAATCTAGCATATAGTGACTCCAAAATTTTGTGTGTGTGTCTGCTCTTATTATATGGGCATATTTTATTTTATTACCCCATCCTGCACTTGCAGACTCCCATGAGCACAGTTATGCTGGAACAGAAAAGGGCCTTCCCCAAACTATTGTCACAAAGTTGGAAGCTCACAATTGTCTAACATTTTGTTTGAATCTTGCAGAATTAAGATAACTGTTCACTGGAACTAAAGGGCATAGCTCTGAAGAACATCCCCAGAGCATTATCCCTTCTCCACTAAACGTTACAGTAGACAGTTTGCATTCTGTATTCCTGGCATTTGCCACTAGGGATGGACGAATGTGTAAATTTCCGAATTTGAATGTTAGAACCAATGTTATTACCGAAATTCAAATTATAAATCCGAATGTTAATAAGAACGAATATTCTTAAAAATTCTATTATCGAATGCTATTTACAGTTTTCGAACGTCACTTTCGAATTCGAATGTTTATAATTATATCGAATGTCCACATTCGAAATTTCGAATTTTACATTCTATTTAACAAATACTATTCAGAAGTTCAAAAGTTCATGTGGTAGGGAGGGAATCTAGTAAATTGATACATAATAGATACAAATATATCATTTTAAATGTTTCTATATAGAATATTGCATAATTCGAATATTAGATTTAAAGAAAGCATTAGAAATACTATTACAAACATATAAATTCGATTTTTTCGAATTCGAATATTGCATAATTTGAATATTACATTTAAAGAAAGCATTAGAAATACTATTACAAAAATAAATTCAAATTTTTCTAAACAAATATTTTCGAATGTAATCGTAACATTCAAAACCGAACATTTGAAAATCGAATGTTAGAATGTTATGTAAACATTCAAAATTCGATTTGAATGAACGAATGTGTTAAAATTTGTTTCATTTTTCGAATGTTGCGAAACATTCGCCCATCCCTATTTGCCACACCCATCAGAAAGCAGACTAGTGTAGCATGTTTCATCACTCCAGAGAACGTGTTTCCCCTGCTCCAGAGTCCAGTAGTGGGTGTGCTTTACACCACTCCAGCTGAAGCCAAATGCTGTAACTAACCATTCCAATTTGCTTTCAATCTAGCTGTGTATATTCAAGTGTGTGCCAGACATTCTATGGGTTGTGTTTATATTTGTTTGCATTTTTACTGCTATCTTGACCCCTCTCAACAACAAGAATAAAAGATAATAAGTCATAGCATTATCCATTTTTATAATGACGGCCTTGTTATCCTAACAAGTGCCATTGGCAAAAGTTATGCCTTCAAACCATTGGAAATAAGTTGTATGAATTATGTATTCAAATTTCGAACAAAATTTCATTTAATCTAACAGCAAATACAACTGGCTTCCTTAAAGGGACATGAAAGTCAAAGCTAAAAGATGTTAAAATAACTGGTTTCCTTAAAGAATGGACAAAATAAATAATGTAAGTGTATATATGTCTGTGTGTGTGATTTTTTTATTTTATATTACCATCTTAAAGTGTTTAATATCCCTAAAGACCTAATTGTTCACTGACTGATTAACGGATCCTTGAAAAAGCTAAAAGTTTTCAGAGAAATATACGATGGAGGCAATTGAGGGCATCCAGAAAGGAAGCAGGATGCTGCATTAGGGATTCTTAAATAAAGTAGAATTGCATAATCAACAAATGAAAAATAAAAAGACCATGGGGGGTAGTTATCAACGTGTCTACTTTTCCTGCCTTCGCCGGTTTAATACGCCCACCTAAGCTCGCCTACCATCGCCACCGCGGACCTGCAAAATTCCGCCTAAGTTATCAAAAAAGCTGTCAAAAAGCCGCGCACCAAGTACGGGGCGATGAGCAGTGGACTGTGAGAGTTATCACTCATCCGATCTCGCTGCTCTTCGGCTTTTTGACAGCTTTCTTGCTAGCCTGTCACTAAGCACCCACACTAAACTACACTGTTCTACCCCCTATACCGGCGCCCCCAGAGCCCCCCGCAACTAAATAAAGTTAGTAACCCCTAAACCGCCGCTCCTAGACCCCGCCACAACTCTTATAAATGTATTAACCCCTAAACCGCCGCTCCCGTACACCGCCGCAACCTACATTATACCTATTAACCCCTATCCTGCCCCACCTATAAAGTTATTAACCCCTATCCTGCTGATCCCGCACCTCGCCGCAACTAAATAGTTTAACCCCTAAACCGCTGCTCCCGGACCCTGCCGCAACCTATATTAAACTTATTAACCCCTAATCTGCCCCCCCTACACCGTTGCCACCTATAATACAATTATTAACCCCTATCCTGCCCCCCACTACACCGCCGCCACTGTAATAAATGTATTAACCCCTAAACCTAAGTCTAACACTAACCCTAAAACCCCCCTAACTTAAATATTAATTAAATAAATCTAAATAATATTTCTATTATTAACTAAATTAATCCTATTTAAAACTAAATACTTACCTTTAAAATAAACCCTAATATAGCTACAATATAAATAATAATTATATTGTAGCTATCGTAGGATTTATTTTTATTTTACAGGTAACTTTCAATTTATTTTAACTAGGTACAATAGCTATTAAATAGTTATTAACTATTTAATAGCTTACCTAGCTAAAATAAAGAGAAATTTACCTGTAAAATAAAAACTAACCTAAGTTACAATTACACCTAACACTACACTATCATTAAATAAATTATTCCTATTTAAAACTAAATACCTGTAAAATAAACCCTAAGATAGCTACAATGTAATTAATAATTACATTGTAGCTATTTTAGGATTTATATTTATTTTACAGGTAACTTTGTATTTATTTTAGCTAGTTAGAATAGTTATTAAATAGTTATTAACTACCTAGCTAAAAGAAATACAAAATTACCTGTAAAATAAATCCTAACCTAAGTTACAATTAAAACTAACACTACACTATCATTAAATAAATTAAATAAATTAACTACAAATAACTACAATTAAATACAATTACATAAACTAACTAAAGTACAAAAAATAAAAAAAGCTAAGTTACAAAAAATAAAAAAAATAAGTTACAAACATTAAAAAAATTACAACAATTTTAAGCTAATTACACCTAATCTAAGCCCCCTAATAAAATAACAAAGCCCCCCAAAATAAAAAAATGCCCTACTCTATTCTAAATTACAAAGGTTCAAAGCTCTTTTACCTTACCAGCCCTTAAAAGGGCCTTTTGCGGGGCATGCCCCAAAGAAAACTGCTCTTTTGCCTGTAAAAGAAAAATACAACCCCCCCCAACATTAAAACCCACCACCCACATACCCCGAATCTAACCCAACCCCCTTAAATAAACCTAACACTACCCCCCTGAAGATCATCCTACCTTGAGTTGTCTTCAGCCAGCCGACCCACCGATGGAACCGAAGAGGAGATCCGGAGCGGCAGAAGTGATCCTCCAAGGGGCGCTGAAGAAGTCTTCCATCCGATGAAGTGATCCTCCAGGCGGTGCTGAAGAAGTCTTCCATTTGGGCGATGTCATCTTCCAAGCGGTGCTGAAGAAGTCTTCCATCCGGGTGATGTCATCTTCCAAGCGGGGTCTTCAATCTTCTTTCTTCAGCATCCATCTTCATCCCGCCGACGCCGAACATCCTTCTTTCCCGACGGACTACCGACGAATGAAGGCTCCTTTAAGGGATGTCATCCAAGATGGCGTCCCTTCAATTCCGATTGGCTGATAGGATTCTATCAGCCAATCGGAATTAAGGTAGGAAAAATCTGATTGGCTGATTGAATCAGCAAATCAGATTGAAGTTCAATCCGATTGGCTGATCCAATCAGCCAATCAGATTGAGCTCGCATTCTATTGGCTGTTCCGATCAGCCAATAGAATGCGAGCTCAATCTGATTGGCTGATAATTATAATGAATAATTATAATTAATATAATTATTATTTATATAGTAGCTATATTAGGGTTTATTTTAAAGGTAAGAATTTATTTTTAAATAGGATTAACTTAGTTAATAATAGAAATATTATTTAGATTTATTTAATTAATATTTAAGTTAAGGGGGTTTTAGGGTTAGTGTTAGACTTAGGTTTAGGGGTTAATAATTTTATTACAGTGGCGGCGGTGTAGGGGGGCAGGATAGGGGTTAATAAATGTATTATAGGTGTAGGGGAGCAGAATAGGGGTTAATAAGTTTAATATAGGTTGTGGGGTTAAACTATTTATTTAGTTGCGGCGAGGATCAGCAGGATAGGGGTTAATAACTTTATTATAGAGGGGGGCAGTATAGGGGGGGCAGGATAGGGGTTAATAGGTATCATGTAGGTGGCGGCGGGGTCTGGGAGCGGCGGTTTAGGGGTTAATACATATATTATAGTTGCGGCGGGGTCAGGGAGCGGCGGTTTAGGGGTTAATATGTATAGATCAGCTTGCGGTGGGCTCTGGGAGTGGCGGTTTAGGGGGTAATAACTTTATTTGGTTGCGGCGGTGTAGGGGGGGACAGATTTGGGGTGTTTAGACTCGGGGTACATGTTAGGGTGTTAGGTGCAGACAGCTCCCATAGGAATCAATGGGATGTCTGGCAGCAGCGAACTTGTACTTTCGCTATGGTCAGACTCCCATTGTTTCCTCCAGGGCGGCGGATTGAAAACCAGGTACACTGGGCCGGAAAAGTGCCGAGCGTACCTGCTAGTTTTTTGATAACTAGCAAAAGTAATCAGATTGTGCCGCACTTGTGTGCAGAACATCTGGAGTGACGTAAGAATCGATCTGTGTCGGACTGAGTCCGGCGGATCGAAGCTTACGTCACAAAATTCTACTTTTGCCGGTCTGTAGCCTTTGATAACTAAGGCGAATCAGCCTCGCCACAAATACTCTGCGGAATTCCAGCGTATTTGAGGTTGACGGCTTGATAACTACCCCCCAATGCATAATTTCAAATAAGTAGTAGATTTTTTATTCTGACAAATTTCAAAGTGAACTCAGTTTTCCTTTTCCCTTCATCATCTGCCCATCACAAAATACATGCTTATACTGTATACAGTGAATTTTACACATACTCAGCAGGAGTTGGTGCCTCAGAAAGAGTTTGAATAAAAAAGTTGGCAGATTTTGATAATTTAAGTAAATTTGAAAGTTGTTTACAATTACATGCTGTGGGGCCGAATTATCAAGCTCCGAATGGAGCTTGATGTCCCTGTTTCCGCGCAAGCCTTCAGGCTCGTCAGAAACAGCAGTTATGAAGCAGCGGTCTTAAGACCGCTGCTCCATAACTGGTTCACTGCCTCTGAGGCTGCGGTCTGCAATCCGTCCGATCCTATATGATCGGGCTGATTGACACCCCATGCTCTCGGCCGCAAATCTGCAGAGGGCGGCATTGCACAAGCAGTTCTGGTGAACTGCTTGTGCATTGCTAAATGCTGACATTGATAAATTGGCCCCTCTATCTGAATCATGAATGTTTAAATTTGACTTTAGTGTTCTTTAACATCTCAAAGGCTCTCAGCAAATTCATGAAAGCTTGGTTTTGCTCTTAAAGGGATAGTAAACACCAAACATTTTATTGTTTAAAAAGATAGATAATCCCTTTATTTCCATTCCCCAGTTTTGCAAAACCAACACTGTTATAGAAATATACTTTTTACCTCTGTAATAACCTTGTATCTAAGCTTCTGCATACTGCCTCATTATCTCAGATCTTTTGACAGACTTGTATTTAAGGCAATTAGTGCTGACTCTTAAATAACTCCACGTGCTTGAGCACAATGTTATTTATATGAAACACATGCACTAACACCCTCTAGCTGTGAAAACTATAAAATGCATTTAGATAAGAGGTGGCCTTCAAGGGCTTAGAAATTAGCATATGAACCTCCTAGGTTTAGCTTTCAACTAAGAATACCAAGGAAACAAAGCAAATTTGATGATAAAAGTAAACTAGAAAGCTGTTAGAAATGACATGACCTATCAGAATAATGAAAGTTTAATTTGGACTTTACTATCCCTTTAAAGTGATCTAGTATAACAGAAAATTCTCTATATGCCTATGTGACTTTGCACCCTACATATTGGTTTTATTTGTTATTTTTTAAATAATTATATTTTATTCAATGAATTGTACAATAGTCTGCGGAGTTCCCGAATCTACCTACTGTGAAATTACTGTTTCACCTTTTAACTCTATTCTTACTTATTGCTGGGTGGCAAATTGTGAGTGTCATCTTATAAGAATCAGGGCTAGATTACAAGTGAGTCACAAATGGTTTTGCCCAAGCGATATCATGTTTTCACGACCTATTTTAACTGCGCTATTACAAGTTTAGCGAAATCGCGATTGTGCTAGCACAATCAAGTTTTATACTTCAATCCTTATCGCGATCTCAGAGCTGTGGTTAATTGTGTTCCAAAACAAAAAAGTTGCACAAAACACTTACAAAATACATTACACAGTACAGTAACACTAATAATAACGCTGCCTAATAAAAATTATTACAAAAAAATATTGCATTAAAAAGTTAAAAAGTTATAAGGGCTCAAAGATATGAGATCTCAAGTGTTAGAAGGCAAAGAGCGTTAACATTTAGATACTTACATACATATTCATGTCTAAACATATGTGTATATATATATATATATATATATATATACAGTATATATGTACAGTATTTATTTATGTCTATATGTCTATATATGTATACATATGTATTTACATATTTATATGTGTATATATGTATTTACAGATAGATGTACACATATGAAAACAATATATATTTAGACATATTTTTCATATTTTCATGTCGTGTATGCGCATATTACAGTATGCAATGATATTTGCACATATTACAGTATGCGATTGGGTATGCACAGGTTACAAAGAAACATGTTAAAGAACATTGTAATATAACATATTTATAATTACATGTCGGGGTTGCACTAATGAGAATATGTCATGGTGTTTGTGCGAGAGACTGGGTTTTTTCAAAAACAATTCTCCATTGACTTGTATGGGGGAATACATAAACACGCATGCAATATTGTGATTTCAGATTTTTGCGCTAGTCTGGTTACCTCTTGTGCAAAATTAGCTTTTTTATATTTGTAATACCAGCGCAACCCGACTGGCACAAAAAGCTTAAAGGGACAGTCAACTCAAATTTTGTTATTGTTTTAAAAGATAGATAATCCCTTTATTACCCATTCCACAGTTTTGCACAGAAAACATGGTTTTATTAATATACTTTTTACCTCTATGATTACCTTGTTTCTAAGCATCTTCTGACTGCCCCCTGATCACATGACTTTATCTATTGACTTGCATTTAAGCTAATTAGTGCTGTGTTGTTAGAATCCACAGGTGTCAGCACAATGCTATCTATATGGCTCACATAAACAGGGCCGGTGCTAGACTATTTTGTGCCCTAGGCAAGACGAGTTACTTGCGCCCCCCGGCCCCACCCCACGCGGAAAAAAAAGAAACCTGGGACTGATGGTAGTTACAGGGGGGACCTGGGACTGATGGTAGTTACAGGGGGCCCTGGGACTGATGGTAGTTACAGGGGGGGGGTAGGACTGATGGTAGTTACAGGGGGGCCCTTGGACTGATGGTAGTTACAGGGGGGTCCTGGGACTGATGGTAGTTACAGGGGGGCCCTGGGACTGATGGTAATTACAGGGGGGTCCTGGGACTGATGGTAGTTATAGGGGCGCCCTGGGACTGATGGTAGTTACAGGGGGGGCCTGGGACTTATGGTAGTTACAGGGGGGGCTGTAAACCCCCAATAGCTCCAGGCCCCCCTGTAACCACCATCAGCCCCAGACCCCCTCTGTAACCTCTATCAGCCCCAGCCCCCCCCCTGTAACCATCAGCCCAAGCCCCCCCCTGTAACCACCATCAGAGCAGGCCCCCAGCCCCAGGGGCCCCCTGTAACCACCATCAGCCTCAGCACCCCCACATTGTAGCCCCCATAAGCCCCAGGGTCCACCTTGTAACCGAATCAGCCTCAGTACCCCCACCAGCCCCAGGGTCCCCTTTGTAACACCATCTGCCTCAGCAAGCCACCCTGGCTGCTGTAACCCCCATTATTAGCACCACCAGGGTCCCCTGTAACCCCCATCTCAGCCCCCTCCCCTAACACCAATAAGTCTCAGCACCCCCCTTACCCCCCCCCGGGCCGGCCCGTAACCAATATCACTCAGCACATCTCTCTCCTACTCTAGTGCAGAATTATTGTGCTGCAGGCCTGCAGCCATCACCAGTCTGGTCTGTGTCTGCCTGAAACTGAGCCTAGTGCCAGCCCATACCAGATACCAGGCAGTTGAGGAGATTGTGCACCGCCAGCAGTGCCGGTTCAGTTATGGGCTGAGTGAGTCTCACCTCTGTCTGCTGGTCCACCGTCCACACTGATCGGCTCTGTCTAGGCTCGCCTCTACTTCAAGTTATGTGACACTCTGTGAGTCACTGTCTTCCTGCTGCTTCCTGCTGGTGCACTGCTCCAGTGAGTGGCAAAGCGGGTGGTCACGTGACGCCGTGGTGACGTCGAGGGTGCTAATGTCGCTGCCTGACCGGTCGTGCAATACGAGATCGAGATAGATGCCAATTCAAGGAGGAGGAGACTCAGGAGTGGCACACATGATCGCGCTAAGCAAAGCAAAGCTTAAATTAAAAAAAAATCTGTACTGTACACACAGGGTCGCGGTCGGCACCGTCGGCTGATCGCAAAGCAAAAAAAAATTCTGTAACTGTAAGACTGTACACAGCAGGGTCGGGGCCGGCTGCAGCTGCTGCGCCCTAGGTGGCAGTGCGCCCTAGGCGGTTGCCTAGATGCCTAGTGGGAGCGCCGGCCCTGCACATAAACTAGCTTCCCCTGATGTGAAAAACAAATACAAAAGCATGTGATCATGGGGCTGTCTTTAGGGACTTAGAAACATACAGAAATTTAGAGGTTTAAAGGTTATAAAGTATGTTAACATAACCATTTTTTTTGTGCAAAGCTGGGGAATGGGTAGTAAAGGCATTATCTATTTTTTTTTTTTAAACAATAACAGTTTTTGTGTTGACTGCCCCTTTAACTCTAGTGGAGTTTTCATGATCGTGAAATAAAAAATACAGAGACACTTGTAATCTAGTCCTAAGGCTTTTACCTCAGGTTAAAAGTATTACACTACCTTTATATGTGTCTTCTTTTTTTTCTGAGATACCCCGACAAGATTAGGACCTTGATGGCATGGAGAAAAATCACACATTTTTGGGATTATTTTTAGACCTTTTATTGTAATGTAGGAGTCTCTGTTGTACATAAAGAACATAGCAATATAACATAGCAACATAATCTCAAGATAAAATTTGTGTTTCTATTTTTTTAAGGGCCTCGCCGTACTGGCAAAACTTCTTAGAATATCTCACCTGAGCAGCAAGGTTTAAATATCAAGCCCTAAAAGAGATGCTTTTATATACATATCACCTCTCTCCTTTTTGGTGCAGAGTCTTTCTTTTTTGTCTTTTTTTTTTTACTATATATGTATGTTGATGTAGCCTATATTGTCAGCACCTGCTAATTGATACAGATGGGTTTAATTACAAATTACAGGAGAATCACAAATTTGGAATGCAATTATTTCTTACAATTTTGAGAAGGTTCCAATAATTTTGTCCAGTCCATTTTTGGAGTTTTGCGTAGAATGTGTCAGATTTGCTTCCCCCCCCCCCCCACTTTTTTGAGTCATACCAATATATACAAAAGAAATAAACATGAGAATGCCTACACATTTGTAATTGCAACAATTTTCTGGGCGAAGTGGCGCATTATCTGACAGAAATGCAGAGGTGCCAATATTTTTGGCCATAACTGAAAATGCACATACAGGCCTCTATTTATCAAGCTGTCTACTTTCTAGCATTCGCCAGCACCAATACGCTCGCCTAAGCTCGCCTAACATCGCCACCGTGGACCTGAATACGTTTGCCAAATTTATCAAGAAAGCTGTCAAAAAGCCGCGCACCAAGTATGGTGTGATGAGCAGCTGTCTATTGTTAACTGACAGTCATCGATCTCACTGCTCATCGGCTTATTCGCAGCTTTCTTGCTAGCCTGTCACTAAGCACCCACACTATACTATACTGTTTTACCCACTATACCGCCGCTCACGGAGCCCCCCGCAACTAAATAAAGTTATTAACCCCTAAACTGCTGCTCCCGGACCCCCCTGCAACTATAATAAATATATTAACCCCTAAACCGCCGCTCCCAGACCCTGCCGCCACCTACATTATACCTATTAACCTCTAATCTGCCACCCAATATACCGCCGCCACCTACATAATGTTATTAACCCCTATCCTGCCGATCCCGGACCCCGCCACAACTAAATAAATTGTTTAACCCCTAAATCGCAGCTACCAGACACCGCCGCCACTATAATAAAGTTATTAACCCCTAAACCTAAGTCTAACCCTAACTTAAATATAATTTAAATAAATCTAAATAAATATTACTATTAATAACTAAATTATTCCTATTTAAAACTAAAAACTTACCTATAAAATAAACCCTAAGATAGCTACAATATAATTAATAATTACATTGTAGCTATTTTAGGATTTATTTTTATTTTACAGGCAACTTTGTATTTATTTTAACTAGGTAGAATAATTATTAAATATTTATTAACTATTTAATAACTACCTAGCTAAAATAAAGACAAAAGTACCTGTAAAATAAAAACAAACCTAAGTTACAATTACACCTAACACTACACTATCATTAAAATAATTACATAAATTAACTACAATTAAATAAAACTAATTACAATTAAATAAAATAAAAGTACAAAAAAAACATACACTAAATTACAGAAAATAAAAAAATTTACAAGAATTTTAAACTAATTACACCTAATCTAAGCCCCCTAATAAAATAAAAAAGCCCTCCAAAATAATAAAATTCCCAACCCTATACTAAATTACAAATAGCCCTTAAAAGGGCTTTTTGCGGGGCATAGCCCCAAAGTAATCAGCTCTTTTACCTGTAAAAAAAGAAATACAACCCCCCAACATTAAAACCCACCACCCACAAACCCAATCCTACTCTAAAACCCACCCAACCCCCCTTAAAAAAAACCTAACACTACCCCCTGAAGATCACCCTACCTTGAGACGTCTTCACTCAGCCGGGCACAAGTGGACCTCCAGACCGGCAGAAGTCTTCATCCTATCCAGGCAGAAGAGGACATCCAGACCGGCAGAATTCTTCATCCAGGCGGCATCTTCTATCTTCTTCCATCCGGAGAGGAGCGGGTCCATCTTCAATCCCGCCGACGCGGAGCCATCCTCTTCCATCGATGTCCTAACACTGAATCAAGATTCCTTTAAATGACGTCATCCAAGATGGCATCCCTTGAATTCCGATTGGCTGATAGGATTCTATCAGCCAATCGGAATTAATTAAGAAAAAATCCTATTGGCTGATGCAATCAGCCAATAGGATTGAAGTTCAATCCTATTGGCTGATCCAATCAGCCAATAGGATTGAGCTCGCATTCTATTGGCTGTTCCAATCAAGGATTTTTCCTACCTTAATTCCGATTGGCTGATAGAATCCTATCAGGCAATCGGAATTCAAGGGATGCCATCTTGGATGATGTTATTTAAAGGAACCTTCATTCAGTGTTAGGACGTCGATGGAAGAGGATGGCTCCACGTCGGCTGGATTGAAGATGGACCCACTCCACTCCGGATGGAAGAAGATAGAAGATGTCGCCTGGATGAAGACTTCTGCCAGTCTGGATGTCCTCTTCTGCCCAGATAGGATGAAGACTTCTGCCGGTCTGGAGATGCACGGCTGGGTGAAGACATCTCAAGGTAGGGTGATCTTCAGGGGGTAGTGTTAGGTTTTTTTAAGGGGGGTTTGGGTGGGTTTTAGAGTAGGGTTGGGTGTGTGGGTGGTGGGTTTTAATGTTGGGGGTTGTATTTCTTTTTTTACAGGTAAAAGAGCTGATTACTTTGGGGCAATGCCCCGCAAAAATCCATTTTAAGGGCTATTTGTAATTTAGTATAGGGTAGGGAATGTTAATATTTTGGGGGGCTTTTTTATTTTATTAGGGGGCTTAGATTAGGTGTAATTAGTTTAAAATTCTTGTAATTATTTTTTATTTTCTATAATTTAGGGGGGTTGTACTATAGTTTATTTTATTTAATTTTAATTAGTTTTATTTAATTGTAGTTAATTTATGTAATTATTTTAATGATAGTGTAGTGTTAGGTGTAATTGTAACTTAGGTTAGGTTTTATTTTACAGGTAATTTTGTATTTATTTTAGCTAGGTAGTTATTAAGTAGTTAATAACTATTTAATAACTATTGTACCTAGTTAAAATAAATACAAACTTGCCTGTAAAATAAAAATAAACCCTAAGCTAGGTAAAATGTAACTATTAGTTATATTGTAGCTAGTTTAGGGTTTATTTTATAGGTAAGTATTTAGTTTTAAATAGGAATAATTTAGTTAATAATAGTAATGTTTATTTAGATTTATTTAAATTATATTTAAGGGGTATTAGGGTTAGGGTTAGACTTAGGTTTAGGAGTTAATAACTTTATTATAGTGGCGGCGGTGTGGGGGGGGGGCAGGATAGGGGTTAATAAATATAATGTAGGGGGCGATGGGCTCCGGCAGTGGCATTTTAGGGGTTAAACAATTTATTTAGTTGTGGCAGGGTCCGGGAGCGGCGGTTTAGGGGTTAAACAATTTATTTAGTTGCGGCGGGGTCCGGGAGCGGCGGTTTAGGGGTTAATATATTTATTATAGTTGTGGCGGGGTCCGGGAGCGGCGGTTTAGGGGTTAATAAGTATAATGTAGGTGGCGACGGTGTAGGGGGGGCAGATTAGGAGTGTTTAGACTTGGGGTACGTGTTAGGGTGTTAGGTGTAGACTTTTTCCATAGGAATCAATGGGATATCGGGAAGCAGCGAACTTGAGCTTTCGCTGCTGTCAGACTCCCATTGATTGCTATGGAATCCGCCGCCTCCAGGGCGGCGGATTGAAAACCAGGTACGCTGGGCCGGAATAGTGGCGAGCGTACCTGGTAGGATCTTGATAACTTCCAAAAGTAGTCAGATTGTGCCGAACTTGCGTTCGGAACATCTGGAGTGACGTAACCATCGATCTGTGTCAGACTGAGACCGGCGGATCATATGTTACATCACTAAATTCTACTTTTGCCTGTCTCTAGCCTTTGATAACTAAGGTGAATCCAGCTTGCCACAAATACGCTGCGGAATTCCAGCGTATTTGCGGGTGACAGCTTGATAAATAGAGGCCACATTATATATATAAACATACATATGTTTATATGTGTGTACAGATGTATTTATGTATTTATATGTGTATATATGTATTTGTATGTGTATTGGAGCTCTTTGCAGTCAATTAGATGAATAAAGTTAAAGCATATTCATGCAATATTCATTTTTAATAAAGTTGTATACTGTGTATTTACTGTAAATATTTCACATTTCAATGTTCTGCACATAGCAGAATATGTTCTACGTATTTATATATCTGAATATACTGTATCTATACCTATAAATAATGTTATATATATATATATATATATATATATATATATAGTACCAAAATACCATCAGATATATGTAGAAATATGTATTTATGGATACATAGAACATATTCTTCTTCATAGAAATATGAAATATTAATATTTTCACGTATGGCTTTCTGCACTTGAGAACATGAAATCAAGTAGGGTGTTTTTTTTTTTTTTCATTTTTCTTGATCCATTGACTTCTATGGGGGAATACGTTAAACACTCTTGCGATATTCCAACGTTGTGTTAGCGCGTGAGCAAAAACGTTTTACTTTCAACTTGTAATATGAGCACTAACTGACGCACGCAAAAAAAAACTTACTTCTAGCCGAGTTAGCACCGCTCCAATTGTAATCTGGCCCTAAAAAGGTAAAAATCTAAAAGACATTTTATAAAGCCCTCTTTCAGATGCAACAACGATAAAGATGACTTTTGTGTCCCTTTAACTATAATGGTCTAGAATAGAAGTAGAGAGCGATAGATTGCACATGGTGCTAAGAATAACATACGATTTGGTATTACAAGTGGATGATTAAAATTTGTAACTAACTAATCTTAATGTGGCTGAAACGTTTTTAGCTTGCCCTTTACTTCTAATAGAGGGGGAGTGGGGCGCTAACATTCTTTTTGCGCTCGTATTACAAGTGGTGAGTTAAGTGTTGCATTTGAGTGCACTCCAAAATACTGTTGTCAAATTTTGTGCTTTTTAAAATCTTAAGTAAACCATTATTATTAATAGTATAGCAAAAAGCTACATGAAGGACCCTACACAAATTCACCATTAGCTTTGCGCACCCTCGGCTTAGTGCACCATTGGCTTAGCTATTAAGCGATATCAATCTGACATCAGTTTTACTGCACGCCTTCATAGAAGCCAATTATGTAAGGGTTTTAGCACACCCGCGCTATCTATGCAGATGTTTGCCCCCTAGAGATTAAAAATAACTTTGGACTTGTAATAGGAGCTCAAAAATAGAAGCGTCATTGATTGTGCTTGAGTGACGTTAACGTACAATAACTAGTGATGTTGCGAATAGTTCGCCGGTGAATAGTTCCCGGCGAACATAGCTTGTTCGCGTTCGCCGCGGCGGGCGAACATATGCGATGTTCGATCCGCCTCCTATTCATCATCATTGAGTAAACTTTGACCCTGTATCTCACAGTCTGCAGACACATTTCAGCCAATCAGCAGCAGACACTCCCTCCCAGACTTTCCCAGCTCCTGGACAGCAGCCATTTTAGATTCATTCTGATCCTGCATTCTTAGGCCTAGATTTAGAGTTCGGCAGTAAAAGGGCTGTTAACGCTCCGCGGGTTTTTTTTCTGGCCGCACCATAAATTTAACTCTGGTATCGAGAGTTCAAACAAATGCTGCGTTAGGCTCCAAAAAAAGGAGCGTAGAGCATTTTTACCGCAAATGCAACTCTCGATACCAGAGTTGCTTACGGACGCGGCCGGCATCAAAAACGTGCTCGTGCACGATTCTCCCATAGGAAACAATGGGGCTGTTTGAGCTGAAAAAAAACCTAACACCTGCAAAAAAGCAGCGTTCAGCTCCTAACGCAGCCCCATTGTTTCCTATGGGGAAATACCTCCTAAGTCTGCACCTAACACCCTAACATGTACCCCGAGTCTAAACACCCCTAACCTTACACTTATTAACTCCTAATCTGCCGCCCCCGCTATCGCTGACCCCTGCATTACACTTTTAACCCCTAATCTGCCGCTCCGTAAACCGCCGCCACCTACGTTATCCCTATGTACCCCTAATCTGCTGCCCTAACATCGCCGACCCCTATGTTATATTTATTAACCCCTAATCTGCCCCCCACAACGTCGCCGACACCTACCTACACTTATTAACCCCTAATCTGCCGAGCGGACCTGAGCGCTACTATAATAAAGTTATTAACCCCTAATCCGCCTCACTAACCCTATCATAAATAGTATTAACCCCTAATCTGCCCTCCCTAACATCGCCGACACCTACCTTCAATTATTAACCCCTAATCTGCCGACCGGAGCTCACCGCTATTCTAATAAATGTATTAACCCCTAAAGCTAAGTCTAACCCTAACACTAACACCCCCCTAACTTAAATATAATTTTTATCTAACGAAATAAATTAACTCTTATTAAATAAATGATTCCTATTTAAAGCTAAATACTTACCTGTAAAATAAATCCTAATATAGCTACAATATAAATTATAATTATATTATAGCTATTTTAGGATTAATATTTATTTTACAGGCAACTTTGTAATTATTTTAACCAGGTACAATAGCTATTAAATAGTTAAGAACTATTTAATAGTTACCTAGTTAAAATAATAACAAATTTACCTGTAAAATAAATCCTAACCTAAGATATAATTAAACCTAACACTACCCTATCAATAAAATAATTAAATAAACTACCTACAATTACCTACAATTAACCTAACACTACACTATCAATAAATTAATTAAACACAATTGCTACAAATAAATAAAATTAAATAAACTATCTAAAGTACAAAAAATAAAAAAGAACTAAGTTACAGAAAATAATAAAATATTTACAAACATAAGAAAAATATTACAACAATTTTAAACTAATTACACCTACTCTAAGCCCCCTAATAAAATAACAAAGACCCCCAAAATAAAAAATTCCCTACCCTATTCTAAAATACAAATATTACAAGCTCTTTTACCTTACCAGCCCTGAACAGGGCCCTTTGCGGGGCATGCCCCAAGAATTTCAGCTCTTTTGCCTGTAAAAAAAAACACACAATACCCCCCCCCCAACATTACAACCCACCACCCACATACCCCTAATCTAACCCAAACCCCCCTTAAATAAACCTAACACTACCCCCCTGATGATCTTCCTACCTTGTCTTCACCATGCCAGGTTCACCGATCCGTCCTGGCTCCAAGATCTTCATCCAACCCAAGCGGGGGCTAGACATCCACTGAAGAAGTCCAGAAGAGGGTCCAAAGTCTTCCTCCTATCCGGCAAGAAGAGGACATCCGGACCGGCAAACATCTTCTCCAAGCGGCATCTTCTATCTTCTTCCATCCGATGACGACCGGCTCCATCTTGAAGACCTCCAGCGCGGATCCATCCTCTTCTTCCGACGACTAGACGACGAATGACGGTTCCTTTAAGGGACGTCATCCAAGATGGCGTCCCTCGAATTCCGATTGGCTGATAGGATTCTATCAGCCAATCGGAATTAAGGTATGAATTTTCTGATTGGCTGATGGAATCAGCCAATCAGAATCAAGTTCAATCCGATTGGCTGATCCAATCAGCCAATCAGATTGAGCTCGCATTCTATTGGCTGATCGGAACAGCCAATAGAATGCGAGCTCAATCTGATTGGCTGATTGGATCAGCCAATCGGATTGAACTTGATTCTGATTGGCTGATTCCATCAGCCAATCAGAAAATTCCTACCTTAATTCCGATTGGCTGATAGAATCCTATCAGCCAATCGGAATTCGAGGGACGCCATCTTGGATGACGTCCCTTAAAGGAACCGTCATTCGTCGTCTAGTCGTCGGAAGAAGAGGATGGATCCGCGCTGGAGGTCTTCAAGATGGAGCCGGTCGTCATCGGATGGAAGAAGATAGAAGATGCCGCTTGGAGAAGATGTTTGCCGGTCCGGATGTCCTCTTCTTGCCGGATAGGAGGAAGACTTTGGACCCTCTTCTGGACTTCTTCAGTGGATGTCTAGCCCCCGCTTGGGTTGGATGAAGATCTTGGAGCCAGGACGGATCGGTGAACCTGGCATGGTGAAGACAAGGTAGGAAGATCATCAGGGGGGTAGTGTTAGGTTTATTTAAGGGGGGTTTGGGTTAGATTAGGGGTATGTGGGTGGTGGGTTGTAATGTTGGGGGGGGGGTATTGTATGTTTTTTTTTACAGGCAAAAGAGCTGAAATTCTTGGGGCATGCCCCGCAAAGGGCCCTGTTCAGGGCTGGTAAGGTAAAAGAGCTTGTAATATTTGTATTTTAGAATAGGGTAGGGAATTTTTTATTTTGGGGGGCTTTGTTATTTTATTAGGGGGCTTAGAGTAGGTGTAATTAGTTTAAAATTGTTGTAATATTTTTCTTATGTTTGTAAATATTTTATTATTTTCTGTAACTTAGTTCTTTTTTATTTTTTGTACTTTAGATAGTTTATTTAATTTTATTTATTTGTAGCAATTGTGTTTAATTAATTTATTGATAGTGTAGTGTTAGGTTAATTGTAGGTAATTGTAGGTAGTTTATTTAATTATTTTATTGATAGGGTAGTGTTAGGTTTAATTATATCTTAGGTTAGGATTTATTTTACAGGTAAATTTGTAATTATTTTAACTAGGTAACTATTAAATAGTTCTTAACTATTTAATAGCTATTGTACCTGGTTAAAATAATTACAAAGTTGCCTGTAAAATAAATATTAATCCTAAAATAGCTATAATATAATTATAATTTATATTGTAGCTATATTAGGATGTATTTTACAGGTAAGTATTTAGCTTTAAATAGGAATTATTTATTTAATAAGAGTTAATTTATTTCGTTAGATAAAAATTATATTTAACTTAGGGGGGTGTTAGTGTTAGGGTTAGACTTAGCTTTAGGGGTTAATACATTTATTAGAATAGCGGTGAGCTCCGGTCGGCAGATTAGGGGTTAATAATTGAAGGTAGGTGTCGGCGATGTTAGGGAGGGCAGATTAGGGGTTAATACTATTTATGATAGGGTTTGTGAGGCGGATTAGGGGTTAATAACTTTATTATAGTAGCGCTCAGGTCCGCTCGGCAGATTAGGGGTTAATAAGTGTAGGTAGGTGTCGGCGACGTTGTGGGGGGCAGATTAGGGGTTAATAAATATAACATAGGGGTCGGCGATGTTAGGGGTAGCAGATTAGGGGTACATAGGGATAACGTAGGTGGCGGCGATTTGCGGTCGGAAGATTAGGGGTTAATTATTTTAAGTAGCTTGCGGCGACGTTGTGGGGGGCAAGTTAGGGGTTAATAGATATAATACAGGGGTCGGCGGTGTTAGGGGCAGCAGATTAGGGGTACATAAGTATAACGTAGGTGGCGGTCGGCAGATTAGGGGTTAAAAATTTTAATCGAGTGGCGGCGATGTGGGGGGACCTCGGTTTAGGGGTACATAGGTAGTTTATGGGTGTTAGTGTACTTTAGGGTACAGTAGTTAAGAGCTTTATAAACCGGCGTTAGCCAGAAAGCTCTTAACTCCTGCTATTTTCAGGCGGCTGGAATCTTGTCGTTAGAGCTCTAACGCTCACTGCAGAAACGACTCTAAATACCGGCGTTAGGAAGATCCCATTGAAAAGATAGGCTACGCAAATGGCGTAGGGGGATCTGCGGTATGGAAAAGTCGCGGCTGTAAAGTGAGCGTTAGACCCTTTAATCACTGACTCCAAATACCAGCGGGCGGCCAAAACCAGCGTTAGGAGCCTCTAACGCTGGTTTTGACGGCTACCGCCGAACTCTAAATCTAGGCCTTAGTGAGAGGAGGGATAGTGTAGCTGCTGCTGATTTTATAGGGAAATTCATAGCTAAGGAAATGGGTAATAAAGGGATTATCTATCTTTTAAAACAATAAAAATTCTGGTGTAGACTGTACCTTTAAACGGGGAGTTTGGTCTGTCACTGTGAAGCGGTCGTAACCCTTACACTACATGATCGATACAACATCATACCTGATGTTTTAAAGCACGTTATTCCAAACAATTTAGGAATGTTAGCTGATTTATGCCCTTTATGGCTTAAACCAGACTCTGCATCAACTATGTAATTTTCCATGGAAGTTTTGCCATGGATCCCCCTCCGGCATGCCACAGTCCAGGTGTTAGTCCCCTTGAAACAACTTTTCCATCACTATTGTGGCCAGAAAGAGTCCCTGTTGGTTTTAAAGTTTGCCTGCCTATTGAAGTCAATGGCGGTCGCCCGGTTCGCCGGTTAGAAAACTTTTGCGGAAGTTCGAGTCCGCCATTCGCGAACCGAAATTTTTAGGTTCGCGACATCAGTAACAATAACGCTAACAGTTTTATATTCCACCTGTAATCCAGGCGTATATATATGGTCACCTGGTGTTCCCGGCTGGGGGATCTAAGTTATTTTTTCTAAGCCTTCTTTATCTCCTCCTCAATTATCAGTGGTCTTATTTTGTCTTATTGTTCCATTCCTATTCTTTTCTCTTTTCAACCCACTTTTCCCTCTCAGTTCTTTCAACTCTCTCTACCCAAACCCTATTCAAAGGATTATCTCTCTCTCTGTCTCTATCTCTTTATCTATCATCTATCTATCCATCTATCTCCTTTTTTCTCTGTCTCATTTTATCTCTCTCTCTCTGTCTTTCTCTCTCTCTCTCTCTCTCTCTTTCTCTCTTTCTCTCTCTCTCTCTCTCTCTCTCTCTCTCTCATTCTCTCTCTCTCTTTCTCTCTCTCATTCTCTCTCTCTATCTTTCTCTCTCATTCTCTCTCTCTCTCTCTCGTTCTATCTCTCTCTCTTTCTCTCTTTCTCTCTCTCTCTCTCTCTCATTCTCTCTCTCTCTCTCTCTTTCTCTCTCTCTCTCTTTCTCTCTCTCTCTCTCTTTCTCTCTCTCTCTCTTTCTCTCTCTCTCTCTTTGGGCTCCATTTTTTAAGCAGCGGATGCTGCTTCGGAGACAAATCATTTCAGGTTCACCGGAAATGAAAGTTAAGAGGCAGCGGTCAAAATACCACTGCTCCTTAACCCCTTAAGGACCAGACCATTTTTCAATTTCTTTCCCTTAAAGGGACACTCAATCAAAATTAACCTTTCATTATTCAGATAGAGCATGCAATTTTAATCAACTTTCCAGTTTACTTCAATTATCAAAATGTGCACAGTCTTTTTATATTTAAACTTTTTGAGTCACCAGCTCCTACTGAGCATGTGCAAGAATAACCATGTATGCATTTGTGAATGGCTGAATGCTGTCACATGGTATGTGTATGCATTTGTGATTGGCTGATGGCTGTCACATGGTACAGGGGGAGTGGAAAAAGACATAACTTTTAAAATTGTCAGAAAAAAAATCTACTACTCATTTGAAGTTCAGACTAAGTGCTACTGCATTGTCTTGTTATCTTGCATTTGATGAATATGCATATCTACTGTGTTGACTGGCCCTTTAAGGACCAGGGCTATTTTTACATTTCTGCAGTGTTTATGTTTAGCTGTAATTTTCCTCTTACTCATTTACTGTACCCACACATATTATTTACTGTTTTTCTCGCCAATAAATGGACTTTCTAAAGATACCATTATTTTCATCATATCTTATAACTAACTATAAAAAAATTATAAAATATGATGAAAAAATGAAAAAAAAAAAACTTTTTCTAACTTTGACCCCCAAAATCCGTTACACATCTACAACCACCAAAAAACATCCATGCTAAATAGTTTCTAAATTTTGTCCTGAGTTTAGAAATACCCAATGTTTACATGTTCTTTGCATTTTTTCCAAGTTATAGGGCAACAAATACAAGTAGCACTTTGTTATTTCCAAACCATTGCGATCAAACAAATAAAATTGTTCACTTTTTCATAAACATTTTCACAAACTTTAGGTTTCTCACTGAAATTATTTACAAACAGCTTGTGCAATTATGTCACAAATGGTTGTAAATGCTTCTCTGAGATCCCCTTTGTTCAGAAATAGCAGACATATATGGCTTTGGCGTTGCTTTTTGGTAATTAGAAGGCCGCTAAATGCTGCTGCGCACCACACATGTATTATGCCCAGCAGTGAAGGGGTTAATTAGTGAGCTTGTAGGGAGCTTGTAGGGTTAATTTTAGCTTTAGTGTAGTGTAGTAGACAACCCAAAATATTGAGCTAGGCCCATTTTGGTATATTTCATGCCACCATTTCACCGTCAAATGCGATCAAATAAAAAAAATCCACTTTTTCACAAACTTTAGGTTTTACACTGAAATTATTTACAAACAGCTTTTGCAATTATTGCACAAATGGTTGTAAATGCTTCCCTGGGATCCTCTTTGTTTAGAAATAGCAGACATATATGGCTTTGGCATTGCTTTTTAGTAATTAGAAGGCCGCTAAATGTTGCTGCGGCTGCGCACCATACTTGTATTATGCCCAGCAGTGAAGGTGTCAATTAGGTAGCTTGTAGCGTTAATTTTAGCTTTAGTGTAGAGATCAGCCTCCCACCTGACACATCCCATCCCCTGATCCCTCCCTGACCCCTCTAAAACAGCCCTTCCCTCGCCCACCCAACAATTGTTCTGCCATCTTAAGTACTGGCAAAAAGTCTGCCAGTACTAAAATAAAAGTTTGCCAGTACCCAGTTGCAGTGTATTCACTTATTATGTGCTGTAGGGCATTTTTATAGCCAGGGGGTTAAATTCTGCTTCAGGATGAATGTTTTTGTTCTATAAAGGCCTTGGAGGTGTGGAGGTTATGTGGGACTAGCTGCTCTGCTCTTTATTACAAGCTGCCAATTGTGATTTACACATTTTACAGCCTTTAGGGCACTTTGACAACAAAGTTTGTAGACTGTAAGGCTGTAAAATGTGCATGTGTGTAAACCACTCACATGGCATATTTGTTTGTATGTATGTATATGTATATGTATATGTATGTATGTATATATATATATATATATATATATATATATATATATATATATATATATATATATATATATATATATATATATACACACACACACACATCACATACAAAATTGTTAATCTGTTCTTTTATCAAGTAAGTGTGGTATTTTTGTATTGTGGTAAATTGAATTTCTAATTTTAAACACATTTGTTGACACCTGGATTACATATAATCTACAACATTCCATGTTTTCCTTTGAGAGCAACATCATATTATATTTATATTTCAGAACAAAATAAATGTAACATCTGTGTGTATTTGTACCAAAAATATCAGAGTTCACAAGATTTTTTTCATGTAGTACAAAAAATACCTACATTTTATGTTTTCTTCCACTGGCTGCACAGGTTGTTGATGAGCTTGCATGCTGCTAGTTTTAATATTGCTATTGTTTACACAAAACTGTGTTTAACTCCAACAAAATGTTAAGCACATAGTCAAAGTCATCTCCAGAAAAGCTGTCTCAGAACTGATATTGACTATGTGTTTAACTCTTTTGCAAGAGTCTAACATACTTCTGTGCAAGCACTAGTGCAATATTAAAATGCTCTAGCAAACTTTCACATTTTATGTCCCTTTAAATAGGGTTTTGAGTCAAGTGAATATTGATTTTTGGTGTAACTTCCATTACAACAAATATTGCAATTGGTGTGTGTATTTGTGTATCTCTATAAAAGGGAAAATATAATTTTACATCTAATATTTATTTTTAGTTGTCTTAAATAATAATAATAAAACAAGTCCTCATTTTTTACCACTTTTTTTTTTTTTGGGGGGGGGGCGCTTCAGGTTTTTGTGCCTACAGGCACCTGAGATGTAAATCCGGCCCTGTCCCCCCCCCCCCTTCATACCCTACCCCTCCCCTCCCAGATCCCTTTCCTCTGCCCTTTCCCCTCTACCCTCTGTGGTTATCTATTAATTTAAAATATCTCTACTTTCTACTAAATATAATATACTAAATCTCTATGGTGGTACCACTAAAACCAACACAGATAAATTGTGAAATAAACTCTATGAGGGTCCTCCATTATTTGTCAAACAGTTTATTTAGGAATCAATATATGTTAATAATAAGATAAATATTTACAGGTATATATATATCAATCTATTTTACAGATACAGTCCACATTTTAAGATACAGGGCAACTTTTCTAAACTAACCCCAATTGTGCTACACAGAATATTATCCCAGAAATACTTAGCCAGATTCTCTGTGTCCAACATCATCCATCTTTTAGCAGGAGCAGGATACAATAGAAGAGACAGAGGCTCTGGTGTTACAGTATTTTATAACCCAATTCAAAAGGGAGTGGCTTATCAAATGCCACTCAAAAAGACCAATGGGAGTGTCTATAGTTCAGAGAGAAAGGTGTACCTGGGGGAAGGGATCCCAATAACAGCTAAGTGAATATTCCAGTGATAAAATGTCACCACATTCCCTCACTTTTTCTTCTCCTATGTTGCCCCGTTTTCTAGTTATACCCACTAGTACAGAAGAACACAGTGGGAGCGAAAACCTTACAGGAGAAATTCTCCCACCATCCCTTCGGAATAATTCCCTCGGCGATATGAGCTCTTCTGTACTTTCCTAGGACTGTCAATTCCTAATCTAACTTTATACAATTCATTAGAAAAATTATTTTAAAATTATACATAGAAACACAAAATCCTATGCTAAACCCCATTAGCAACATTTATACAATGGTCTTAAATATTGGGAAAAGTTCATGTATGAGTGTGTGAGTGTGGGTACACTAGATGGGTATGTGTGTAGTAAAATCTTTATTAAGAAAGTGTGAATCGTGCCTGTAAAACAAAAGTTATAATGGTTCACTGAAGTTCTTTGTTGTCATCTTTTCGCATCTGGTCCTTGCTTTTGGCATCTGGTCCTTGCTTTTGCTTTACCAAATCTCTCTCTTTGAACCACTTTGTTTTTTTTTAAGACCCTCAAAGGAATGAAAAAAGATTAAAACCAGGCATATATTTACTTCTCACTACAACACTCCATCTGCAGTAGAAACCACATTCACAGTTATTAACTTCAAGTTGAGTTGGGAAGTGCCTCTGTTATTGCATCATCCCACTCACACCCTTACTTAACTTATGTTGCTTGATTTATATGATTATTTACCCCTTTATGCTATATATATATATATATATATATATATATATATATATATATATATATATATATATATATATATATATATATAATTATTTTGGCCTAATGCACCATTTTACATCTCCATTGTGATACATTATACTTATTTAATTTGTCCAACGCCACCATCATAGCTTCATGGTAAGATCAGTCCTGAAGACACCTGAAAAACAACAATCTATAATATGTGTTATTGGGGAAAAACTGGAAGGAAAGGTGAGAAGCCTTCTATCTTCATTGGTTTACTTCCTGCAAGATAAGACTTCAGACAGTTTACATAGAAATGGTATTGCATGTGGCCTCCCAAAACTAATCACAATGGAGGTATCTGTTATTGTTCTTTTATAAAGAGAATGCATCAATTAACTATACATTCTTAATATTGGCATTTAAAACTTAATAATGAAAAACACTTAAAATTATTAATTGAACTTAAAACTAAAGTACACATTACACGATACAAATGTACTGCAAACAAATATGCTTATAAAAAAAAAATGAATGATTTAATTTGAGCCCTCCAGCTCTGTCAGTTGCTTCTTTAGAAACCCAATTTGATCTCTCATTCTCCTGTTTTTTTGTTTGAGTTCCCAATAACTTAAATTGGCCTTATTGTTTATCTCATTTGACCTCAGCCTCCAATTTTCTCCTCTGTTAATATCACCATTTAAATTCCTGTCTCTCCAGTTTTCTGTATTTGATGCTCTACTATTCTGATATCCACAGACATTCCTTCTATTACCCCTCTCTGATTCCTGCCTGTGAATATTCAGATTATTCTCCATTGACTGCTTCACTGCAGAATTTGCCTTAATGGTGTATGGGTGATAATTCCACCACTTCTCAGCTCTAGTGAGCACCATATGTAGGTTTGTGGAGTTTGGATTATACAGCTTTACAAACTCCTGACATTTTCTGGGGAGAGCTTCAAGTACCCTCTGTATGAGAGCTGGTGACCCCCAGACCATTTGGGTCTGTGGCTGGCGCAGCACACACCAAAATAAAACTCTTTTTGCTACTTCAAATGGCCCATCTAGTGGTCTCATGGTAATTTCACTAATCTCTTTCTCTAGACTAGTAAAATTGAAAAAGGTTTTAGCTATCCTGCCAGCCTGATCACATATACTTGAATTAAATCCTAATAACCTGTTGGCATAGGGGCCCATGGCATCTTGAAGCAATTCGGTCCATTCCGGCATGCTCATACCTAATTTTATGGCTTTTTCAGTTCCCTTGTGAAACCAATGTGAAAAGTTATTAAAGCTGTTTGTGGGGATTGTGCCCCACCATTTCTTAAAAATGTCTTTATCTGCTACAGTCATTGGCCTGGTCTGATTTGAAAAACCTGTAGAAACTTTCAGGTTGTTAAAATTCTCAGAAATTATGACAGGGGCAATTGGAACCAAACTTGGGTTTTTAGTGGGGCCCATTTGCATTTTATCTTGTTTTACTACTTGTTTTGGCTCTTTCCTTTGTGGCAGTAAGTTATCACTATCTGCATTGTTCCCAGAAATATCACTAATTATTTTTTCTTTTTGTTCAATTTTCATCTGTAACTCAGTAATTTTGTTTGAGTATTCGTTACTGATGTGTTCTGTTAATTTTAATTTACGTTGTAATTTACTGATCTGTATGGTGTTAGTTAAAGCAGAAAGCTTAATACAATCTCTGTCAGTCTGTGTGTTATCTAACTTTAATTTAAGGTCTTTATTTTGCTCTGTAAATTCTCCAATAATGTCCGTTAATCTCTTTATAGTTGAAATCACTGCCTGCGCTATCATACATTTTCTTTTATTATTATTCATCTTTTTAAGAGTTAATACCTGTGTTAGTATATCTAAAACACTTTCACACTTGTTGTTTTTAGCTTCTGGGATGAGGAATGGATCATTATATTTATGAATGTAATTGTTAAAGTAATCACAGATTTCCTGTGAAATATAGTTTTTCCCAGACATTTTTAACAGATAGCCGTTAGAACTAAAATAATTAAAAAAAAAAATCTATATATATTATATACTAGAATAGTGTGTCTCTCACAGCATAGTAGTTTTTTTTTTTTTTTTTTTTAAATGTTAACACAGGATGTACAAGATACCATTGAGATGCTAATTTTACACAACAAAGGACATAGCAGTTAAGCCATGTAGAAGGGTAGTAATTAGATCTGTTATAAGCAGGTCAGCATTCCAGCAGAGGTGGTAATATAGTTAAATTTAGTTTTTCTAACCACTGCTGATTATTCTTTATTTTAAATCTGGGGAACAGACTATTGTGTGTCTCTCACAGCATAGTTTGCCAGACTATTTTAACTGTCCCAAATGCAAGGAATTATAATCTCTATAGGGCAATGAAACTAAACAGAAATTAAGAAGAACAAAATTAAAAAATGAAATATTGTTCTCTTTTAATACTAACCTAAATAAAATAAATGAACAAAGCAAAGCAAGGAATCCTTTTTACTGATATTTTCCCAAATTGAGGAAAAATTATAAAAATATTTTAAGTACAGGAAGATTCTATAGAACTTCAAACTGTAGTTTTGGTTCCAGGATCTGCTCCAAACACAGGAAATGCAAATTTTTAACTTTGTTACCCAAAACAAAGCTTAATTAAACTGTAATTTCTTAACTTTAAATTCTACACAATTTCCCATACAATTCAGAATTAAATTTATGTATAGGGCAAGCTACAGCTCTGGGTGTAACACTTTCACAGAAATGAATCCTTTGTAAAAATAAATAAATAAAAAAAAACTTACTGTTGGCAGCTATTACATAGTACTGTAAAGCTTTTGTTTGTAAAAACATTTAGATGGGACCAACACAACACATGTCTCTAAAATTCATTAGAAAACTGATAGAAAACTAGCTCAACAATAAAAGTATCCAGTTTCCAAAAACAAGAAAAATACAAGAGTTAAAGGGACAGTCTAGTATAATCAACTTCACAATTTACTTCCATCATCAAACTTGCTTTTTTTCTCTTGGTATTCTAAGTTGAAGCCAAACATAGGTAGGCTCATATGCTGATTTCTAAGCCTTTTAGGGTTGCCTCTTATCACATGCTTTTTTTTTAAAAAAATCTCTTTTCAACACAAACACAGAGATAACACTGTGGGGGTTATTTAAGATTTAGTAAGCTACAAAACACGCCTGCTGAAACCAACCATTATGTGCTTCCCCTATGCAAAAATGCAAATTTATACAGACCAGAAATACAGGTTTTTTAAAGCCATGCTTTTCTTGAGAAACATACAACAGGCCTTTGAAACCAACCACTATTTGCGCTTTTTAAATAAAGTACTACATACAAAACCTTTGCTATAAAACACCAAATCTACATTTACTGCAGTTAAATTTAAAATAAATCAACATTCATTTGATTCCTGCAAAACTAAATGGCATATGGATTCGTCTACAACTTCATGGCCGCCAAAATGTGGTTATCTATTAATTTAAAATATCTCTACTTTCTACTAAATATAATATACTAAATCTCTATGGTGGTACCACTAAAACCAACACAGATAAATTGTGAAATAAACTCTATGAGGGTCCTCCATTATTTGTCAAACAGTTTATTTAGGAATCAATATATGTTAATAATAAGATAAATATTTACAGGTATATATATATATCAATCTATTTTACAGATACAGTCCACATTTTAAGATACAGGGCAACTTTTCTAAACTAACCCCCATTGTGCTACACAGAATATTATCCCAGAAATACTTAGCCAGATTCTCTGTGTCCAATATCATCCATCTTTTAGCAGGAGCAGGATACAATAGAAGAGACAGAGGCTCTGGTGTTACAGTATTTTATAACCCAATTCAAAAGGGAGTGGCTTATCAAATGCCACTCAAAAAGACCAATGGGAGTGTCTATAGTTCAGAGAGAAAGGTGTACCTGGGGGAAGGGATCCCAATAACAGCTAAGTGAATATTCCAGTGATAAAATGTCACCACACCCTCTCTCTCCTTTGGACGATGAAACTTTTAAGAACTTGATGACCGTACCCCTGAGCTCCGCCCCCCGCCTCTGTGCATGATCACGGACAGGAAGTGGATGTCGAACCGGCGATGGGCCACTCACCCGCCTCCCTGCTATTGCTCCCACCCAACAACGATCGGCACCACCGCTGTCCAGTGCAGTGAGGGCCACAGAGTGTAACTCTGCAAATCTATTTCTGCAGTGCCCCACTCGTGGGGCATGCAGAAATACCGCAATCTCGCAATTTTGAGCGAGATCGCAGCAGAGAGAAGCCCAGGACTGCAGTGACGTAAGGGTCCTTAAGGGTACGACACTAGTCGTTAAGGGGTTAACCTGTCCACCACCTTTTAGGTGGCGTATTGAAATCATCCCGATACGATCAGGATGATTGACAGCCCACCGATAGTGGCCAATTGACCCCCAGTGAGCAGGGGGCAGAATTGAAAAAGCATTTCTCCAGAAATGCTTGTGCAATGATAAATGCGGACAATGTCTAGCTAGACATATAATAAATCAACCCCCTTTTCTCTGTCCCTAACGCACTCTTTCCTTTTATCATATATTTTCCTTTGGAGTTACAAAATTACTGCCCCAATAACTGGTTGTTGCTTTTAAAGAAAAGTTAACAATTTTTCCTCACCAAAACCTGACTATGCTACTGCTATGTATGTAAACAAAGGTGATTCTATGAACAGTGTTTGTTGTTACTATAGTTATTATCTGCAAGAACTGAGTTTTTGCATCTGAGAATTCTGCAATTATAGTGTGATTAACAAGAGCAAACATATCAAGTCTATATTTTGTGTTTAACAGGGACTTAAATACATTATTATGCGCATAGCAATAATGTTTACAACATTTTTAATTTCCAACCTGTTTATAGGAACTATATTTATTAGTAGACAAATAGATGAACAAGAAAGTACAAGAGAAAATATTGTAAAATGTACTGACATATCACAAATGGTATTAAGGCTGATAAATCATATACAGCAAAAATACATATAAGTTTAATAACTCAGTACTGAATTATACAATCAAGCATTAAATTATTACCTCAAAGGAGGAACATTATAATAAAAAATATAATGCACTAATTATCTACAGTATTTTACTTTAGCACTAATGTTTAATAACAATATCTGACTGCAACATGAAAAGGATGGGATTTTTTTTAGAAATATCAATAATTGTAGATACAACAAAAGTATAAAATATACAAAAATAAAAAAATCAGGTGCAGATTTTAATTTCCAAATATAACTTCTAAGACTCCTGACATTTTTTACTTTTATCTACAACTTATTTCAAGATAAAAATCTCAACTTCATAATCACAACCTTTATTAAAGGGACATTAAACATTTTAAGATGGAAATATAAAATGATAAATCGTATATATATATATAAAAACTCTACAATATATTTTCATTATTTATTTTGTATCCTTTTCCTGTAATTCCATTCTTAGATTGTGAGCATTTAATTTTCTGTTAGAAATGGAAATGCAGAACACTGCTATTTTCCATACAGCCATTGGCCCCTATTTATCAACCCGTCAACTTACTTGCATTCGACGGCACCAATACGCTTGCCTAAGATCGCCTAACATCGCTGCCGCAGACCTGAATACGTTCTCCAAAGTTACCAAAAAGCTGTCAAAAAGCCACGCACCAAGTACGGGGCAATGAGCAGCGGACTGTTGTTAACTAACAGTCATCGATCTCGCTGCTCTTCGGCTTTTTCCCAGCTTTACTGGTATACTGTCACTAAACACCCACACTATACTAAACTGTTTTACCCCTATACCGCCGCTCCCGGAACCCTGCCGCAACTAAATAAAGTTATTAACCCCTAAACCGCCACTCCTGGAGCCCACCGCCACCTACATTATACTTATTAACCCATAATCTGCCGCCACCTACATTATGTTATTAACCCCTAATCTTCCCCCCATACACCGCTGCCAACTACATAATACTTATTAACCCCTAATCTGCCGTCCCCAATGTCGCCGCCACTATATTAAATTTAATAACCCCTAAACCTAAGTCGAACCCTAACACCCCCTAACTTAAATATAATTTAAATAAATATAAATAAAATTACTATCATTAACTACATTATTCCTATTTAAAACTAAAAACTTACCTGTAAAATAAACCCTAAGCTAGCTACAATATAACTAATAGTTACATTGTAGCTATCTTAGAATTTATTTTTATTTTACAGGCAAGTTTGTATTTATTTTAGCTAGGTAGAATTAACTATTTAATAACTACATAGCTAAAATAAATACAAAAGTACCTGTAAAATAAAACATAACCTAAGTTACAATAACACCTAACACTACACTACAATTAAATAAATTACATACAATTAACTAAATTATATACAATTATCTAAAGTACCAAAAAAAACCCCACTAAATTACAGAAAATAATAAACAAATTACAGAAATGTAAACTAATTACACCTAATCTAATAGTCCTATCAAAATAAAAAAGCCCCTCCAAAATAAAAAAAAACCCTAGCCTAAACTAAACTACCAATAGCCCTTTAAAGGGCCTTTTGCGGGGCATTGCCCCAAAGTAATCAGCTCTTTTACCTGAAAAAAAAAATACAAACAACCCCCCCAACAGTAAAACCCACCACCCACACAACCAACCCCCCCAAAAAAATCCTAACTAGAAATACCTAAGCTCCCCATTGCCCTAAAAAGGGCATTTGGATGGGCATTGCCCTTAAAAGGGCAGTTAGCTCTTTTGCGGCCCAAAGCCCTAACCTAAAAATAAAACCCACCCAATACTCCCTTAGAAAAAACTAACACTAACCCCCTGAAGATCGACTTACCGGGAGACGTCTTCATCCAAGCCGGGCAGAAGTGGCCTCCAGACGGGCAGAAGTCTTCATCCAAGCCGGGGAGAAGTGGTCCTCCAGACGGCAGAAGTCTTCATCCAGACGGCATCTTCTATTTTCATCCAAACGGCGAGGAGCAAATGTAAAAAATGTAAGCAAATTTGTTACAAAAATTATTCAAACACAATTGGTGTCAAAGAATGATGGGTGTCAGAAAATTGTGGTGTCAAAAATGATGTAAAAAATACAGTGGTATCAAAAATGCAAATAGTAAGTGTTCTCCAAAAGTTTATAAGTGTCACAATCCTGCTAAAAGTTAAAATCCAAGAGCGAAAGTACAAAAAAAAAGATTAAACACAAACTTGTTTCCTAGTGGTGAGAAGTGTCGTGGTGTAGTATATTTATTTCCTGGTGGAGAGAAGTGTCGTGGTGATCCTGCTGGTGAAAATCTTGTGATGGTTGTCCTATTGGTCTTAGTCCTCCATTGCTTATAATGTCCTGTAAATATAAAATAACATGTACAAGACTGTGCAAACTAGTGTTAGAAGATTGGAAAAGAGCTTACCAGCTGCTTGTCAATGCGTTTCGGCCCAGCTATGTGGGCCTTTATCACATAAAGGCTGGGCCGAAACGCGTTGACAAGCGTTTTTAATATTTTACTATTTTTACTTTATATTTTATATTTTTAATATTTTGTTTTAAATATTTTGACCCATTAAACTACATGTATGCTTGCTATTCACATAAAGATACAAATAAGATAATTGCACCTGCCTTTGACGCTTCTTACATCTTACTATCCATTTCCACTAACTGGCCGGCTAGGCATCCTTTGTTTGAAGCCATTGGTGCACAGTTCAGGCGCTTTACCCATCTCCGTAGTAAACATAACTTTATTCTCCCATAGGAATCAATGGGATCTCAGGTAGCAGCCAACATGAGCTTTCACTGATTAAAACCAGGTACGCTGGGCCGTACCTGGTAGAAATTTGTTAACTTTACAAAAGTAGTCAGATAGTGCATTCGGAACATCTGTAATGACGTAAGCATCGATCTGTGTCGGACTTTGACCGGCGGATCGTATGTTACGTCACAAAATTGTCACTATTTAAACAACCAATGAAATTTAAAAAAATACATCTACATGATATTCTCAAACTAATCTTTTCTTTGAATGCATCATGCTATCTAGCATCTATTTAGGGCTAGATTACAACTGGAGCGCTAATTTTTTGCTCAACCATAAACGGGCAAATTCGCCTGTTTAGGGGCACAATAAATAACTAGCCAAAGTGGTCAGACCTCTAGTTAATTTTTAAAATGTGCCCCAACTGCCCCCCCACCCCCATAAAAACAAGTGAGCAAAAAAAAAAAAAAAAAAAAAAACCCGGCATTTTGTGGTCTATGGGGACTTTGTGTTTGCTATAAATATATATGTAAGTGCTTATATACATATATATTTATGTGTTAATATCTGTATATACACATATTAACACATAAACATATACTGTATGCATTTATTCTTGAAAATATATATTTATACTTGCTGCCCATAGCTGCGCACTTACCCCCTTTTTTTGTGCTAGTTCTCATGCCGTGTTTCACGGCATAAGAACGAGGCTACCATTGGAGCCTATGGAAGCACGCTCTCATGAGTGCAAAGCCTCCGTACAACGCAAATGCGAGTTCACGTTCGCATTGCACCTAACTTGTAATACCTGCACTTAACTTGTAATACTAGCACACATTTGCATGTAACAGTTAGCCAGAGCCTTTGAGGTTGCGATATCCTGACTCGCGTTAAATTCAATTGCACTCAAGCGAACACGTTTACTTTCAACTTGTAATACTTGTGCTACTTCCATTGTGCGCAAACAGCCGTGATAAACCCAATATTGCTCAAACACATCTTTTAGTGTGCCACATGTAATCTGGCCCTATAGAGGCACTTCGATCTAACCACAAACAGGGATGTGATTACAGGGACACCCTGTCCCTGTGATTGCTAGCCTGCTGTGGGTTTCATACTGTTATTTCAGCACTGCCTCACTCAAGACAGCAGTTGCAAGAGCCCAGGACATCAACGTCGTACAGGGTGTGGCACTGGTACTTAAGGGCTAAAGAACCAGTGCAGTACCTTGTATGATGCTGGTCGATAAGGGGTTAAATCAATTATGAACTAAAATTCATGGACCAACCATCAGTGTGACTTAACAAACTTTAAAGGGATATTAAATACTAAAGGTACGCTAAACATAATGATGTATTCAAAGCAAAGATTAGCCTTGGAATAATATGAAGCTGTATTTTTACCATTAAATTAGTTCTTTAAATATTAATGATATGTGTAAAAGTTTAGTTTCTATAAAGTACTCTAGATTCTATAAATTAATGGGCGCCGCAATCCATGTCTTCTTTGGAGAACAGTTAGGAAAATATATATAAGCCAAGCAAGTAGAGTTTACTCAACAAGGCTAGTTGTATAGTCTATTTTATTGCCTGTTTTATATATGTTTCTGGGTCATTTCTGGGATTCTGTAATATTTCAGTCCCCCAGAGTTCAACAAAATGAAATGTTAAAAGCTTTTTAAAACACCTTGGTATGTCCGTTATAAGGAATAAAAATAATTATGGCATTTAGATAATTATTATAATAAAGAATCTATTACTTATATCTTACACCAAGCATTTTCTCATGTCCCTGTGGCACTTCACTGAATTTATACTTAGAAAATAATTAATAAAATATGCAAAGCATCTATAACGTTTGGCAACAATCTAAGTATTTATTTGGGTTTCTTTCTTGGGAAAAATCATTTTAAAAATAAATGCAAGATATTTAAAAAAAAACAGTCTATAAAGTTATGTCCCTCAGTCTGGACTCAACTCTCGTAGCACCAACCATTCTACACCCATAATATTTAAAACTCCACCCATATGTGACATCATTGACCGGAAGTGACATAATTCAGCTCTCTTCTACAGTGTGGTTCAGAAGAAGGTAAGCAATATCATACTTTATATTAATATATTTGAGGCATATTATAGACAGGGTGGGTATTGTCAAGCTTAACCACTCAACCCCATCACATACAATTAAGATGAAAAATGATCACTTTTAAAAAATTTATTTTAATAAATAAAAATATAAAATATAGTTATTTCATTGATGCCATGTAGTCTTCTTTTCTTACACCTCATGAGGAGCAGCGGCCATTTTGAGCAAAAAAAAAAAACACATTTATAAATAAATAAACTTAAAACATATGAAATGGTCATGGTTTCAGTAAATATATACTTACTGAAATAATGACAACTCATATTTTTGTTACAAATAGAGTATTTTATGTAACATTTACAAGTTTAAGAAGCACCTGTTCAATATCAAATAGCAATACGCCTACTATCATGAACTAGGTTAAAACATGGCATTGGATGAGGCATTGATCCACATCGATTTTTCAGAGAACTATGTCTGTAAATGCGCATCAGAGATCCAAACTGTTCACTTTGGGGCCTCACACAAGCAGGCCACTCTACATACTGGGGTAATGCATGTAGGGCAACAGGAGCTCATATGCTTCCCCACAGTCTCCCCTTCCAGACACAAAGGCCCTCCTGCTATATGGAAATATCTTGTTCCAGTTCTCTCCTGCATTTTGTTTTAGTGATGGACCTTGCACACAATGTAAACAGAAATAAAACTTTTTGCTTTTTACTACAGAAATCCACAAACATGGATTTAAAGCTGGCACATGGAACTATTTTGAGTCAAGCCATGGGAAAGTGGCCCCTGATGGTGTGGGATGTAGTCTTCCTTTCTTACACCTCATGAGGAGCAGCGGCTATTTTGAAAGGGGCCCCTGATGTTGTAGTCTTCCTTTCTTACCCCTCATGAGAAGCAGTGGCATTTTTGAGCAAAAAAAAAACACATTTATAAATAAATAAACTTAAAACATATAAAATGGTCATGGTTTCAGCAAATATATACTTACTGAAATCATGACAACTCATATTTTTGTTACAAATAGAGTATTTGATGTAACATTTACACGTTTAAGAAGAACCTGTTCAATATCAAACAGCAATACGCCTACTATATTGATCTAAAAAAAACATGGCAATGGATGAGGCATTGAGCCACATTGATTTTTCAGAGAACTATGTCTGTAAATACGCATCAGAGATCCAAGCTGTTCACTTTGGGGCCTTACACAAGCAGGTCACTCTACATACTGGGGCAATGCATGTAGGGCAACAGGAGCCCATATGCTTTCCCATAGTCTATATGGAAATATCTTGATCCAGTGCTAGACTACCTTCAGGCTACTCATCCACAAGTTCTCTCCTGCATTTTATTTTAGTGATGGACCTTGCACACAATATAAACAGAAAGGAAACTTTCCGCTTTTTACTACAGAAATCCACAAACATGGATTTAAAGCTGACACATAGAACTATTTTGAGTCAAGCCATGGGAAAGGGGCCCCATATGGTGTGGGATGGGCATTAAAAAGAACAGCAAACAGGTTGGTGGCTAAAGGCCATGACATCCAAGATGCAAAACTTTTGTTGAAAGTGTTGATGTTGAACATGCAGTAGAGATGATGCACAAGCCTATAAAAGTAGTGCCCTCTTCAATGAGAATACACCAGGTCATCACCCTTGCTCCAGGTGATCTGTTATGTTGTGATGTAAGCTGCTTCTGTTCAACAAAGAAAGACCTAAACTGTACATGTTTTAACACACAGCACTTCAATATTGGTCAGTACATCCCAATGCCTGATTTTTTTGGCCTTCTCGTGATGATATCCACTGGTACCAATTTGATAAAGTCCTTGAGATGGTTCCAGCTTTGCAGCATGTGACATCTCGCCATGTAGAGGTTCTGAAAGGGATTTAGGCCAAACTCTCAAGATAAATGCCTAACCAAAGAATTGCACGCACACCTGGTAGCTCAGTAATGTAGTGCTTATGTCAAGAAATATGAATTAGATTTAGTGTTATACAGTTATTCTTTCGGTTTATAAAAATGTGAATAAAGTAACCATTTTAAAATTTTTGTATTGTTAAGTCATGGCACTTTTATATGTTACAGTTTTGTTCCTGCAAAGAGGGATCTTTACCTACGCCTATTGAGTGAAATGTTCTGTTCAGTAATGTGTGTGTGGTAACACGTTTTTTGTTTGTTTGTTGTTTTTTTTTATTATTTGAAAGTTACCAAGACCCAAATGTCTGTGTTTTAAATAATCTATGCAGTTTGGTTAATAAAAATTTCATAATAATTAAAATTGAATGTGATGTGTCCCTTCAAGCCTGTTACATTCCTCAACCCTGTCACACTATTCTCAGCCAGTCACATTCATATTTTTTGGTGGGAAATAGGAAACAGAATTAAAAAAGAATGCATTAAAGGGCCATGAAACCCACATTTTTTCTTTCATGATTTAGAAAGAGAATGCAATTTTAAACATCTTTCTAATTTACTTATTGTGACAGACCCCTCTGTCAACCTCCCTACGGATTATGGATTCAGGCATTATGTTAAGTCACCCTGTGCCCATTATAGGTACAGGGTGAAAATCTAACAGTACTGGAGGGGTTAACTTCAGTTTTGAGTAACTGTTAGTTTTGAGTAACTGTATTGTCTTAGACAGTTGTTGTTAGCAGTTGTTGTTGTTGCACCAGTTTTAAGCTGTGGCTAGAAACAAAATAAATAGCTGATTTAGACTTAAACTTGGACTGAATTATTTAAATGACATTTTGAAGATGAGGATGTCTCTGCCTAACTAAAAGATATTGCGGATCCTACTGCCTCTCCGCTACAATTGGTGGCAAGCGACGGGTTAGTCCTCATAGCCCAGAAGAGCAACTACACATCCGGAGCTAATGGGAATACAGTATGAAAGGCTGTAAAGAGACACCCTGTACAGTGAGTTGTTATACTGTTAAGTCTGGGAAAAGTAAAGTAGAAGGGAAAGTGTTGCTTCAAGGAATAATTGTGAGTTACTGCACACACAGCAATAATCAGACTGAGCAGACAGACAGAGAACACAGTTTGCTTGTTACGGGACTTAAAAAAGTGACTTCTTGAAGAGGGAGATTATTACAATACTGACCGAGATGGACGGAGTACCAGGGCCCGAAGGAAAAAATGAGCCCAGCATATCAGACAGAACTCCCGAAGAAGCAAGCTTTGACCGGGTGGTTAAAATAAGACTGGCACATTATGGCCCCAACCTGACTGCCGAAATTATCGACCGGGTCATAGCAGCTGTGGATGCCAACCTACTTCGCCAAAGCAGCGCTGCAGCAGCCCAAGTCACAGCAACCCCAGTGGAAAAGAGAAAGGTACATTTTGCAGCTTTTAAAAACTTCATTGAAACAGAAGTAGAGATTGATGGGTACCTTGCGGATTTTGAGAGGCAATGTGCACTACACAAGGTACCCGCAGAGGACTGGGTCACGATATTATCCGGAAAATTATCCGGCCGGGCCAGTGAGGCTTTTCGGGCCATTCCAGATGAGGAAGTCGGTGATTATAATTGTAAAAAAAGCTCTTCTCTCCAGGTATGCGATTACACCAGAGGCATACAGGAGGCAGTTCAGAGACACTGTTAAATTAGCTGGAGATTCCTACGTTGAGTGGGCATGTAAGGTGCACCGCACAGCAGCTCACTGGATGGCGGGGTGCCAAGCCGTATCTGGGGAAGAGGTGCTGCAGCTATTCCTGTTGGAACATTGCTTCAACAAGTTATCCGCAGGAGTTAGAGAGTGGGTTTGGGACCGTAAACCCTCCACACTGCATGAAGCTGCTCGCCTGGCAGATGAGTATACGGATGCCCGCAAACTGGACACTGCTACCACTAAGCCCCCTGCCAGAGTGGAGTACCGACCCACAGTCACCCCAGCAGCTACCAGTTACCAACCCCCAATGCACCGCTCTACCACACCGCCTTCAGCCACAAACTATCCTCAGACAGCCCGGTTCAACTCACGGGACTACTCACAACCTATTTGGTGCTTTGGATGTAAGCAACTAGGGTACAAAAGACCACAGTGTCCCCTAAACACAGCGAACCAAGCACAGTCCTGGAGGAGACCCGCCAGCAGAAACCCACATAACCCTCAGCCTGCTGCCCACTACGTAGAGGAGGAAGAATGCTGGGGCATCCTACATGAAGCAGACCCCGTGCAAGCTGCCCATCAGGATAACCGACAACAGCACCGGCAACTGGTTAAAGTGAATGGGAAGGAGGTCAGTGGTCTACGAGATACTGGTGCTACCATGACCTTGCTCCAAAAGAACTTGGTGTCTGAGAACCAGCACACCGGAGACACTGTGGCTGTGAGGGTAGCAGGGGAAGCTGTGTTCCGCCTACCTGCTGCCCGGGTACATTTGGATTGGGGAGTGGGAGCTAGACATGTGAATGTGGGGGTCATGAAGGACTTACCAGCTGATGTTCTCCTTGGAAATTACTTGGCCCCCCTTGTTTCTGCTTACACTCCAATGGGTCCTGCTGATGTTAACCCTGTGACTACCCGTGCCCAGACCCGTGCCGCCCAGACCGACCCACCTGCTGCTGAGACCCAGGTAAGACTCTCTTCCCCGACTTGTACCCTAGATCAGGCCCCCTTAGGCTGGGATACCCCAGAGACGTACGGGAGGGAAACCCGGGAGGATCCGACCCTTCAGAAGTATAGGGCTAGGGCAGATGCTGGAGAAGAGGGGGTAGATGGGGAACGTTATGAGTGGGTGGGGGATAAGCTATATAGAATCCCTAAACCTTCCCAGAAAAGTACTGCCCCTCCACAGAATCGGCAGCTGGTGGTGCCTGCGAAATACCGGCAAGAGATTCTGCGGATTGGGCATGATGTACCATTAGCTGGACATCTAGGGTCCCGCCACACAGCTCATAGGATCACCCAAAATTTCTTCTGGCCCAATTTTAACAGAGATGTGCGGGTATATTGTGGTACTTGTGACACCTGTCAACGGGTGGGTAAGCGGGGGGATCACCCAAAAGCTAGGCTTATGTCTATGCCTATCATTGGGGAACCCTTTTCCCGCATAGCCATTGACATTTTGGGTCCACTGGCCAGAGCTAGTCCATCAGGTAAGAAGTATATTCTCACCGTGGTGGACTATGCCACTGGTTACCCAGAGGCAGTAGCACTGTCTAATATAGAGGCAGAGACAGTAGCTGAAGCCCTGGTTAAGGTTTTTACTAGGGTCGGTTTCCCTAAGGAGATTCTCTCCGATCAGGGGACCCAGTTTTCCGCTGTGCTCACCCAGCAGCTGTGGAAGGTGTGCGGCATTAAACCGCTGCTCAGTTCGCCTTATCACGGTCTCTGTGAGCGCTTTAATGGCACCCTCAAGCAGATGCTGAGGACCTTTACTGATGCTTGCAGAGACTGGGAGCGATTCCTGCCTCATCTGTTATTTGCATACAGAGAGGTGCCCCAGAAATCTACTGGGTTCTCTCCCTTTGAGTTACTCTATGGGAGAAGGGTCCGCGGACCCTGGATCTCATTAGAGGACACTGGGAGGGAGAGACAGAGCAGGAGGGGATCCCCATAGTGCCATATATCCTGGAACTCCGGGACCGCATGGAGAAACTGTCCCTGATGGTAAGGGAGAATCTCCAGGTGGCCCAGGGGAGACAGAAGAGGTGGTGCCCGGCAGTGGGTCTTCCAGGTTGGACAGAAAGTTTTGGTGCTCAAGCCTGTGAGGACCAACAAGATGCAAGCATCTTGGCAGGGCCCGTATAAGGTGTGTGAGACCGGAGGAAGCTGGAGCTGCTGTGAAGATTAAAAGGTAAGTTTTTTTTCACAACAGGAGTGAAATGTAAATTTTGATGAATTAAAGTGCCCCTGTTTTTAATCGAAGTTTTAAAAACCGGACACTTTAGCATCAAAATTTACATTCACTTTAAGTGATGAGTTAAGTGTTGCCCTTGAACGCAATCCTAAATACTGCTGTAAAATTTCGCAATTTTTTTTTTTTCATTCAAATATTTTTTATTGGGTAGATTGAGATTACATTAGTGCAACATAACATTTTTGACAAGTAAATATTTTGAAAGAAATATACTTTGTATTATAACAGTGACCCATCATTTTCCAAGGGTTAACATATTTGTACAATAGATGAAATACAAATAAAAAAATAGGGAGGGTAGGAAGAAATGGAAAAGGTACACGGGGAAAGGGAAAGGGTAGGGTGTGATAGGGGTAAAAATGTCGTATCTTAATCACAATGTCTCAGGACCATTCGAAATCCACATACATAAATGTAACTCGGGCCCTGAATTGCAGAATAAAACAAGTTAGTTCAATCCAATACAATAGTTTCTAGTCATTTGTCCTAACATAATTTCAGACTTGTTATACATTATTATGGAGCCTTTGTTCCCACAGGAATAGTATGTTAACTATTAAATCTTGTTTGCTTATATAACAGTAGTGCATTCTTTCAAGTGATATGGTGTGGTCTACTTCTGCGGTCCATTGGGAGAAAGTGGGTGACTCTTGTATTTTCCATAATCTTGGAATTAATCTCTTAGCACAGGTTAACATAATTAGCAGTAATTTTTTACGGTATACACAATGAATGCGTGGAATATGGTTGAGGAGGATAATGTTTGGGTTAAGGGAAATATTCGTACCCAAGATATGGTTTATGTTTTGCTCTATCTGTGACCAAAAAGCAGTTAGGCTAGGACAGGACCACCAAATGTGAGTCATAGTACCAACTCCTCCACACCTCCTCCAGCAGCTAGAAGATGCGGTAGGGTAAATAATTCATAGACGATGAGGTGTCAAGTACCAACGTGCAATTATCTTAAAATTCAGTTCAGACATAGTTAGCGAGGCGGAGGAAGAGTGAGTTAAGAGGAAACAACGTTTCCAATCATTGCCATTTAAGTCGCCCAACAATTCTTCGTTCCACCTCATCAAGTATGCCGGACGTTTTTCCGGAAAGGAACCTCTAAGAATTTTATAAGTCATGGAAAGGTGAGCTTTTTTGATATTAGGGTTTGTACATAACTGTTCGTAAAGCGTTAATGGCCTCAATACATCTTGCTTATATGGATTGTTATTGATGGCGTGCCTAATTTGTAAATACGCATACCAGTTATGAAACGGGGGTCCCATTTCTTCATTGAGCTGCATTCTGTCTTTATCACCAACAGAGTCCGTACTTAAATATATAGAGAGATTCTGTAATGTCTTATGTACATTAGTATGGGTGAAAGAGCTATGTTTCAAGAATAATGGCTAGATTTAGAGTTCTGCGTTAGCCGTCAAAAGCAGTGTTAAGGGGTCCTAACGCTGGTTTTGGCTGGCCGCTGGTATTTAGAGTCAGGCAGGAAAGGGTCTAACGCTCACTTTCAAGCTGCAACTTTTCCATACCGCAGATCCCCTTACGTCAATTGCGTATCCTATATTTTCAATGGGATCTTCCTAACGCTGGTATTTAGAGTCTTGGCTGAAGTGAGCGGTAGACCCACTACCGACAAGACACCAGCCGCAGAAAAAAGTCAGTAGTTAAGAGCTTTATGGGCTAACGCCGGTTTATAAAGCTCTTAACTACTGTGCTCTAAAGCAGTGATTTTTAACCTTTTTTTTGCCGTGGCACACTTTTTTACATTAAAAATTCCTGTGGCACACCACCATCCCAAAATTTAAAAAAAATCACACATTGTAGCCTAATACAGCATATATATATGCACATACACACAAACACACACATACTGTATGTATTATGCTGTAATGCCATGCCTCCTACAAACTACCCCTGCACTGGGAGTAAAAAACAAGCAAAGTTTAAAAAATATGTCACACTGTTGTCAGTCTGCCGTGGCACACCTGAGGATCTCTCATGGCACACTAGTTGAAAAACACTGCTCTAAAGTACACTAACACCCATAAACTACCTATGTACCCCTAAACCGAGGCCCCCCACATCGCCGCCACTAGAGTAAATATTTTAACCCATAATCTACCGACCGCACACCGCCGCCACCTACATTATCCCTATGAACCCCTAATCTGCTGCCCCTAACATCGCTGACCCCTATATTATATTTATTAACCCCTAATCTGCCCCCCCAATGTCACCGCTACCTTACCTACACTTATTAACCCCAAATCTGCCGACCGGACCTCGCCGCTACTCTAATAAAGTTATTAACCCCTAAACCGCTGCACTCCCACCTCGCAAACCCTATAATAAATAGTATTAACCCCTAATCTGCCCTCCCTAACATCGCCGCCACCTAACTTCAAGTATTAACCCCTAATCTGCCGACCGGAACTCACCGCTACTATAATAAATGTATTAACCCCTAAAGCTAAGTCTAACCCTAACCCTAACACCCCCCTAAATTAAATATAATTTTAATCTAACAAAATAAATTAAATATTATTAACTAAAGTATTCCTATTTAAATCCAAATACTTACCTGTAAAATAAACCCTTATATAGCTACAATATAACGAATAATTATATTGTAGCTATTTTAGGATTTATATTTATTTTACAGGCAACTTTGTATTTATTTTAACTAGGTACAATAGCTATTAAATAGTTATTTACTATTTAATAGCTACCTAGTTAAAATAATTACAAAATTACCTGTAAAATAAATCCTAACCTAAGTTACAATTAAACCTAACACTACACTATCAATAAATAATTTAAATCAATTAACTACAAATACCTACAATTACCTACAATTAAATAAACTAAACTAAATTACAAAAAAACAACAACACTAAATTACAAAAAATAAAAAAAGATTACAAGAATGTTAAGCTAATTACACATATTCTAAGCCCCCTAATAAAATAACAAAGCCCCCCAAAATAATAAAGGTCCCTACCCTATTCTAAATTAAAAAGTAACCAGCTCTTTTACCAGCCCTTAAAATGGCTTTTTGAGGGGCATGCCCCAAAGTAAACAGCTCTTTTGCCTGTAAAAAAAACCACAATACCACCCCATCATCCAAGATGGCGTCCCTCAAATTCCGATTGGCTGATAGGATTCTATCAGCCAATCGGAATTAAGGTAGGAAAAATCTGATCAGATTCAAGTTCAATCGGATTGGCTGATCCAATCAGCCAATCAGATTGAGCTTGCATTCTTTTGGCTGTTCCGATCAGCCAATAGAATGCGAGCTCAATCTGATTGGCTGATTGGATCAGCCAATCCGATTGAACTTGAATCTGATTGGCTGATTCAATCAGCCACTCAGATTTTTCCTACCTTAATTCCAATTGGCTGATAGAATCCTATCAGCCAATCGGAATTCGAGGGACGCCATATTGGATGATGTCATTTAAAGGAACCTTCATTCGGCGAGTAGGCGTCGTGGAAGAAGGATGGATCCGCGTCGGCTGGAAGAAGATGGCTCCGCTCCGCTCCGGATGGATGAAGATAGAAGATGCCGCTTGGATGAAGATGTCTACCGGACTTCTGCCGCTCCGGATGTCCTCTTTTGGTCCATCGGTGCCCAGCTGGGTGAACACGACTCAAGGTAGGGAGATCTTCAGGGGGGTAGTGTTAGGTTTATTTAAGGGGGGTTTGGGTTAGAGTAGGGGTATGTGGGTGGTGGGTTGTAATGTTGGGGGTGGTATTGTGGGTTTTTTTACTGGCAAAAGAGCTGTTTACTTTGGGGCATGCCCCGCAAAAAACCCTTTTAAGGGCTGGTAACAGAGCTGGTTACTTTTTAATTTAGAATAGGGTAGGGACCTTTATTATTTTGGGGGGCTTTGTTATTTTATTAGGGGGCTTAGAGTAGGTGTAATTAGCTTAAAATTCTTGTAATCTTTTTTTATTTTTTGTAATTTAGTGTTTGTTTGTTTTTGTAATTTAGTTTAGTTTATTTAATTGTAGGTAATTGTAGGTACTTTTAGTTAATTGATTTAATTAATTTATTGATAGTGTAGTGTTAGGTTTAATTGTAACTTAGGTTAGGATTTATTTTACAGGTAATTTTGTAATTATTTTAACTAGGTAGCTATTAAATAGTAAATAACTATTAATAGCTATTGTACCTAGTTAAAATAAATACAAAGTTGCCTGTAAAATAAATATAAATCCCAAAATAGCTACAACAATATAATTATTCGTTATATTGTAGCTATATTAGGGTTTATTTTACAGGTAAGTATTTAGATTTAAATAGGAATACTTTAGATAATAATATTTAATTTATTTCGTTAGATTAAAATTATATTTAATTTAGGGTGGTGTTAGGGTTAGGGTTAGACTTAGCTTTAGGGGTTAATACATTTATTATAGTAGCAGCGAGGTCCAGTCAGTAGATTAGGGGTTAATACTTGAAGTTAGGTGGCGGCAATGTTAGGGAGGGCAGATTAGGGGTTAATACTATTTATTATAGGGTTTGCGAGGCGGGAGTGCAGCGGTTTAGGGGTTAATAACTTTATTAGAGTCGCGGCGAGGTCCGGTTGGCAGATTAGGGGTAAATACGTGTAGGTAAAATAGCAGCGACGTTGGGGGGTTAGGGTTAGTGAGGCGGATTAGGAGTTAATAACTTTATAATAATAGCGGTGCGGTCCGCTCGGCAGATTAGGGGTTAATAAGTGTAGGCGGGTGGAGGCGACGTTGTGGGGGGCAGATTAGGGGTTAATAAATATAATATAGGGGTCGGCGATATTAGGGGCAGCAGATTAGGGGTACATAGGGATAATGTAGGTTGCGGCATTGTACGGAGCAGCAGATTAGGGGTTAATAATATAATGCAGGTGTCAGCGATAGCTGGGGCGGCAGATTAGAGGTTAATAAGTGTAAGGTTAGATGTGTTTAGACTTGGGGTTCATGTTAGGGTGTTAGGTGCAGACTTAGAAAGTGTTTCCCCATAGGAAACAATGGGGCTGCGTTAGGAGCTGAACGCTGCTTTATTGCAGGTGTCAGGTTTTTTTTCAGCCCAAACTGCCCCATTGTTTCCTATGGGGATATAGTGCACAAGCACGTTTTAGCTGCTTACAGCTACCGTAAGCATTGCTGGTATTGAGGGTTGAAGTGGCGGTACATTAGGCTCAACGCACCCTTTTTGGAGCCTAAGGCAGCCCTTCAGACAACTCTAAATACCAGCGTTGTCTTAAGGGTGCGTTGGGAAAAAAAGCGGCGTTAGCTACGCGGGTCTTTACCAACAAAACTCTAAATCTAGCCGTTAGTGATTGCTCAGTATCGGAGTAAATGGGGATATCAAGGTAGACACTCCCTTCGTATGGCTGATCACATAATCCCAAACTTCAAGTGTGGCTTTAATTAATCTGTTACGCAGTAAAAGATGTGGTCTATGAGTTTTAGGTAACCAGGCTATATCCCTCATATGTTTGATATTTGATAAGTGACTTTCGATTTGAACCCACATGTTAGTAGGGGGAGAGTGGTTCCATGAGATTATTCTTTTTAAGTGTGCTGCTCTGTAGTAGTTGGTTAAATTAGGGACATTAAGGCCTCCATCCACTTTGCTAAGATATAGGGTGTGTTGAGCTACTCTAGGGGCTCCATGTACTAAGCAGTCAGCGAGCTACCCGCAACAAATCTCGCGTCAAAATTCGCAAACTGATATGTACAAAGCCGTCAATTATGTTAAAACTCGCATCTTTAAAATTGCGAGCGTACTTATCCGCCAAACCTCGCTACCGCTCCATTTTTCACTGTAATTAGACACATTTGACCACCAACTCGCCAAAAACGAATTTACTAAAAAATCTATTTGTCCGCTCGCTACAATTTCCGCTCCCACCTCGTTATTTTTGCCTCGCCACCTTTTAGGTGGCGGGCAAGGTACAAAACAATAGGAAAGTCAATCTAGACGCCAGTCTAGACATATATAAAAGGCAGTAATATCAGCATTGTACTTACAGCATAACTGGCGTCTAATTTGTCTCTCATTTCCATGTACATAAATTGCGCCCAATTTGTCGACTGTAATTAAAGAGTAATCTATTTAAATTTGTATTGTATAGTTGTCAATCTTTATAATTATTTTTATATTAATATTTATATATTATCAGATCCAGATGAAGCCATATCCAAATTGTAAATAAATATTACAAAAATAACGCTCTGTTATCACTCTTCAAAAAATTTTGAACAATAATAAAGTTGTTTAGATAAGTTGAACTTTTATAGGAGCAAAATTCTATTCCCGCGACTACTATGATGTTCGTGACACCTTGCATGTCACGTGTTAATAATTGGCCAGACAATTCAACTGAAAGTTAAGTACATCAGCTTAGTCGCGGCGAGCGAGGCGTCAAATTTATCAACAATCCGCAACTGCTCGCGGCGGGCTAGACTTGTCTATTTATTGGGGGAATATTAGTACATAGCGACAGCGGACACCATTTCGCCCGCAGCGAGTAACGGCGAGTTTATCCGCGTCTACAATGACGGATGAATTGACTGCTTAGTACATGGAGCCCTAGGTCTTTTATAAGACCAGATAAACGAGTTTAACAGATTTTGTTGTGTGCTAAAATAAGCGTTGGGTAGAGCCAATGGTAGTGCTTGAAAAAGGTATAGGTATTTAGGTATTATCATCATTTTAACTGTGTTGATTCTACCTAGCCATGATAAATGTCCTTGCTTATGCCAGGTCTTCAGCAGGTTTTTAACGTGTAGTTGGAGAGAAATAAAGTTGTCAGAGAATAAATTGTGAGCATTTTTTGGAATTATTAAACCAAGATATTTGAGTTTATCTGTTATAGCGAAATTGGTATGATGTGCTACAGATTCTATAACCTGTGGTGACAGATTGATTGGTATAAGCCCAGATTTTCCCATATTAATGGAAAAATTTGAAACTTGTTTGTATTTTTCTAGGGTTTCAATTAAAGCAGGTAAAGTGGTGGATGGAGATTTTAAAGTGAGGATCACATCGTCCGCAAACAAGAGGCACTTTTGGGAAATGTCACCAAATTGTAATCCTTGTATATCTGGGTTGTTTCTGATATGTGTTGCTAGGATTTCTACTGTGAGTGCAGATAATAGAGGTGAGAGCGGGCATCCTTGGCGTGTGCAATTAGAGATTGGGAATGATTGCAAGGTATTATTATTTACTCTAATCCTAGCTCTAGGTCCGTGATATAAGGCTTGAATCCTGGTGATAAATGTTTCTGAAAAGCCAAATTTCGACAGGGTTTTCCACATAAACTGCCAGTCCACCCTGTCGAAAGCCTTCTCGGCGTCAGTAGAGAGAAGGGCAAGGGGAGTGTGGTCGTCATAAGCATTTTGAAGTGAATGCAATAGTCTAAGTGTATTATCTTTTGCCTCTTGGCCTTGATGAATCCTACTTGATCCGGGTGGATAATTTTTGGCAAGATTACGTTCATTCGATTTGCGAGTATTTTGGCATAAATCTTTATATCAATGTTGATAAGCGATATTGATCTATAATTACCTACTTGGTCCTTTGCTTTATCTGGTTTTGGGATGACAGTTATTAGGGCTTCTAGGAGGGGTTGGGGGAAGACGTTACCTTGATCAATAGTAGTGAAGAGATATGTCCGTTTTGTATAAGAAATTTGTTAGGGTTATCCTTCGCTGTGTTTAGATTTGAGAGTTTCGAGGTAGAGGTCAGATCTGATTTATAAATAGCTTCTTGGGTGGCAAGATCAGTCATCAATGAAAGGTATTGGGCAGATCTGAGTTTACGTTGTTTGGCTATATGTTTGATTAGTACACCGCGTATAAAACATTTATACGCCTCCCAGTTGTTTGCTGCCAATGTATCCTCAGGTTTATTTATGAGGAAGTATTCATCTGAAAGTTTTATAATTTCCTCTACTGTTTCTTGGTTTGTGAGGATGGAGTCATTAAGTCTCCAATCAAATGTGTTTTGAAATTTATCTGACCATTTAAATGTGGTTATGACCATACTATGGTCTGACCAATTTGTGTGAGATATTTTAGAGTGGATGAGATTTGATAGCATTGTTTGATTACATAATATATAGTCTAGTCTAGAATATGAATGTTGTGGATGAGAGAAAAAGGTGTAATCTTTTCTGGTTGTATGTACTATTCTCCAAGTACCAAATAAATTAATAGATTGAAGAACTGCACAGTTAACAAATTATTGCGGAGGTATGATTTCCCGGTAGAGGACTGCTGCTTCATAACTTGTCCGCCTGCTCTGAGGCTGCGGCCTTCAACCTGCCCGATCCTACAATCTGGCTGGTTGACAAACCCTGCTAGTTACCAATTGGTTGTGAATCTGCAGGGGGCGGCATTGCACAAGCAGTTCACCAGAACTGCTTGTGTAATGATAAATGCCGACAGCGTATGCTGTCGACATTTATCGATGTGCGGAGGACATGATACACTACATCGTATCATGTCCGTCCACACTTTAGTAAATCAGCCCCTTCTAATCTAGGCCTATATGGGTTAATAAAAGCTGTTATTTGTCGTGTGCAGTCACTCAAAAAAAAGTGTTACACAATTTTCAAGCGCAGTATGTCAAAAACTAACAAATGCATTGGCTATTAACCGAAGGGCACCAGATGAACCTCCCACCTATATTTTGGATAAATGCTGCCATTTAGGCTATAGACATGAATAACATTTCTTAAGGTATCATATTGGCGCAGTTTGAAGGACCTTTTTCTCAGTAAACTACCTTCACATAATTAAAGCGTATTTTAAATGTACAGGGTGATATAGTTAGTGATATTATGGCTGCAACTTATTGAGGTTATAGTGTAAGTTTTAACAGATTTTATATACATGTGCAACACCTGTTACATAGTGGTAATACTCTTCTTATGTTGGTTGATAGTGATACTAGAGAACAATGCTCCAATGTTAAACACTTTATCCTCTGAAATATTGAATGAATGGTCTCTTATTTAATGAATATTAGCAGCTCTCATTACTTCTGCTACTATTTAAGCCATTCTTTAGTACAGAAAAATAAAATACTAATCTATAATGAATTACTTTAGCAACTGTAATGGGCAAGCCAGTTTATGTATTTTATTATTTAAACTGTTCAGTTTAAGATAAGCTGCTTGAATCTTTTCTGCTTTGTTGAAATATAAATCACCATTTTCTGCAACACATTAAATGTAACTGTTTATAGTTTACCACTTGTATTTGTTTACTATAGAGATAATTATATAATGCAGGTAACTTTTGATTGCATGTTATACACAGTTCATAAGGTTTGCACTCTCTTTGAATAAGGTTTGCACTCTCTTTGAAGAAGGTTTGCACTCTCTTTGAATAAGGTTTGCACTCTCTTTGAATAGTTGAGATCATCTTCAAAGTTCATTGAGCATTTTTTCACCTATATTTTTTAGTGGCCATTCCTGCTTTTAACATATATAGTTATGTGAGATGCCAATACATGATACCTCACATATCAAATGAAAAATAATGATATTAGGTTTTATTAAATCTAGGCCTATCCTATACCTCTTCTTTTTATCTCCCCTAGTAATTTAATTCTCCCCCGATAGCATTTCTCTTTTTCATAAGTTAAAAAAGCTGCCATATTAAATAAGGGCAAAATCTTTTGTAATGTGATCAGTTTGGAAAAAATTTGTCCCATCTATACAGTTTGATAATCCATCATAACTGGTCATTTTTAAGCAAATTAGTTTAATATATATATATATATATATATATTGGCCTCAACAGAGATGAGATCTGCAAACCGGTGACAGTTTTGCTAAAAAATATTTTTACAGTGGCAAACATTGCCTACTCCAGAAACAAAACCAGAATGACTTTTCAAAATAAGGCAAGTAGAAGGATGTTGAAAAATTGTATCAAACTGTAATCAAATTGTAACAAATTGTATCAAACTGTAATCAAATTGTAACAAATTGTATCAAACAACATGTTGATATGTTCCCAAAAGTGTTACTTACTAGGTGTTAATGGATCTTTAAATATTTAATTTGATATATTTTTCATCTTTGACCACAAGGAATCATTCCTCTTCTTCTCCTTCTGTAGAAAGCAGCTGTGAACAGGTATTTTATGTATTCATTTATTTACTCATATAGGCATGAAATTAACTTTTCATTCAAAAGTGAAATCACTTGTTATTATAAGTAAAATATTTGTGTGGACGAAAAAAAAAAAATAATGTTCTTCATATAGTGAGTAAAGGAAATACCCAAGTGGAGGAAGGAAGGAAACAGTCATATATTTGGCCACTATAAATGTAATTAACTGGAAAATTTTGTATTTTTTTTTTATAAAATAGTTAAAGTGTCAGGAATGCCTTGTGCAGAAGCACACATCTCTAATAGCCATATCATGTCAAAATATGGATTAACAAAAACAGCTGCTGTTTGAAGAAATATGAAAATATGAATTTTGGCAAAGTAATGTTATGGTATTTTTATGAGTACAGGAAAATAGGGCTTAGAATTGAATATCTGGTCTTTATGTAACAAACATAAAAATTACTGGTACCCTTATTGTTTCCTGAATCCCATAACAAATTTAAATTAGAACATAATAGAAATTCTTAATATGGGAAATCATATGTGAGTGCACGAGACATTGGACTTAGGAAGGAATGTTGCATGTTGCTTGGTGAGACAGACCTGGAGAAGGAGAAACATATAATTACTTAGAGTTGTATGCTATAGTAGATATAAGAAAGATAATTATGCAAACAAGAAATAAATAGAAGGTGGGTAAATAATATATAAGAAGAACTGGATGTAATATGTTGCATACCAGTTGAGGTGTGTACAGAGTGGGACAGTAGATCATTATTGGTGAGTTGTTTTTAAATAACTAAGGCCTAGATTTGGAGTTTGGCATTAGCCGTGAAAACCAGCGTTAGAGGCTCCTAACGCTGGTTTTAGGCTAACTCCGGTATTTGGAGTCACTCAAAAAAGGGTCTAACGCTCACTTTTCAGCCGCGACTTTTCCATACCGCAGATCCCCTTACGTCATTTGCGTATCCTATCTTTTCAATGGGATCTTTCTAACTCCGGTATTTAGAGTCGTGGCTGAAGTGAGCGTTAGAATTCTAATGACAAAACTCCAGCCGCAGAAAAAAGTCAGTAGTTAAGAGCTTTCTGGGCTAACGCCGGTTCATAAAGCTCTTAACTACTGTACTCTAAAGTACACTAACACCCATAAACTACCTATGTACCCCTAAACCGAGGTCCCCCCACATCGCCGCTACTCGATTAAATTTTTTTAACCCCTAATCTGCCGACCGCCACCTACGTTATACTTATGTACCCCTAATCTGCTGCCCCTAACACCGCCGACCCCTGTAATATATTTATTAACCCCTAATCTGCCCCCCACAACGTCGCCGCCAGCTACCTACAATAATTAACCCCTAATCTGCCGACCGCAAAGCGCCGCCACCTACATTATAGCTATGTACCCCTAATCTGCTGCCCCTACCACCGCCGACCCCTATATTATATTTATTAACCCCTAATCTGCCTCCCACAACGTCACCTCCACCTGCCTACACTTATTAACCCCTAATCTGCCGAGCGGACCACACCGCTATTATAATAAAGTTATTAACCCCTAATCCGCCTCACTAACCCTATAATAAATAGTATTAACCCCTAATCTGCCCTCCCTAACATCACCGACACCTAACTTCAAACATTAACCCCTAATCTAACAAAATTAATTAACTCTTATTAAATAAATTATTCCTATTTAAAGCTAAATACTTACCTGTAAAATAAATCCTAATATAGCTACAATATAATTTATAATTACATTGTAGCTATTTTAGGATTAATATTTATTTTACAGGCAACTTTGTAATTATTTTAACCAGGTACAATAGCTATTAAATAGTTAAGAACTATTTAATAGTTACCTAGTTAAAATAATTACAAAATTACCTGTAAAATAAATCCTAACCTAAGTTACAATTAAACCTAACACTACACTATCATTAAATTAATTAAATAAAATACCTACAATTACCTACAATTAAACCTAACACTACACTATCAATAAATTAATTAAATACAATATGTACAAATAACTACAATGAAATAAACTAACTAAAGTACAAAAAATAAAAAAGAACTAAGTTACAAAAAATAAAAAAATATTTACAAACATAAGAAAAATATTACAACAATTTTAAACTAATTACACCTACTTTAAGCCCCCTAATAAAATAACAAAGACCCCCAAAATAAAAAATGCCCTACCCTATTCTAAATTACTAAAGTTCAAAGCTCTTTTACCTTACCAGCCCTGAACATGGCCCTTTGTGGGGCATGCCCCAAGAAGTTCCGCTCTTTTTCCTGTAAAAAAAACATACAATACCCCCCCCCAACATTACCACCCACATACCCCTAATCTAACCCAACCCCCCCTTAAATAAACCTAACACTAAGCCCCTGAAGATCATCCTACCTTGTCTTCACCTCACCAGTTATCACCGATCCGTCCTGGCTCCAAAATCTTCATCCAACCCAAGCGGGGGCTGGCGATCCATCATCCGGTGGCTGAAGAGGCCCAGAAGAGGCTCCAAAGTCTTCATCCTATCCGGGAAGAAGAGTAGATCCGGACCGGCAACCATCATCTTCAAAGCGGCATCTTCTATCTTCATCCGATGAGGACCGGCTCCATCCTGAAGACCTCCAACGCGGACCCATCTTCATCCGGCGACGTCCAACTGAAGAATGACGGTTCCTTTAAGGGACGTCATCCAAGATGGCGTCCCTCGAATTCCGATTGGCTGATAGGATTCTATCAGCCAATCGGAATTAAGGTAGGAATATTCTGATTGGCTGATGGAATCAGCCACTCAGAATCAAGTTCAATCCGATTGTCTGATCCGATCAGCCAATCAGATTGAGCTTGCATTCTATTGGCTGATCGGAACAGCCAATAGAATGCGAGCTCAATCTGATTGGCTGATCGGATCAGCCAATCGGATTGAACTTGATTCTGATAGGCTGATTCCATCAGCCAATCAGAATTTTCCTACCTTAATTCCGATTGGCTGATAGAATCCTATCAGCCAATCGGAATTCGAGGGATGCCATCTTGGATGACGTCCCTTAAAGGTACCTTCATTCGGCTAGTAGGCGTCGGGAGAAGAGGATGTTCCGCGTCGGATGGAAGATGATGGCTCCCGAAGAAAGAAGATTGAAGATGCCGTTGATAGAAGACTTCATCCGGATCATGGACCTCTTCAGCTCCCGCTTGGATGAAGACTTCAGCCGGATCATGTACTTCTTCAGCTCCCGCTTGGATGATGACTTCAGCCGGATCATGGACCTCTTCAGCCCACCGCTTGGGCTTGGATCAGGACATCGGAGGAGCTCTTCTGGAGCGATTGGTGAACCTGGTATGGTGAAGATAAGGTAGGAAGATCTTCAGGGGCTTAGTGTTAGGTTTATTCAAGGGGGGTTTGGGTTAGATTAGGGGTATGTGGGTGGTGGGTTGTAATGTTGGGGGGGGTATTGTATGTTTTTTTTTACAGGCAAAAGAGCAGAACTTCTTGGGGCATGCCCCACAAAGGTCCCTGTTCAGGGCTGGTAAGGTAAAAGAGCTTTGAACTTTAGTAATTTTGAATAGGGTAGGGCATTTTTTTATTTTGGGGGGCTTTGTTATTTTATTAGGGGGCTTAGAGTAGGTGTAATTAGTTTAAAATTGTTGTAATATTTTTCTTATGTTTGTAAATATTATTTTTTTTTTGTAACTTAGTTATTTTTTATTTTTTGTACTTTAGTTAGTTTATTTCATTGTAGTTATTTGTAGGTATTGTATTTAATTAATTTATTGATAGTGTAGTGTTAGGTTTAATTGTAGGTAATTGTAGGTATTTTATTTAATTTATTTAATGATATAGGCCTAGATTTGGAGTTCGGCGGTAGCCGTCAAAACCAGCGTTAGAGGCTCCTAACGCTGGTTTTGGCCGCCCGCTGGTATTTGGAGTCAGTGATTAAAGGGTCTAACGCTCACTTTTCAGCCGCGACTTTTCCATACCGCAGATCCCCCTACGCCATTTGCGTATCCTATCTTTTCAATGGGATCTTTCTAACGCCGGTATTTAGAGTCGTTTCTGAAGTGAGCGTTAGAGCTCTAACGACAAAACTCCAGCCGCCTGAAAATAGCAGGAGTTAAGAGCTTTCTGGCTAACGCCGGTTCATAAAGCTCTTAACTACTGTACCCTAAAGTACACTAACACCCATAAACTACCTATGTACCCCTAAACCGAGCTCCCCCCACATCGCCGCCACTCGATTAAAATTTTTAACCCCTAATCTGCCGACCGCCACCTACGTTATACTTATGTACCCCTAATCTGCTGCCCCTAACCCCGCCGAACCCTGTATTACATTTATTAACCCCTAACCTGCCCCCCACAACGTCGCCGCCAGCTACTTAAAATAATTAACCCCTAATCTTCCGACCCCAAAGCGCCGCCACCTACGTTATCCTTATGTACCCCTAATCTGCTGCCCCTAACACCGCCGACCCCTATATTATATTTATTAACCCCTAATCTGCCCCCCTCAACGTCGCCGACACCTGCCTACACTTATTAACCCCTAATCTGCCGAGCGGACCTGAGCGCTACTATAATAAAGTTATTAACCCCTAACCCGCCTCACTAACCCTATAATAAATAGTATTAACCCCCTAATCTGCCCTCCCTAACATCGCCGACACCTACCTTCAATTATTAACCCCTAATCTGCTGAGCGGAGCTCACCACTATTCTAATAAATGTATTAACCCCTAAAGCTAAGTCTAACCCTAACACTAACACCCCCCTAACTTAAATATAATTTACATCTAACGAAATAAATTAACTCTTATTAAATAAATGATTCCTATTTAAAGCTAAATACTTACCTGTAAAATAAATCCTAATATAGCTACAATATAAATTATAATTATATTATAGCTATTTTAGGATTAATATTTATTTTACAGGCAACTTTGTAATTATTTTAACCAGGTACAATAGCTATTAAATAGTTAAGAACTATTTAATAGTTACCTAGTTAAAATATTAACAAATTTACCTGTAAAATAAATCCTAACCTAAGATATAATTAAACCTAACACTACCCTATCAATAAAATAATTAAATAAACTACCTACAATTACCTACAATTAACCTAACACTACACTATCAATAAATTAATTAAACACAATTCCTACAAATAAATACAATTAAATAAACTAGCTAAAGTACAAAAAATAAAAAAGAACTAAGTTACAAAAAATAAAAAAATATTTACAAACATAAGAAAAATATTACAACAATTTTAAACTAATTACACCTACTCTAAGCCCCCTAATAAAATAACAAAGCCCCCCAAAATAAAAAATTCCCTACCCTATTCTAAATTAAAAAGTTACAAGCTCTTTTACCTTACCAGCCCTGAACAGGGCCCTTTGCGGGGCATGCCCCAAGAATTTCAGCTCTTTTGCCTGTAAAAGAATAAATACAATACCCCCCCCCCAACATTACAACCCACCACCCACATACCCCTAATATAACCCAAACCCCCCTTAAATAAACCTAACACTAAGCCCCTGAAGATCTTCCTACCTTGTCTTCACCATCCAGGTATCACCGATCCGTCCTGGCTCCAACATCTTCATCCAACCCAAGCGAGGGTTGGCGATCCATCATCCGGTGCTGAAGAGGTCCAGAAGAGGCTCCAAAGTCTTCCTCCTATCCGGCAAGAAGAGGACATCCGGACCGGCAAACATATTCTCCAAGCGGCATCTTCGATCTTCTTCCATCCGGTGCGGAGCGGGTCCATCTTGAAGCAGGCGACGCGGATCCATCCTCTTCTTCCGTTGTCTCCCGACTAATGACGGTTCCTTTAAGGGACGTCATCCAAGATGGCGTCCCTCGAATTCCGATTGGCTGATAGGATTCTATCAGCCAATCGGAATTAAGGTAAGAATTTTCTGATTGGCTGATGGAATCAGCCAATCAGAATCAAGTTCAATCCGATTGGCTGATCCAATCAGCCAATCAGATTGAGCTCGCATTCTATTGGCTGATCGGAACAGCCAATAGAATGCGAGCTCAATCTGATTGGCTGATTGGATCAGCCAATCGGATTGAACTTGATTCTGATTGGCTGATTCCATCAGCCAATCAGAAAATTCTTACCTTAATTCCGATTGGCTGATAGAATCCTATCAGCCAATCGGAATTCGAGGGACGCCATCTTGGATGACGTCCCTTAAAGGAACCGTCATTAGTCGGGAGACAACGGAAGAAGAGGATGGATCCGCGTCGCCTGCTTCAAGATGGACCCGCTCCGCACCGGATGGAAGAAGATCGAAGATGCCGCTTGGAGAAGATGTTTGCCGGTCCGGATGTCCTCTTCTTGCCGGATAGGAGGAAGACTTTGGAGCCTCTTCTGGACCTCTTCAGCACCGGATGATGGATCGCCAACCCCCGCTTGGGTTGGATGAAGATGTTGGAGCCAGGACGGATCGGTGATACCTGGATGGTGAAGACAAGGTAGGAAGATCTTCAGGGGCTTAGTGTTAGGTTTATTTAAGGGGGGTTTGGGTTAGATTAGGGGTATGTGGGTGGTGGGTTGTAATGTTGGGGGGGGGGGTATTGTATTTATTCTTTTACAGGCAAAAGAGCTGAAATTCTTGGGGCATGCCCCGCAAAGGGCCCTGTTCAGGGCTGGTAAGGTAAAAGAGCTTGTAACTTTTTTAATTTAGAATAGGGTAGGGAATTTTTTATTTTGGGGGGCTTTGTTATTTTATTAGGGGGCTTAGAGTAGGTGTAATTAGTTTAAAATTGTTGTAATATTTTTCTTATGTTTGTAAATATTTTTTTATTTTTTGTAACTTAGTTCTTTTTTATTTTTTGTACTTTAGCTAGTTTATTTAATTGTATTTATTTGTAGGAATTGTGTTTAATTAATTTATTGATAGTGTAGTGTTAGGTTAATTGTAGGTAATTGTAGGTAGTTTATTTAATTATTTTATTGATAGGGTAGTGTTAGGTTTAATTATATCTTAGGTTAGGATTTATTTTACAGGTAAATTTGTTATTATTTTAACTAGGTAACTATTAAATAGTTCTTAACTATTTAATAGCTATTGTACCTGGTTAAAATAATTACAAAGTTGCCTGTAAAATAAATATTAATCCTAAAATAGCTATAATATAATTATAATTTATATTGTAGCTATATTAGGATTTATTTTACAGGTAAGTATTTAGCTTTAAATAGGAATCATTTATTTAATAAGAGTTAATTTATTTTGTTAGATGTAAATTATATTTAAGTTAGGGGGGTGTTAGTGTTAGGGTTAGACTTAGCTTTAGGGGTTAATACATTTATTAGAATAGCGGTGAGCTCCGCTCGGCAGATTAGGGGTTAATAATTGAAGGTAGGTGTTGGCGATGTTAGGGAGGGCAGATTAGGGGTTAATACTATTTATGATAGGGTTAGTGAGGCGGATTAGGGGTTAATAACTTTATTATAGTAGCGCTCAGGTCCGCTCGGCAGATTAGGGGTTAATATGTGTAGGCAGGTGTCGGCGACGTTGAGGGGGGCAGATTAGGGGTTAATAAATATAATATAGGGGTCGGCGATGTTAGGGCAGCAGATTAGGGGTACATAGGGATAACGTAGGTTGCGGCGGTTTACGGAGCGGCAGATTAGGGGTTAAAAAAAATATGCAGGGGTCAGCGATAGCGGGGGCGGCAGATTAGGGGCTAATAAGTGTAAGGTTAGGGGTGTTTAGACTCGGGGTACATGTTAGAGTGTTAGGTGCAGACGTAGGAAGTGTTTCCCCATAGGAAACAATGGGGCTGCGTTAGGAGCTGAACGCTGCTTTTTTGCAGGTGTTAGGTTTTTTTTCAGCTCCAACAGTCCCATTGTTTCCTATGGGAGAATCGTGCACGAGCACGTTTTTGAGGCTGGCCGTGTCTGTAAGCAACTCTGGTATCGAGAGTTGCATTTGCGGTACAAATGCTCTACGCTCCTTTAGGTTTAATTGTAACTTAGGTTAGGATTTATTTTACAGGTAATTTTGTAATTATTTTAACTAGGTAACTATTAAATAGTTCTTAACTATTTAATAGCTATTGTACCTGGTTAAAATAATTACAAAGTTGCCTGTAAAATAAATATTAATCTTAAAATAGCTACAATGTAATTATAATTTATATTGTAGCTATATTAGGATTTATTTTACAGGTAAGTATTTAGATTTAAATAGGAATAATTTATTTAATAAGAGTTAATTAATTTCGTTAGATTTAAATTATATTTAAGTTAGGGGGTGTTAGTGTTAGGGTTAGACTTAGCTTTAGGGGTTAATCCATTTATTAGAATAGCGGTGAGCTCCGGTCGGCAGATTTGGGGTTAATAATTGAAGTTAGGTGTCGGCGATGTTAGGGAGGGCAGATTAGGGGTTAATACTATTTATTATAGGGTTAGTGAGGCGGATTAGGGGTTAATAACTTTATAATAATAGCGGTGCGGTCCGCTCGGCAGATAAGGGGTTAATAAGTGTAGGCAGATGGAGGCGACGTTGTGGGGGGCAGATTAGGGGTTAATAAATATAATATAGGGGTCGGCGGTGTTAGGGGCAGCAGATTAGGGGTACATAAGGATAATGTAAGTAGCGGCGGTTTACGGAGCGGCAGATTAGGGGTTAAAAAAAATATGCAGGGGTCAGCGATAGCGGGGGCGGCAGATTAGGGGTTAATAAGTGTAAGGTTAGGGGTGTTTAGACTCGGGGTACATGTTAGAGTGTTAGGTGCAGACGTAGGAAGTGTTTCCGCATAGCAAACAATGGGGCGGCGTTAGGAGCTGAACGCAGCTTTTTTGCAGGTGTTAGGTTTTGTTTCAGCTCAAACAGCCACATTGTTTCCTATGGGGGAATCGTGCACGAACACGTTTTTGAGGCTGGCCGCGTCCGTAAGCAACTCTGGTATCGAGAGTTGAAGCTGCATTAAATATGCTCTATGCTCCTTTTTTGGAGCCTAACGCAGCCTTTATGTGGACTCTCAATACCAGAGTTATTTTTATGGTGCGGCCAGAAAAAAGCCGGCGTTAGCTACGCGGGTCCTTACCGACAAAACTCTAAATCTAGCCGTTAGATATACAGGATACACCAATTTTCAAATAACTGCATGTAATATACACAACTATAAAGAAGAATTTGCACAGATACTGATCTAAAAATCCAGTCTAAAATCTTTTAAAAACTTACTTAGAAGCTCCCAGTTTAGCACTGTTGATGAGGTTAGGCTGGGACACCCACTGAAATGGGCTGAGAAAGCAGGAATAGCAGACACTCCCCTCCTCCCCTGCATATGAAAAGACCCATTATACAAACAGGAGAATGCTGGAATCTGTAGACATCAGTATACATCTAAAACGTTGGGGCTTGGTTAGGGTCTGAAAATCAAAATAACAAAAGGGGGAGGGGAAATCTTCCTCCAATTCTTTTGGAGTGAGATTTAAGAATCAAGAGCGTGAGGAATAGCCCTCATTACCCAATTCTAGATAATCATTAGTATAGGCTAAGGAACCTAAAGTCTGTTTTTGGTTTGTGAGGGGAAATATTTTGATTATTAGTAGCCATTTCTCAAATAGCTCTCGAACCTTACCCTCTGAGAAAAGGTCCATATTTTTTTTCTCAAAAACCAATTGTTGTAGGAGGGTATTTCGAAAATGAGAAAAACTGGGTGGGAGTGGGTCTTTCCAATTCTTCAATATCAGGAGTCTTACCACCATAATTATGGTGTTTAAACTTTTATGGGTAGCTGGTTTAGTAGCTTCTACACCGAAATGTAAAAGAAAAATTATGTGATGGGCCTGAACTTTAAAATTGTTGTGGAAAAGTTTATTATACCAATAGTTCACTTTGCCCCAGAATTGGTATATTTTGGGGAAATGAACAAATAGGTGGAGAGTACCAGCATTTTCCAAATGGCATTTTGGGCAATGATGCTCTGTACTTACATAGAACTTAGATAATTGAAAATATGCAAATAAATTAGATCTGGGGAGCTCAAAAGTGCGAATTATATTATTAAAAGAGAAAATATGACCATAAGAAGAAATCATTTGATGGATATATTTAAGCCCTTTAAGGGCCCAGAGGTCGAAGACTGCATACTGGATCCCAGGCGAGAATTCTGGGTTCCCTTGGATAGGTACAAAAAAAGAGAATCTATCATCTATATCAAGGGTACTACACATTTTTTTCCATGCAATAATGACATTTTTCATAGACAATAGTTTAGATATGTTTACCGGGAGGTTTTTTGCAGGGCAATGAAGAATAGATTTTTAAGAAAATGGAAAGGTTAGCACACTCTCTATCTCATTGGAGGAATTATGATTCCAAAAATAATCTAACATAATTTCCACTTTCCAGAGATTAGTAGTTACATTTCCACCATGCATAAAGCATGTTTGGTCAGGGAGGATAATTTTATGTAAACATATATTGAGTCTATTAGCAATAATAGAAAAAATAATTTTATAATCAGCATTGAAAAATGATATTGGTCTATAATAGGATTGTTCTTCAAGATCTTTGCCTTTTATAAGTTATATTTGCAGCAGCAAAATAGTTAGAGATAGGAGCAGTGGTTGTAAAATAGTTAATAAAGAGTTTGGCTAAAGTAAATTTAATACCTTCAGTGAGGATTTTATATAACTCTATTGGGAACCAGCCTGGGCCGTCTGCCTTTTTTAACTTAGCATTCTTAATTGTAGTCACAATCTCTTCAGTTGAGATTGGAGCATTAAGATTTTCTAAATCTAAAGCAGATATATTAGGGAGTGCTATTTTTGACCATAAAACGCTCCTTATTTGTAGCATCTATGTCTAACTTAGAATACAATTTCTGATAAAATCTATGAAAAACTTCTCTGTTTTTGTTATCCATATATCTCATAGTTCTATCTTTAATGACAGAGATTAAATTCCTGCTCTTCCTATTTTTTACCACTTTAGCCAGATATTTAGCAGAGCTTCCGTAGTATCCTTTAAAGCGATTACCTATTTTATTGTCTTCATCTATGCGTTTTTGTTTAATAAAGACCTCTTTTTCCGTTCTAGACTGACAATATTTGGACCAATTATCCTGTGAAGAAAAGGTCTTATAACGTCTAAAATTATTTTTAACTTGATTAGATAATTGAATTTCCTTCATTGCCCGTTTCTTTTTCCACCGACACATATAAGCTTTAATTTGGCCTCTTAAAACCATTTTAGAAGCTTCCCAGAAAGTTTCAATGTTGTTATAATATGCATGGTTTATAAAACAGTAATATTTCCACTGTAACACAAGTCAGTTTGCAAACTTGCTATTGTTCATTAAAAAACAAGGGAAAGTGAAACTTATGTTATGATTATTTTCTGTATTAGGTAGGTACAAAGCAATAGAAACTATTGCATGGTCTAAAATTATAATATCATGGATCTTGGGTATAGATTCTAGCAAAATAAGTTGTTCTGAGATTAGGATATAGTCTATCCTGAAAAAGGTACAATGCGATTTGGATTCGCAAGAATATGCGTATGTATCAGGGAATTTGATCCTCCAAACATTATTCAAGGGACATTAAACCCACATTTTTTCTTTCATGATTCAGATAGAGAATACCATTTTAAACAACTTTCTAATTTACTTCTATTATCTAATTTGCTTCATTCTCTTGATATAATTTCCTGAAAAGCATATCTAGATAGGCTCATTAGCTTCTGATACATAGATGCCTCATGTGATTGGCTCACCCATGTGCATTGCTATTTCTTTAACAAAGGATATCTAAAGAATGAAGCAAATTATATAATAGAAGTACATAGGAATGTTGTTTAAAATTGTATTCTCTGTCTGAATCATGAAATACATTTTTGGGTTTAATGTCCCTTTAAGTTTCAGAGATGAACACATTTTTTAAATATGTAGCTGCTTTATTATATTCCATCGTCCCTTTAAGAAGCATTCTATCAATTCTGGGGCAATAATTTATATAGTCTTATTTTGATGCTTATGAGTATCAACATTCAAATGTAGATATTTGAATATTCCAATATTATGTTCAACATTGAATAGTACATTATATTATTTTATTTTCTAATGCATGAATACAATGCTTTAATTCAATAGAGCATGTATTATTGCCCAACTGATCTTTGGTAACAATAGGATTTATAATAATTGTTTAGAAAAGCTAATCAAATGATAATGAATTGCATACAAGTTTAACTAAATATATAATTGCCAATGAGACTATTTAAACAAAAAAAAATAACATGCTCTAATGAATTATACTGTTCTTTTTACGAATGGATATTTAAATATATTTAAATGCTTTTAATTTAACCATCAAAACTTTAATTCCCCCCCCCCCCAGTATTTTGTATACGGTATATTAAACTTTTAGTTTAGTAGAATAAATAAAGTAGCATAAATATCCTATATCATGTATTTTTTAGATAAAAGTAGGGCTTTTTCATATATAAATAGCAACATGCTTGCACTAAGAAAACAAAATAATAGAAAAAATGAATTGTAGGGTCTTTACGTCATGATACTTATATAGAAGCAATTTTATAAATTTCAAGCTATAATAGTCCTAAATTATCTGATTTCAAAATAGTTAATTGTCTAAATAAATCATTTTATATTAGTAATGTTGAAAATAATGTCAATAATATGTGTAATAATAAAATATTTTTTTACAGTGCATGTATTATGACATTTATAAAGTTACCCTAGAGCTAAGTATTAAATCTATAAATTGAAAAATGTCCTTGTGTCAGTTTTTGCAATAAATAAAAGTTACGCAATAGAAATAAAATTTAAATAATATATAATATCCATTTTTCTTAATTTCTGCTTTGTAACCCAATATGTTGCTGTAGCTTTAAACACTATGAAAATCATTTTGGGAAAAAAAATCACCATTTTCTTTTTTTGTGTTTATTATATATTTATATTTATATAGATATAGTATATTTATTTAGTATTGTATCTATTGACAAACTGATTGATTGTTTCCTATGTGTACAGTGCTATGATTGATATACTGAGAACTTTCCCTAGTTGGGTGAGTGTTTATCTCACATGCTTTTGGGTACAATGACAAAATCAATATAATATTATAATGCTTTCATGTATGTGCATATACTTACTGTTATTAAAATAAAAGCAAATTTTAAATGGCCACTTTACACAAACACACAAACACACACACACACACACAAACACACACACACACACATGAAATAGTTAAAACTGCTCATTTTGATTTTGAAAATAGCAAAAGGGCAAGTTTGTGCAATACTAGACTGTGAGATAGAAGCCTACTGGCTGATAAGAAAGACGCCCACAGCTCTATTGATGTATAGTGACTCCCCCAATAAGCACCAAATCAAATAGTACATTTTAGTATAGGCATCAAAAAATGCAATATATTTAACAAATGTCCTATTTTAGAGGCAAAAAAAAAATGAAAAAAGGAGCTATGACTAAGTCAACTGCATAAAGCTCTGCCCTCTAGATTCACTAAGATTGGCAAAGTCTTGCCTAGACCCATTTCTCGAGCCTATGCACTAAATCAGGGTCTTTGAGCTTTTGTCTTCATGACTTTTAAAAACCCAAATCCAGTGGAATGCAACACTTAAATTGGTAACCATGATCTTTATTCAGCTTGTAATGCCAATATCACACCTATCACACCTTAGCTTCAAACATGAAAATTCAGTTCCCATATTGAGGTCAGTTTTTATAGGGAAAAGATCATTTTCCCTGTTGTGTTATGCACAACTAAATAAGCTTTTCCACTTGCTTTACCTAATGCAACACTTTTACACACTACTTGTGCCGTCTGAGCCAACGCTGCTATTTACTGACAAGAAAACCTAGCCAATGTTACATAGAATCTTATAATCAAGTTCTAAAATTTGTATGATTATTATTATTATTATGTTCCCAAATGAAAGAATAAATATTGAAGACAACTGCAAACAATACAAAAAAGCAAATAGTATTACAAAGCATTTGGAACATAAAATTAGGCTTCATTTACATAGTGACAAAGAGAGAGAAAAGATGCCAGGGAAAAGTTTATATCCAGCCAACATAAATTCCACCTGTACAAGGCCAGAACATAATTTAATTCTGCTAAGAACCACTTCCAAAATCATTATTGGTTGCCACATAATTACCAGTATTTATTTTGCCACACAATATAAACCATGCTTGGTTGTTTCCAGAGTAAAATAAAACATACTGGGCCAGATAACAAGTGGCGCGCTATTTCTTTCTTTAGCTCGCATACAAACACTGCACTGGTGGAAGTAAACTTTTATTACTAGTTGAAAGTAAGTTGTTTGCGAGCGAGTAAACCCCAACGCATGCTAACTTTAGGACTTCAGATATTGTGGCAGCATTCTCTTCATCTCTTTAATGGAGCACACTATAAAAAAAAATAATAATACTCACTGCTATCACACTAACCTGATACCGAGTTATTCCTACAGTGCTAAACCCAAAGGTAGTTATGAATATTTTATATTCCAATGTTCTGTATATGTAAGACAATGCTATTTTTATTTTTAAATATATATTTCTATTTATATCTGATTAATGTAATATATATCTATATAAATATAGACAGGTATAGATATATACAGATATATATAGGAATATATAATTAAAAATACTTCTATGTGAAGAATTGGAAAGTAAAGTGGAAAGGGCTTCAAAGAGTATATATAGATGTGTATATATGTTTATACATGTGTATATATGTGTTTATATGTGTATGTATATATATATATATATATATATATATATTTATATATGTATGTATATACATATATAAAAACATAAATACACATGTATATACACATATATGCATAAATATATACACCCATACACGGATAAAAGAAAAAACAAAGAGCGCATCCGGATTCAAGTGTGTTTATTCACAAAGATACAGATGACACACAAACAGTAATACACTTACAAGATTCCAAGTTAAAAAATGCAGATAATTTGAGAGGTGTACAGTTCAATGCTGACCGGACCATTCACCACAAGCCCATCAGGTGATGCCTGGAACCCCACAGCAGACAACCAGTACAGGTACACTCGGAATTCACCAATAAGGTGTAGCAGCGACCTAAACGCGTTTCCCCCATTTAGCGAACAGGCTTTCTCAAGAGGACAGGTGAGTGTAACCTGTAATACCATTTCTTATATAGTTGTGATGTACCAATCGGATTTCAATTCAGATATTGAATTGCACACCCCTTCTGTGTGCTACCTGACATTAACCCTTTCACTTCACAACTCCACATAGTAATAACAACTTCATTAAATTACATAATAAATTACCTATAAATATACATACATAAACTCATAAATACTCACAATTTCATTAATTAATTTAAAACATAATTTCTATAAAACCTAAAATCGTAAAGAAAGTTCAAGGATATTAAAAAGTACCTGAAAAACTATATCATAAAATGGTCCATATTTCTAAAAAAGGTTATATTAATATTTCATTCAAATATGATTGTTTGCATGCACTTTAATGGGAAATATTTGATTCTGGTACACTAGAGCCCAGATGGAGATATACAGATAGGTCCTATATGTGGACCATCAAGTATAGTTACATGTGTGCTGCCACATCTATATCAATATTCAACCCCAAAGGTGTTAAACATTTCATCTTATATATCCACAGGGTTTCTAATTTGTGCAGCTTTAGGAGTCTGTTTCTCTCTCTGGGGGGTACCCAGTCTATCACCTGTATGCGTAAGCTACTGGGGTCACAGTTATGTACATCCATGAAGTGCCTAGGCACACTGTGTTTGTGATATTTCTCTTTAATGTTATACACATGCTCATAGACTCTCCTCTTTATTTTTCTTTTTGTGTGACCTATGTAAAAAAGGCCACACCCACACTCAAGGAGATACACTACGAATGTGGAATGACAATTGCTCCTGACCTCAGTGTTAAACTTTTGTGAATGATCAGAGTTCATAAATGTAGGAGAACTATTTATATGTTGGCACATAACACACTTTGACTTGCCACATTTAAAGGTTCCTTTTTTACCCGTCAACCAACTGGAGTTCTTATTACCATTTTCCAATTGATTTTTCAATCTACTGGAAGCTAGTATATTCTTTAGATTTTTCCCTTTTTTAAACGTTAACTCTGGACCGTTCCCTAATTGGTTTCCTAAAATGGGATCTGCCTTCAGGATAGGCCAATGCTTATTGAGGATCCTCCTAATTTGTTTACATCCCTCATTATATGTTGTGATAAACCTAATAGCAGTCTCCCCTTGCTCCTTGTCATTTTGTTTTTTATTTTTATTTTTGAGTAAATCTTTTCTATTCTTTTGTAGAGCTTTTTCTTTTGCATCTTCCAATAGTTTCTTATCATAACCTTTCCGAATCAATTTATTTTCTAAAATTTCAGATTCCAACTGGAAATTAGTTTCATGTGTACAGTTCCTGCGCATACGGAGGAACTTGCTGTAGGGGATATTTTGTTTCCAGCTTTTTTTATGTGCGCTGGAATAATCTATAAAGCTATTTCTTTCAGTCTTTTTTCTGAAATTCGTGACTGCAATTTTATTAGATTCATCTTTATATAGAATCAGGTCCAGGAATTCAATGGAAAAGTTTGAATGATTACCAGTGAATTTCAAATTGAATTCATTGTTATTAATATAACCATAGAATTCCTGGATCTCAGTTTCATTGCCCCGCCATAGGATGATAATATCGTCGATGAAACAGCTATATTGTATAATATTTTTCTGAAAGGCATTTTTAACCCATATATACTGATTTTCAAAATGATTCATATAGAGGTTCGCGTATGAGGGTGCAAAAGTGGTCCCCATCACGGTCCCTTTCGTTTGTAAGTATATTAAATCTTCAAAATTAAAATAGTTGTGGGACAATATAAATCTAATGCTATCAGTCAAGAATTGAGCATGTTCTGATGGAAAATTAGATCTTGTAAGTTCCAATTTTACTGCTTCGACACCCAAATCATGGGGGATACAAGTGTACAGAGCAGAAACATCACACGTTATCCAAAACATGTTCTGTTCCCACTTGATCCCTTCAAATTTATTAATCACTTCCTGCGTATCTTTCAGAAAAGCTTGTGTTTTACTAACTAAAGGCTGTAAATAAAAATCCACATATTTGGACAGGTTATCATAAAGTGAGAGAATCCCAGACACAATGGGTCTTCCCGGTGGGTTGGCTGCCTCTTTGTGAAACTTGGGTAAATGATAAAACAAAGAAATGGTGGGGAACGGGTTCGATACAAATCTAAACTCATCATTATTTAAAATGCCATCTGTTTTTGCTCTTACCAGCAGTTTCTCTAAATCTTTACTGAATGTGATAGTTGGGTCAGATTTCAAAACTTTATAAGTAGAAGTATCATTTAGAAGATTAAATGCTTCCCCCATGTAATGGTCTCTTTTTTGTATAACAATACCACCGCTCTTGTCGGCAGAGCGGATTACAATATCCCTATTGTTACTAAGATTCTCTAAAGCCTTCCTTTCCAATATAGTCAAGTTTTCATTATGTTTATTTATAAAACTATTATCATCTTTAACGGCCATTTCTAAATATTTAAGTACCATTTTAGTAAAAAGGGGAATTTGTTCTCCTTGTGACCCTGTAGGGTTAAACATAGATTTACCCTTAAACTTAGAGTGTTGGATTTCAGGTCCTGAATCATGCAGAGAGATGTTAAATAATTAAAAAGAGAGAAGCGCTCAACCTGGGAACGAACAATAGCATAATAGCTTGTTCTATGGCAAAATGTGCCTTTCACAGAGAAGAACTTTCCTGTAGCATATCAGTCTGATCCTGACTTCACAGTACAGTCCAGCCCCGAAATACCAGGCAATCCCTCTCTGAACAAGAGAAACAGCAAAACCCCAGACGTACGTTTTGGCCTATTGTGGGCCTCGTCAGTGAGGTGCAGCCATATCCCTCTAGGCACACTGAGCAACAGGTCCACGTCTGGATTCCCGCATCACACTTAGGGAGACTTCCCCAAGTGTGATAATTTGCATAAATAAAAAGAGAGAAGCGCTCAACCTGGGAACGAACAATAGCATAATAGCTTGTTCTATGGCTAGTTACCACCCTAGAAGCAGCCTCTTTTTGCTCAAAATGTGCCTTTCACAGAGAAGAACTTTCCTGTAGCATATCAGTCTGATCCTGACTTCACAGTACAGTCCAGCCCCGAAATACCAGGCAATCCCTCTCTGAACAAGAGAAACAGCAAAACCCCAGACGTACGTTTCGGCCTATTGTGGGCCTCGTCAGTGAGGTGCAGCCATATCCCTCTAGGCACACTGAGCAACGGGTCCACGTCTGGATTCCCACATCACACTTAGGGAGACTTCCCCAAGTGTCATAATTTGCATAAATAAAAAGAGAGAAGCGCTCAACCTGGGAAGGAACAATAGCATAATAGCTTGTTCTATGGATAGTTACCACCCTAGATGTTAAATAATGCCTCTAATTCTAAATTATCAACAGGATCACCATCTCTACAACCAACATCATATTCCATAGCCCCTTCTTTCTCAAGATCATGTAGAACTCTAAGAGCTTCTATATCAGATGCCTGAATATATTCCACCTGTTTATTAGGTCTATTAATGGGATTTTTAAGGAAATGTCTCTTGAGGGTAAATTTCCTGATATACTTATGTACATCAACAAAAGTCTCAAACTTATTGGGTTTCGACTTTGGTGCAAAGATTAACCCTTTATTGAGCAGGCGAATATCATTGTTACTCAAGGGAATATTGGCTATATTAAAGATGTCTGTTTTGGCATTATCTAATTTTTCCTTCTCCTTTCTTGATGCCGTATTTTATTCTATGTTTTCTACATGCACCTTTTCCAAACTTGCAAATTGCGGGTTTAGACAGATACTGACTGGTATGCACAATTCATACAGTGGTCCATCAGTCAAGCTAATGAAATCGTGTACATGCAAAAGGTGAAGATTTCCATGTTAAAATAGCTAAGCAAACCAATTTTTATATTGCAACGTTTGTTGCAATAATACAATTATGCTGAACAAGCCCTGCATACTACTAGTTTTTAAAAACCATTAAAGGGACATTCTAGGCAACATTGAAATGCCTATCTTATTAAGCAAAAATGATTCCATTAAAAGCTATAATTGTATTAGGGATCACTCTTATTGCGTCAGTATCATTCACTTGCTGCTTGTACAACAGAGTGATATTCTTAGGGCTAGAACTTGCTCGCCGTCATTTATCAAGCAGCGGTCACCAGACCACCGCTTACCTAACCTCTTCGCCACCTCTAAGGTGGCGAAATTCAATCTCCTCGGTCTAGTCAGACCGAGGAGATTGACAGCTCCTGCCCGCGTGTGATTGGCTGTGCGCGGACAGGGGGCGGGATTTCACGCGAGCGCAAAATTGCGCTCGTGTGCAATGGCGAATAGCTGCGGGTAATTTCGCCTCACCAAAGTCGAGCTGAGGCGTACAGGGGCGCGTATACACGCTCCTGTCCACCTCAGCTTTAATAAATCTAGCCCTTAGTGTACGATGTGGGTAACTACAGGCATTTAGCTGATTTAAAAGAATTGGAGTGTCTTTAATTCATGGAACCTTTTTATTTTTTACTATCTCTTAGATACAAAGGGGCATATTTATCAAAGTGCAAGCGGACATGATACGATGTAGCGTATCATGTCCGCTGCATATCGATAAATACCTACAGCATACGCTGACAGCATTTATCATTGCGCAAGCAGTTCACCAGAACTGCTTGTGCAATACTGCCCCCTGCAGATTCGCAGCCAATCGGCCGCTAGCAGGGGGTGTCAATCAACCTGATCATATTCAATCGGGTTGATTTCTGTGCGCCGCCTCAGATCAGGCGGACAATTTATGGAGCAGCGGTCTTTAAACCGCTGCTTCATAATTTCTGTTTCTGGTGAGCCTGAAGGCTCGCCGGAAACAAGGTGTATCAAGCTCCATTTGAAGCTTGATAATTCGGCACCATAGAATTTGACTGTAGATACAAACCAAAAAGGCCCATCAAGTCTACCCATATTACATGATACTTATTCCTTAAGATAGATCTCTTATCACACTACATTATATGACATTATACTACAAATATGGTGCTAAATTCAAGGTAGTTATTTAGCAAACAGGCAAATGTAAATAATTTATAATTAATCTTTAAACAAAGGATAATGTTTTTAGCATTAAAATACAACATTTTTTAAAGACTAAAAAGGATGAATCAGTTCAGTATTTAACTCAGAGCCTTATCAGCTATACTATACAAGTTATGAATGTTTTTAAATATTTCATATATTACAGTATGAGATTTGTTATGTTATTAATATTAATAATAATAATATTAATAATAATATTAATAATAACAATATAATAACAATATTAATGAATATATCATTCTAATGTATTTATAGGCACTAGTAATTTACCTAAAATGGAAATTACTGTTTTTTTTCTATTTTGACACAGTTGAAATGTGTCTGCAAATGATCTCTGCATGTAAATAGTCTTCTCTGGACATTTAATTATTTATTTTTAAAACAAGGATACAACATAAAGTGCATTGAAGTGAATACTTTACATTCCTTAATTATGACAGCTAGTGCTCTCAAAGCAATTTCTATTTTAATATTTATGTCACATATAAGCAAATATTGCAAACAGTATTTCAGAATTAAAATAAATATTTCTGATATTGCTAAAAATAATTACCATTTATTTCCAAATGGCACTATAACCCTTCATATTTTTCTATCTCAATTTGCAGTTATGTTTAGTAGTTTTTGGCTGTAGGTGTGACAGATAGTTTTTCATGTGGAAAAGAAATGAAACTATAACCTTAAAGGGACATTAAACCCTATTTTTTCTCCAACATTGGTGTGTCCGGTCCACGGCGTCATCCTTACTTGTGGGATATTCTCTTCCCCAACAGGAAATGGCAAAGAGTCCCAGCAAAGCTGGTCACATGATCCCTCCTAGGCTCCGCCCACCCCAGTCATTCTCTTTGCCGTTGCACAGGCAACATCTCCACGGAGATGGTTAAGAGTTTTTTGGTGTTTAAATGTAGTTTTTATTCTTCTATCAAGTGTTTGTTATTTTAAAATAGTGCTGGTATGTACTATTTACTCTGAAACAGAAAAGGATGAAGATTTCTGTTTGTAAGAGGAAGATGATTTTAGCAGACAGTAACTAAAATCGATTGCTGTTTCCACACAGGACTGTTGAGATGAAGTAACTTCAGTTGGGGGAAACAGTTAGCAGACTTTTCTGCTTAAGGTATGACTAGCCATATTTCTAACAAGACCATGTAATGCTGGAAGGCTGTCATTTCCCCTCATGGGGACCGGTAAGCCATTTTCTTAGTCAAACATAAAAGAATAAAGGGCTTAAAAACGGGCTTAAAAACTGGTAGACATTTTTATGGGCTAAAACGATTGCTTTATTGGGGCATATTATGCAGATTCTAGCTAATAATTGGCATTATAATCTTGGGGAACGTTTAAAAAACGGCAGGCACTGTGTTGGACACCTTTTTTAGTCTGGGGGCCTTTCTAGTTATAGACTGAGCCTCATTTTCGCGCCATTACTGCGCAGTTGTTTTTGGAGAGCAAGGCATGCAGATGCATGTGTGAGGATCTAAGAATCACTAAAAAAGCTTCTAGAAGGCGTCATTTGGTATCGTATTCCCCTCTGGGCTTGGTTGGGTCTCAGCAAAGCATATAGCTGGGACTGTATAGGGGTTAAATTTAAAAACGGCTCCAGTTCGGTTATTTTAAGGGTTAAAGCTCTGTGACACTGTGGTGAAATTTTGGTAATTTTTGAACAATTCCTTCATACTTTTTCACATATTCAGTAATAAAGTGTTTTCAGTTTGAAATTTAAAGAGACAGTAACGGTTTTATTTTAAAACGTTTTTTGTGCTTTGTTGACAAGTTTAAGCCTGTTTAACATGTCTGTACCATCAGATAAGCTATGTTCTATATGTATGAAAGCCAATGTGTCTCCCCATTTAAATTTATGTGATAATTGTGCCATAGTGTCAAAACAAAGTAAGGACAGTAATGCCACAGATAATGATATTGCCCAAGATGATTCCTCAAATGAGGGGAGTAAACATGATACTACATCATCCCCTACTGTGTCTACACCAGTTTTGCCCACACAGGAGGCCCCTAGTACATCTAGTGCGCCAATACTTATTACCATGCAACAATTAACGGCTGTAATGGATAACTCCATAGCAAATCTTTTATCCAAAATGCCTACTTATCAGAGAAAGCGCGATTGCTCTGTTTTAAACACTGAAGAGCAAGAGGGCGCTGATGATAACTGTTCTGACATACCCTCACACCAATCTCAAGGGGCCATGAGGGAGGTTTTGTCTGATGGAGAAATCTCAGATTCAGGAAAAATTTCTCATCAAGCTGAACCTGATGTTGTGACATTTAAATTTAAATTAGAACATCTCTGCGCACTGCTTAAGGAGGTGTTATCTACTCTGGATGATTGTGACAATTTGGTCATTCCAGAGAAATTATGTAAGATGGACAAGTTCCTAGAGGTTCCGGTGCCCCCCGACGCTTTTCCTATACCCAAGCGGGTGGCGGACATAGTAAATAAAGAGTGGGAAAAGCCCGGCATACCTTTTGTTCCCCCCCCTATATTTAAGAAATTATTTCCTATAGTCGACCCCAGAAAGGACTTATGGCAGACAGTCCCCAAGGTCGAGGGGGCGGTTTCTACTCTAAACAAACGCACTACTATTCCTATCGAAGATAGTTGTGCTTTCAAAGATCCTATGGATAAAAAATTAGAGGGTTTGCTTAAAAAGATTTTTGTACAGCAAGGTTACCTTCTACAACCAATTTCATGCATTGTTCCTGTCACTACGGCAGCGTGTTTCTGGTTCGAGGAACTAGAAAAGTCGCTCAGTAAAGAATCTTCGTATGAGGAGGTTATGGACAGAGTTCAAGCACTTAAATTGGCTAACTCTTTTGTTTTAGATGCCGCTTTGCAATTAGCTAGATTAGCGGCGAAAAATTCAGGGTTTGCTATCGTGGCGCGCAGAGCGCTTTGGCTAAAGTCTTGGTCAGCGGATGTGTCTTCCAAGACAAAATTGCTTAACATTCCTTTCAAAGGTAAAACATTATTTGGACCAGATTTGAAAGAGATTATTTCAGACATCACTGGGGGAAAGGGCCACGCCCTCCCACAGGATAGGTCTTTTAAGGCTAAAAATAAGCCTAATTTTCATCCCTTTCGCAGAAACGGACCAGCCTCTAATTCTGCATCCTCTAAGCAAGAGGGTAATACTTCACAACCCAAACCAGCCTGGAAACCAATGCAAGGCTGGAACAAGGGTAAGCAGGCCAAGAAGCCTACCACTGCTACCAAAACAGCATGAAGGGATAGCCCCCGATCCGGGACCGGATCTAGTGGGGGGCAGACTCTCTCTCTTTGCTCAGGCTTGGGCAAGAGATGTTCAGGATCCTTGGGCGCTAGAAATAGTTTCTCAAGGTTATCTCCTGGAATTCAAGGAACTACCCCCAAGGGGAAGGTTCCACAGGTCTCACTTATCTTCAAACCAAATAAAGAGACAGGCATTCTTACATTGTGTAGAAGACCTGTTAAAGATGGGAGTGATACATCCAGTTCCAATAAGAGAACAAGGAATGGGATTTTATTCCAATCTGTTCATAGTTCCCAAAAAAGAGGGAACATTCAGACCAATTTTGGATCTGAAGATCCTAAACAAATTTCTCAGGGTACCATCGTTCAAAATGGAAACTATTCGAACGATCCTACCCACCATCCAGGAAAGTCAATTTATGACTACCGTGGATTTAAAGGATGCGTACCTACATATTCCTATCCACAAGGAACATCATCAGTTCCTAAGGTTCGCTTTTCTGGACAAGCATTACCAGTTTGTGGCACTTCCATTCGGATTAGCCACTGCTCCAAGGATTTTCACAAAGGTACTAGGGTCCCTTCTAGCGGTTCTAAGACCAAGGGGCATTGCAGTAGTACCTTACTTGGACGACATCCTAATTCAAGCGTCGTCCCTGTCAAAAGCAAAGGATCATACGGACATCGTCCTAGCCTTTCTCAGATCTCACGGATGGAAGGTGAACAAAGAAAAAAGTTCTCTGTCCCCGTCAACAAGAGTTCCCTTCTTGGGAACAATAATAGATTCCTTAGAAATGAGGATTTTTCTGACAGAGGTCAGAAAATCAAAACTTCTAAGCTCTTGTCAAGTACTTCCTTCTGTTCCTCGTCCTTCCATAGCGCAGTGCATGGAAGTAATAGGATTGATGGTTGCAACAATGGACATAGTTCCTTTTGCACAAATTCATCTAAGACCATTACAACTGTGCATGCTCAGACAGTGGAATGGGGATTATACAGACTTGTCTCCGATGATTCAAGTAGATCAAAAGACCAGAGATTCACTCCGTTGGTGGCTGACCCTGGACAATCTGTCACAGGGAATGAGCTTCCGCAGACCAGAGTGGGTCATTGTCACGACCGACGCCAGTCTAGTGGGCTGGGGCACGGTCTGGGAATCCCTGAAAGCTCAGGGTCTATGGTCTCGGGAAGAGTCTCTTCTCCCGATAAACATTCTGGAACTGAGAGCGATATTCAATGCTCTCAGAGCTTGGCCTCAACTAGCAAAGGCCAAATTCATAAGGTTTCAATCAGACAACATATATCAATCATCAGGGGGGAACAAGGAGTTCCCTGGCGATGAAAGAAGTGACCAAGATAATTCAATGGGCGGAGGATCACTCCTGCCACTTGTCTGCGATCCACATCCCAGGAGTGGAAAATTGGGAAGCGGATTTTCTGAGTCGTCAGACATTCCATCCGGGGGAGTGGGAACTCCATCCGGAAATCTTTGCCCAAATAACTCAATTATGGGGCATTCCAGACATGGATCTGATGGCGTCTCGTCAGAACTTCAAGGTTCCTTGCTACGGGTCCAGATCCAGGGATCCCAAGGCGACTCTAGTAGATGCACTAGTAGCACCTTGGACCTTCAACCTAGCTTATGTATTCCCACCGTTTCCTCTCATTCCCAGGCTGGTAGCCAGGATCAATCAGGAGAGGGCCTCAGTGATCTTGATAGCTCCTGCGTGGCCATGCAGGACTTGGTATGCAGACCTGGTGAATATGTCATCGGCTCCACCATGGAAGCTACCTTTGAGACAGGACCTTCTTGTTCAGGGTCCATTCGAACATCCGAATCTGGTTTCCCTCCAACTGACGGCTTGGAGATTGAACGCTTCATTTTATCAAAGCGTGGGTTTTCAGATTCTGTAATAGATACTCTGATTCAGGCTAGAAAGCCTGTAACTAGAAACATTTACCATAAAATATGGAAAAAATATATCTGTTGGTGTGAATCCAAAGGATTCCCATGGAACAAGATAAAAATTCCTAAGATTCTATCCTTTCTACAAGAAGGTTTGGAGAAAGGATTAATGCAAGTTCTCTAAAGGGACAGATCTCTGCTTTATCTGTTTTACTTCACAAAAGACTGGCAGCCGTGCCAGATGTTCAAGCATTTGTTCAGGCTCTGGTTAGGATCAAGCCTGTTTACAGACCTTTGACTCCTCCCTGGAGTCTAAATCTAGTTCTTTCAGTTCTTCAAGGGGTTCCGTTTGAACCTTTACATTCCATAGATATTAAGTTTCTATCTTGGAAAGTTTTGTTTTTAGTTGCAATTTCTTCTGCTAGAAGAGTTTCAGAGTTATCTGCTCTGCAGTGTTCTCCGCCCTATCTGGTGTTCCATGCAGATAAGGTGGTTTTGCGTACTAAGCCTGGTTTTCTTCCGAAAGTTGTTTCTAACAAAAATATTAACCAGGAGATAGTTGTACCTTCTTTGTGTCCGAATCCAGTTTCAAAGAAGGAACGTTTGTTACACAATTTGGACGTAGTCCGTGCTCTAGAATTCTATTTAGAGGCTACTAAAGATTTCAGACAAACATCTTCCTTGTTTGTTGTTTATTCTGGTAAAAGGAGAGGTCAAAAGGCGACTTCTACCTCTCTTTCCTTTTGGCTTAAAAGCATTATCCGATTGGCTTATGAGACTGCCGGACGGCAGCCTCCTGAAAGAATCACAGCTCACTCCACTAGGGCTGTGGCTTCCACATGGGCCTTCAACAACGAGGCTTCTGTTGACCAGATATGTAAGGCAGCGACTTGGTCTTCACTGCACACTTTTGCCAAATTTTACAAATTTGATACTTTTGCTTCTTCGGAGGCTATTTTTGGGAGAAAGGTTTTGCAAGCTGTGGTTCCTTCCGTTTAGGTGACCTGATTTGCTCCCTCCCTTCATCTGTGTCCTAAAGCTTTGGTATTGGTTCCCACAAGTAAGGATGACGCCGTGGACCGGACACACCAATGTTGGAGAAAACAGAATTTATGCTTACCTGATAAATTACTTTCTCCAACGGTGTGTCCGGTCCACGGCCCGCCCTGTTTTTTTTTTAATCAGGTCTGATGAATTATTTTCTCTAACTACAGTCACCACGGTATCATATGGTTTCTCCTATATATATTTCCTCCTGTCCGTCGGTCGAATGACTGGGGTGGGCGGAGCCTAGGAGGGATCATGTGACCAGCTTTTCTGGGACTCTTTGCCATTTCCTGTTGGGGAAGAGAATATCCCACAAGTAAGGATGACGCCGTGGACCGGACACACCGTTGGAGAAAGTAATTTATCAGGTAAGCATAAATTCTGTTTTTCTTTCATGATTCAGATAGAGAATAACAATTAAAACAACTTTCTAATTTACTCCTATTATCTAATTTGCTTCATTCTCTTGATATTCTTTCCTGAAAAACATTTCTAGATAGGCCCAGTAGCAGCTGATTGGTTGCTGCACATAGATGACTCATGTGATTGGCTCACCCATGTGCATTGCTATTTCTTTAGCAAATGGTATCTAAAGGATAAAGCAAATTAGATAATAGAAGTAAATTGGAATGTTGTTTAAAATTGTATTCTCTACCTGAATCATGAAATAATTTTTTGGGGTTTAATGTCCCTTTAAATAACTAATATATATAAAAAAATTCTAATCAACTTTGACTGCTTTATCTGGCCTTATTTTTTTATCTATGTATGTAACATTCTATTGCTAAACAAGTACAATCATAGTTATGTGTTGGAATATTTTAACATTTTTTATTGATAGCTACTTTGCTAAGTTTTTTTTTTAAAGTTTGTATATTCAGAATTAAACTTGTTTAATTGAAAAATCAATACAGTTAAACGATTGCAACAACAAAAAAACTTTACCAATTTACTTGTTTTTTAAAATCTACAGTGATTGGCAAACTGGAATAAACTTCCAAATGTAATAGCATTTTACAATTCAATGTCAACATTTAAAATAGAAGCTAATTTTAAACTTAAACTGTAGTCACATGATCTTCCAAAATAAAATAAAATGGATGTCCATGGGTATTTTTGATGTGCTTCTAAGTATAATGTACAGCCTGTACAACAAATCCGGATGTTGAGTATATATATATATATATATATATATATATATATATATATATATATATATATATATATATATATATATATATATATATATATATATACATAGTATATATATATATATATATATATATATACACATATATGTCACAGGTAAAGTCAGAAATTGGGTAGTTCTAGGATTACCCGGGTAATCCCAGGATTACCAGTGGCTGTGGGTAAAGCCCAAAATAAGATCATACTTTGGACTTTACCCGGGTAATCCTAGGATTACCCAAATGCTTCTGGATAAAGCTAATAAAATCATTAATAGGGCTTTACCCAGGTAATGCTAGGAAAACACACCAACAGTAAATTAAACATTTTTATTTTGGATTACACAATCACTGTTATGCTAATTCTCAGAAGCTGCAGTATTATGTTTACCCAGTTTTATGTTTTTAGTTTAGTTTTTGTAGGGTGAGGGGTGTCACTGTTGTTTTGCTTTATATGAATTTGTTTGCTTGTATTGGTTAACATATGTGTTTCAGTTTTGTATTTTAGAACATATTTGTCTTGAGAAAGGCCCAAACAGGGGTAGAAACATAGACAATCAAACTGTTATCTCTATGAATTGGAAATAAAAACTTATTGATGTAAAAATCCTGTAAGTGCCCTCCCAAGAGAAGAAATAGATCTAGGTACACTAAAGAGGATAGCACCCAGGCAGTAAATACACCTTAAAGGTTGGGGTGCTGGGCTCCTGGCTATTTGATTACATATACTGTGTATATATATATATATATATATATATATATATATATATATATATATATATATATATATAGATCCTGTGAATAAATGCACTCTCTGGATTTGAAAAACTACACTTTTTTACTTAGTGATGTTTCGGGTGTTGAGGAAGGGGTGAACACCCCAATACGTCACTTAGTAAAAAAGTGTGGTTTTTCAAATCCAGAGAGAGCATTTATTCACAGGATCTATATGCATATGTTTTTGCACCCTGGTATATGATGATAGCAGCTGGATAGTGAGAGCGCTGTAGCTTCATTCACACATATATAAAGTTGTGCTCATAAGTTTACATACCCTATCAAAATGTATGATTTCTTGGCCATTTTTCAGAGAATATGAATGATAACACAACATCTTTTCTTTCACTCATGGTTAGTGTTTGGCTGAAGCCATTTATTATCAGTCAACTGTGTTTACTCTTTTTACATCATAATGACAACAGAAACTACCCAAATGACCCTGATCAAAAGTATACATACCCTGGTGATTTTGGCCTGATAACATGCACACAAGTTGACACAAAGGGGTTTGAATGGCTATTAAAGGTAACCATCCTCACCTGTGATCTGTTTGATTGTAATTAGTGTGTGTGTATAAAAGGTCAATGAGTTTCTGGACTCCTGACAGACCCTTGCATCTTTCATCCAGTGCTGCACTGACATTTCTGGATTCTGAGTCATGGGGAAAGAAAAAGAATTGTCAAAGGATCTGTGGGAAAAAGATAGTTGAACTTTATAAAACAAGAAAGGGATATAAAAAGATATCCAAGGAATTGAGAATGCAAATCAGCAGTGTTCAAACTCTAATCAAAAAGTGGAAAATGAGGCACTCTGATAACATACTGCATTCATCTTGTCATCAATTCTGACCAAATTTCCTGTGCCTTTGTAGCTCACACATCCCCAAAACATCCGTGATCCATCTCCGCGTTTCACAGTAGGAATGGTGTACCTTTCATCATAGGCTTTGTTGACTCCTCTCCAAATGTAGTGTTTATGGTTGTGGCCAAAAAGCTCAATTTTGGTCTCATCACTCCAAATGATTTTGTGCCAGAAGGTTTGACTCTTGTCTATGTGCTGTTTGGCGTATTGTAAGCGGGATACTTTGTGGCATTTGCGTAGTAATAGCTTTCTTCTGGCGACTCGACCATGCAGCCCATCTTTCTTCAAGTGCCTCCTTATTGTGCATCTTGAAACAGCCACACCACATGTCCTGTATTTCACCTTAAGTTATTTGTGGGTTTGTCTTTGCATCTCGAACAATTTTCCTGGCAGTTGTGGCTGAAATTTTAGTTGGTCTACCTGACCGTGGTTTGGTTTCAATAGAACCCCTTATTTTCCACTTCTTTATTAGAGTTTTAACACTGCTGATTTGCATTCTCAATTCCTTGGATATCTTTTTATATCTATTTCCTGTTTTATACTGTTCAACTACCTTTTCCCGCAGATCCTTTGACAATTCTTTTGCTTTCCCCATGATTCAGAATCCAGAATAGTCAGTGCAGCACTGGATAAAAGATGCAAGGGTCTGTCAAGAGTCCAGAAACTCATTGACCTTTTATACACACACTAATTACAAGAAAACAGATCACAGGTGAGGATGGTTACTTTTAATAGCCATTCAAACCCCTTTGTGTCAACTTGTGTGCATGTTATCAGGCCAAAATCACCAGGGTATGTAAACTTTTGATCAGGGTCATTTGGGTAGTTTCTGTTGTCTGCTCTGCTTTAAAAAAAATATTTAGGGTTATGCTAAAGAAGAAAAAATAATTTTCACTATAACTGCCTTTTCCCCCTACAAATCTTTATCTATGGTATGTGTATAAGGACAGAATCCATTTTATCCCTGCATCACACACTATAACTGCCTTTTCCCCCTACAAATTTTTATCTTTGGTATATCTTTATTACCTTAAAACTTTCATTTCTCTGTCTTCCACTTTGTTAAGAAAGGTGTCATCTGCATAGTTTCATCAGGCCTTGTTTGATACTGCAATAATTTAGGACCTTTGCTAATTAGAAGCATGTGACTGTTATTACATTAAATTAAATACCCCTAGCTTGTTACATCAAGCTAGCTTTTTTTTTTTTTTTTTTCAGTGCAGGATCTGCAGGTCTCTAACGCCTAGATTTAGAGTTCTGCGTTAGCTGTCCAAACCAGCATTAGGGGGTCCTAATGCTGGTTTTGGCCGCCCGCTGGTATTTAGAGTCAGTCAGGAAAGGGTCTAACGCTCACTTTCCAGCCGCGACTTTTCCATACCGCAGATCCCCTTACGTCAATTGCGTATCCTATCTTTTCAATGGGCTCTTTCTAACGCTGGTATTTAGAGTCTTGGCTGAAGTGAGCGGTAGAACTCTAACGACAAAACTCCAGCCGCAGAAAAAAGTCAGGAGTTAAGAGCTTTCTGGGCTTACGCCGGTTCATAAAGATCTTAACTACTGTGCTCTAAAGTACACTAACACCCATAAACTACCTATGTACCCCTAAACCGAGGTCCCCCCACATTGCCGCCACTCTAATAAAAATTTTTATCCCCTAATCTGCCGAACGCACACCGCCGCAACCTACATTATTCCTATGTACCCCTAATCTGCTTCCCCTAACATCGCCGACCCCTATATTATATTTATTAACCCCTAATCTGCCCCCCCCACGTCCCCGCTACCTACCTACACTTCTTAACCCCTAATATGCCGACCGGACCTCACCGCCACTATAATAAATGTATTAACCCCTAAACCGCCTCGCTCACGCCTCAAAAACCCTATAATAAATAGTATTAACCCCTAATCTGCCCTCCCTAACATCGCCGACACCTAACTTCAAGTATTAACCCCTAATCTGCTGACTGGACCTCGCCGCTACTATAATAAATGTATTAACCCCTAAAGCTAAGTCTAACCCTAACACTAACACCCCCCTAAGTTAAATATAATTTTTATCTAATTAACTCTTATTAAATAAATTTTTCCTATTTAAAACTAAATACTTACCTGTAAAATAAACCCTAATATAGCTACAATATAACAAATAATTATATTGTAGCTATTTTAGGAACATTCATTCGTCGGGAGTCCTCTTCTTGCCGGATAGGATGAAGACTTCGGACCCTCTTCTGGACCTCTTCTTGCCAGATAGGATGAAGACTTCGGACCCTCTTCTGGATGGATCGGTGATACCCGGCGTGGTGAAGATAAGGTAGGGAGATCTTCAGGGGCTTAGTGTTAGGTTTTTTAAGGGGTGTTTGGGTTAGATTAGGGGTATGTGGGTGGTGGGTTGTAATGTTGGGGGGGTATTGTATGTTTATTTAAATGCAAAAGATCTGTTTTCTTTGGGGCATGCCCCGCAAAAGGGCCTTTTAAGGGCTGGTAAGGTAAAAGAGCTGTTAACTTTTTATTTTAGAATAGGGTAGGGCATTTTTTTATTTTGTGGGGCTTTGTTATTTTTTAGGGGGCTTAGAGTAGGTGTAATTAGTTTAAAATTCTTGTAATCTTTTTTTACAGTGAGTGCAGAATTATTAGGCAAGTTGTATTTTTGAGGATTAATTTTATTATTGAACAACAACCATGTTCTCAATGAACCCAAAAAAACTCATTAATATCAAAGCTGAATAGTTTTGGGAGTAGTTTTTAGTTTGTTTTTAGTTATAGCTATTTTAGGGGGATATCTGTGTGTCCAGGTGACTATTACTGTGCATAATTATTAGGCAACTTAACAAAAAACAAATATATACCAATTTCAATTATTTATTTTTACCAGTGAAACCAATATAACATCTCAACATTCACAAATATACATTTCTGACATTCAAAAACAAAACAAAAACAAATCAGTGACCAATATAGCCCCCTTTCTTTGCAAGGACACTCAAAAGCCTGCCATCCATGGATTCTGTCAGTGTTTTGATCTGTTCACCATCAATATTGCGTGCAGCAGCAACCACAGCCTCCCAGACACTGTTCAGAGAGGTGTACTGTTTTCCCTCCTTGTAAATCTCACATTTGATGATGGACCACAGGTTCTCAATGGGGTTCAGATCAGGTGAACAAGGAGGCCATGTCATTAGATTTTCTTCTTTTATACCCTTTCTTGCCAGCCACGCTGTGGAGTACTTGGACGCGTGTGATGGAGCATTGTCCTGCATGAAAATCATGTTTTTCTTGAAGGATGCAGACTTCTTCCTGTACCACTGCTTGAAGAAGGTGTCTTCCAGAAACTGGCAGTAGGACTGGGAGTTGAGCTTGACTCCATCCTCAACCCGAAAAGGCCCCACAAGCTCATCTTTGATGATACCAGCCCAAACCAGTACTCCACCTCCACCTTGCTGGCGTCTGAGTCGGACTGGAGCTCTCTCCCCTTTACCAATGCAGCCACGGGCCCATCCATCTGGCCCATCAAGACTCACTCTCATTTCATCAGTCCATAAAACCTTAGAAAAATCAGTCTTGAGATATTTCTTGGCCCAGTCTTGACGTTTCAGCTTGTGTGTCTTGTTCAGTGGTGGTCGTCTTTCAGCCTTTCTTATCTTGGCCATGTCTCTGAGTATTGCACACCTTGTGCTTTTGGGCACTCCAGTGATGTTGCAGCTCTGAAATATGGCCAAACTGGTGGCAAGTGGCATCTTGGCAGCTGCACGCTTGACTTTTCTCAGTTCATGGGCAGTTATTTTGCGCCTTGGTTTTTCCACACGCTTCTTGCGACCCTGTTGACTATTTTGAATGAAACGCTTGATTGTTCGATGATCATGCTTCAGAAGCTTTGCAATTTTAAGAGTGCTGCATCCCTCTGCAAGATATCTCACTATTTTTGACTTTTCTGAGCCTGTCAAGTCGTTCTTTTGACCCATTTTGCCAAAGGAAAGGAAGTTGCCTAATAATTATGCACACCTGATATAGGGTGTTGATGTCATTAGACCACACCCCTTCTTATTACAGAGATGCACATCACCTAATATGCTTAATTGGTAGTAGGCTTTTGAGCCTATACAGCTTGGAGTAAGACAACATGCATAAAGAGGATGATGTGGTCAAAATACTAATTTGCCTAATAATTCTGCACTCCCTGTATTTTTTGTAATTTAGTGTTTGTTTTTTTTGTAATTTAGTTGATTTAATTGTAGATAATTGTAGATAGTTTAGTTAATTAATTTATTGATAGTGTAGTGTTAGGTTTAATTGTAACTTAGGTTAGGATTTATTTTACAGGTAATTTTGTAATTATTTTAACTAGGTAGCTATTAAATAGTTATTAACTATTTAATAGCTATTGTACCTAGTTAAAATAAATACAAAGTTGCCTGTAAAATAAATATAAATCCTAAAATAGCTACAATATAATTATTCGTTATATTGTAGCTGTATTAGGGTTTATTTTACAGGTAAGTATTTAGTTTTAAATAGGAATAATTTATTTAATAAGAGCTAATTTATTTCGTTAGATAAAAATTATATTTAACTTAGGGGGGTGTTAGTGTTAGGGTTAGACTTAGCTTTAGGGGTAATACATTTATTATAGTAGCGGCGAGGTCCGGTCGGCAGATTAGGGGTTAATACTTGAAGTTAGGTGTCGGCAATGTTAGGGAGGGCAGATTAGGGGTTAATAAAATTTATTATAGGGTTTTTGAGGCGGGAGTGAGGCGGTTTAGGGGTTAATACATTTATTATAGTGGCGGCAAGGTCTGGTCGGCAGATTAGGGGTTAAGAAGTGTAGGTAGGTAGCGGCGACGTTGGGGGGGCAGATTAGGGGTTAATAAATATAATATAGGGGTCGGCGATGTTAGGGGCAGCAGATTAGGGGTACATAGGGATAATGTAGGTTGCGGCGGTAACCCTCTAAACCTCATTAACTGCACCTCTGTTAGTACACCCCAATTCTACAGTGCCCTTTGGAATGCACACTCTGTATGCAATAATCTTATATCTATTCACAACCTATTTATTTCACGTTCACTAAAACTTGACTTTTCTCCTCTAACACAACTTCTGTAGCCTCTCTGTCCTATGGCAGCATGCACTTCAGTCACACTCCCAGGCCAGGAGACAAACATGGAGGGGGAGTAGGAATTCTCCTGTCTCCAAACAGTACCTTTCACTGCATTCCTTCACCCTCCTCTCTTTCCTTCTCATCTTTTGAAGTTCATGCTATTCACCTCTTCTCCCCTCTAGCTCTTCGTGTTGAAGTTATCTTTCGGCCCCCTGGCCCAGCATCACAATTTATAGACCACTTTGAAGCATTGCTTCCACATTTTCTCTCTTGTAATGTCCCTTCTCTTATCTTAGCAGACTTCAACAAACCAGTTGATAATTCTAACATGCCTGCTGCCTCTAAACCTCTATCCATTACCACCTATTTTGGCCTGTCCCAGTGGACAACATCTCCAACCCACTGTGAAGGCAAATCCATAGACCTGGTCTTCACTAATCTCTGTGCCGTTTCCAACTTCCTTAACTTCCCCTTTCCTCTCTCTGACCACTATCTATTAACTTTCTCTCTTACTCTACCTGCTACATCTCTGCAAGCCCCCTAGAAACTGCTACCTTACAGGAATTTAAATGACTTGGATCTCACAGACCCCCTCAACTGAGTCCTCCAACATTTCATCCCTCTCTTGCCCAAAACTCGTGTCTTTACAGTATAATTCAGCATTAAAATCAACACTTGACAAAGCTGCACCCTCCACTGTTCGCCATACATCAATCACTTTACGGCAACTGTGGCACATCAAATAGACCAGATATCTTCAGTGATGTTAAAGGGCTGCTGAATGGCAGTGGAGAAATCATGGACCTGTGCTGATTTCCGGCATTATAAATTCATCCTTAAGTCCTACAACTCTGTGCTCAGCCTGGCCAAATAAGTCTATTTCTCCTCCCTTGTGTCATCTCACCCATCCAACCCCAGAAAGCTGTTCTCAACCTTTAACTCTCTTCTACGTCCACCTGAACCCCTGCCCACTACCAACCTCACTGCTCAGATTATTGCTGATCACTTCAAAAATAAAATTGACACCAATAGAAAAGATATCTGCACCTCACACCCCTCAAACCCAGCAATCCTACTCACCCCTTCTATTAACAAAACTCTATGCTACTTCCCTCTCTGTACTCCTATCCTTTGGCTCATCTCACAACCGGCCCACTTGACCCTATTCCTTCACAACTTCTTCCCTCTTCCTCTGCTTTACTAACCCCTACCCTAACTCATCTCTTTAACCAATCTCTCACCGCTGACACATTTCCTGATACATTCAAGCATGCATCAATCATTCCAATCCTAAAAAAGCCCTCGCTTGACCCCTCTACACCTTTTATTTATCAAACAGTCTCCTTACTTCCCTTTGCTTCAAAATTATTGGAACAACTGGTCTATAATTGGCTAACTCACAACTAACTCCAATCTTGATCCACTACAATCTGGTTTCCGCCCTAAACACAAATCAGAAACCTCTCTTGCTGAAGTAATAAATGATCTTTTCATGATCGTTTAAAGCAAAAGGCCACTACTTGTTACTAATTCTTCTTGACCTATCCGCTGCTTTTGACACAGTCGACCATCCTCTCCTCCTAAAAATACTACATTCATTTGGCATCCGAAACATAGCCCTCTCCTGGTTTGCTTCCTATCTCTCAAATGGCTATTTTTCAGTTTCCTTTAATAATATATCTTGTGATCCTATGCCTCTCTCAGTTGGAGTACCACAAGGCTCTGTCTTTGGCACCTTGCTTTTATCTCTTTATACATCCTCCCTTGGAAAACTTATAGCCTCCTTTGGATTCCAGTACCACTTATATGCTATATACCCAAATCTACCTTTTCTCTCCTGATATTTTTCCCTCTTTACTCAACTAGATTTCCAACTGCCTCTTTGCAATTTACTCTTGGGTGTCTTCATACTACCTCCAACTCAATCTGTCCACAACTGAGCTGCTTCTTATTCCCCCCTCTTCGAGACATCCAACAACTGACATTTCTCTGATGGTTGGAGACTCTATTCTTAACACCTCACCCCAGGTTCGCTGTCTTAGGGTCACACTAGACTCAGAACTCACATTCAACCCACATATACAAGCACTTACCAAATCCTGCCGTTTACACCTACGCAACATTTCCAGAATTCGTCCCTTCCTCACTCAAAAAACTACAAAAATACTTATTCATTCCCTCATTTTGTCAAGCATAGATTATTGCAATCTACTCCTAAATGGCCTTCCAAAACACCGCCTCTCCCCTCCAATCTATTATGAATGCTTCTGCTAGACTCATCCACCAATCTACATCAGCTGCTCCGCTCTGCCAGTCTCTACACTGGCTCCCCATACACTCCAGAATACAATTTAAAGTATTAACCCTAACTTACAAAGCACTCAACAGTCTAACTCCCAAATATATTTCCTCTCTCATCATGAAATATTCCCCATCCCGTCCTCTTCGATTAACCTCTGACCTACATCTCTCCACTCCAGTTATCTCTACGTCCCACTCCCACCTCCAAGACTTTGCACATGCTGCTCCTGTCCTCTGTAACTCTCTACCCCGCTCCATAAGACTGTCTCCAACCTTGTATAGCTTCAGACGCTCCTTGAAAACCCACCTATTCCGAGAGGCTTACCATCTCTCCTCTATCCCTCATCTGAACCAAACTAATACATGAACTGCCTGACTCACTGCTGCAACTAAAACTGATGTGACAAGCTACCCCAACCTTATTTCTCTGCACTCTAAACCTGTAGACTGCGAGCTCTCCAGAGCAGGGCCCTCTTCCTCCTGTACTAGATTTGTTTAGTTTTGTTATATTTTTTATTTTATCACAAATCCTTGTCATTGTATACCCCTATCATTGTACCCAGTGCTACGGAATTTGGCGGCGCTATACAAATAAATGATAATAATAATAATAATTTTAAAATGAATTAATTTTAATTTAGGCCTAGTTTCCAAATTTGTTTTCCCAAATATCTATTGGCTGCACTACTCAATTTGAAACTAAATGAATACTGAATTTTAGTTAAACATTTACATTTGTTTTCGTTAAAACAAATGTAAATGTTCAAAGCTACAGGTGAAAAGTTCACCTGTAGCTACAATACTTATCTTAACGCACTCTGGAGAGCAAACTAACCTGATCCTTTTTTTGCCAGACCCCTGGCCATGCTAACAGCAGGCTTAAGGCTTTTGGCTCCCAGGACCTGCACTAACTTTAGTGCATGTCTTGGGAGACGAGCGTGCTAAGCCTCCTCGGGGCTCTGGCAAGAAAAGGATTGGGTTAGCATGCTCTCCGGATCTTGTTAAGGTAAGTATTAACCCCTTAAAGAAAATTAAAGGAAACTAATGAATACTGATGATTTTTTACAGTATTTTTTCATTTTTTTTTTCATTTTCTTTGGTGCATTTATTCAGATATTTGTTTCGCTAAAATAAAAATGAATATCCGATTTTTGTCAAGAGTGCACATCTCTAGATTCCATTGCTGTTGTGACCTGTGTAAACTAGTGACATGAAAATATCCCTAGACTTTAATGGAGATACTTGTTACCACCTGTTTACACAGTTTAGAAAAGCAACGGAATCTACTCATTCATTAAACTTTTTTTTTTTTTTTTTTACAAACTACCCTATATGCTTTAACAGTTAGCAAAACTTTTTCTTAAAATGGTAGAGCTCAAAATGTTCATGTATTTGAAAGATCTGCACTAAAGGATGCTAAAATATGTTATACAAGAAAAGGGTTAAAGGGACAGTCTACTGTGATTTTTCCTCTCGACTTTAATGTGTTCCTAATGATCCATTTTACCTGCTGGAGTGTATCAAATTGTTTACAAATACTTTTATTTTGTTATTTTGCCTGTAGTATCCCCATCTATACTGAAAACTTAATTAAATAAAACTGGTTATATAAAAGCTTTGTAAAGAAGAAGGTTTAAAAGAAATCATGTCCCAAGTGAATATATGTGTGTGTGTGGGGGGTAGGACAGAAAAGTACTAAAATGCTCATTTTCCTTTACTCTGTAACTATTGGTCTTTAATTATACAGGAAGAGATAAGATGACTTTGTGTATGAGAGAGAGTACATACATATATATATATACATATATAGATATTAATACAGATAATTACATTGTATATTTCAGTCTCAAAGTGTTTAATGCTGTTTAAATTTAAAGTGAAACTAATAGGTAGAGCTTATTTGTTTACATTGACTTAGTTTCTAGCTTAAACTCCCAAGAAAGGTTTTGTTTATTTTGCACAGGAAAGTGCACAATCTGTGTCAATTAGGTATTACGCATTGTGAATACCTGTTTATAAAGTTGAATACAATAGCAGACCAGAAAAAGATTTTTTATTAATGTTACTTACAATTCATTGCTGTTTTTTACACTATCATCAGCATATTTATTTTTTCTACAGCATGTTTAAAGTATGAAAATATACGCTATACTAGGTCATTTCAAGGGTAAAACATCAAGATAGTGTTTAAATTGCCAATAAGAGTTTACAGTCTATGCAGTATTAATTCTATATTTTTTACAGTTTGTTCAAGGCAAATATGATACTAAATCAGAATTGGCATATGCTATAAAGGAAATGCATTGTTTTACTTCTGACACCTAAACTGTTTTTCAGGATCTTAAAAGCAATGGGCATATTACAATGTTGTAACTGTTATCATCATTTAACTTAATAAAAATGGATTGATTTGTTTTCTTAATTTTAAGTTTATAATTTTTTCTGAACTACTATCTATATGCACTAATTGAAAGCAGTTTTCTTTAGAGACAGTGAAATCTTCATTTAACATAAAACAGGACTGTATTTACTAAGCAGAGTTCTTTCTTGGCACATAGTATAAATACAATTATAGTGATATATATTGGAGTACATTAATTGCATAGGCTGCTCAGCCTGATGTCCTCACTGGTTTACTAAACTATACTGCTAAACAACACATCTTGCAGCAAGGCTCTGCATTTGACAGCTAATTAAATACACTTGACAATCTAATCTGCCCTATTCCTCAATGGCCGTAAACCAGAGTGTATAACTGATGTTAGGCTTTCATTTGTATTCCCTGTGTTTATTACAAAAAAAGGAGCAGAAACAATTGTCTACAAATAAACTATTTAAGAATTGCTTTGTAGAAAAAACAAACAAACAAACCAAAAAAAACCCCTGAAATTTAAAAACAGTTCAAACAAGACAAGATATACCTAGTTTATGCATGGTACTTAAAATGTTTCTATTATATATATGAAAGAGCATTAGCTATGCGTGTTAAAAACCACAATTTTGCATGAAAAAGGTTAAATGTTGCATTACTTTTGTTAGGAATGCAAAGAAAAACTGTTCGTTTCATTTTCACTAAACAAATATCCAATTTTTTTTTTAAATGATCTTTTTATTAGGTTTTCTTTCAAGAAACAACAAACAAAAAACAGAAAAAAAAGAGAATCATACAAAAAAAAAACGTACAATGTACCTTCCAGAAAAACATTATTATATACAACGCATAATACATAATACAATAAGAGAGTCTTAACAATACTGAGACAGACAGTAAACCTTTCCCATATTGCCACAAGAAATATAATTGTATTTGCATAATTCTCATATAAGAAAAGAAAAGAAAGCAGGAAAGAAAGAGAAAAAAAAAAAAAAGGAGAGGAAAACGGAAAAAGAATACTTATCCTCTCCCAGACCTCCACCCCTCCCCCTCTCACCCCTAGGAAATAAATTGTCTCCAGAATTCAGGATAACTATCTGAGAGTATTAGTTGTAAACATTCTGATGACTTACTAAAATAGCTTAATACTTGTAGCTGGAATTCCTTAGGTTGACCTAAAATGACTTTATTCCATTTTGCTAAAAACTTTTTAATCTTATTTTCCTCAAATATTTGTGGGTCGTGCTGTTCTAGTAACATTTGATGTTGAATATTACGGGTGACAGAAGCTATACTTGGAGCGTTTCTATCCTTACACATTCTTAAGATCGTCTGTCTCACTAATAATATTACTGTATTAATCAGAGATTTATTTTGAACCTGATCCTGTATCAAAAAGAATATATATACTGGCTTAAGTGTTATACTGGCCAACAGAAATCTGTTCAGCCAGAATTCTACCTGTTTCCATAGCTTGATGATTTTTGGACAGGCATAGAAGACATGAAAGAGATCAGCATAGGGAAATCTACATCTAAAACAAGCCGTATTTCCTTTCCATTTAGCTAATCTGCTAGGGGTAAGATATGCTCTATTTAAGAGCTTCAGATGCGATTCTCTTATTGCCATAGTGCTAGAAAATTTCTTTACCCTATTGAAGCTCCTTTGGAAGTATTCTTGATCTATTTCAGGGAAGTCTTGTTGCCGTATACATAAGAGACTATTTACTCTTGCCTCTGCATCTTAACGGCTAGATTTAGAGTTTTGTCGGTAAGGACCCGCGTAGCTAACGCCGGCTTTTTTCTGGCCGCACCATAAAAATAACTCTGGTATTGAGAGTCCACATAAAGGCTGCGTTAGGCTCCAAAAAAGGAGTGTAGAGCATATTTAACGCAGCTTCAACTCTCGATACCAGAGTTGCTTACGGACGCAGCCAGCCTCAAAAACGTGCTCGTGCACGATTCCCCCATAGGAAACAATGGGGCTGTTTGAGCTGAAAAAAAACCTAACACCTGCAAAAAAGCCGCGTTGAGCTTGCATTCTATTGGCTGATCGGAACAGCCAATAGAATGCGAGCTCAATCTGATTGGCTGATTGGATCAGCCAATCGGATTGATCTTGATTCTGATTGGCTGATTCCTTCAGCCAATCAGAATATTCCTACCTTAATTCCGATTGGCTGATAGAATCCTATCAGCCAATCGGAATTCGAGGGACGCCATCTTGGATGATGTCCCTTAAAGGAACCGTCATTCTTCAGTTGGACGTCGCCGGATGAAGATGGGTCCGCGGTGGAGGTCTTCAGGATGGAGCCGGTCCTCATCGGATGAAGATAGAAGATGCCGCTTGAAAGATGATGGTTGCCGGTCCGGATCTACTCTTCTTCCTGGATAGGATGAAGACTTTGGAGCCTCTTCTGGACCTCTTCAGCCACCGGATGATGGATCGCCAGCCCCCGCTTGGGTTGGATGAAGATTTTGGAGCCAGGACCGATCAGTGATACCCGGTGAGGTGAAGACAAGGTAGGATGATCTTCAGGGGCTTAGTGTTAGGTTTATTTAAGGGGGGTTTGGGTTAGATTAGGGGTATGTGGGTTGTGGGTTGTAATGTTGGGGGGGTATTGTATGTTTTTTTTTACAGGCAAAAGAGCTGAACTTCTTGGGGCATGCCCCGCAAAGGGCCCTGTTCAGGGCTGGTAAGGTAAAAGAGCTTTGAACTTTAGTAATTTAGAATAGGGTAGGGCATTTTTTTATTTTGGGGGTCTTTGTTATTTTATTAGGGGGCTTAGAGTAGGTGTAATTAGTTTAAAATTGTTGTAATATTTTTCTTATGTTTGTAAATATTTTTTTATTTTTTGTAACTTAATTCTTTTTTATTTTTTGTACTTTAGTTAGTTTATTTCATTGTAGTTATTTGTAGGTATTGTATTTAATTAATGTATTGATAGTGTAGTGTTAGGTTTAATTGTAGGTAATTGTAGGTATTTTATTTAATTAATTTAATGATAGTATAGTGTTAGGTTTAATTGTAACTTAGGTTAGGATTTATTTTACAGGTAATTTTGTAATTATTTTAACTATTTTAGCTATTAAATAGTTCTTAACTATTTAATAGCTATTGTACCTGGTTAAAATAAATACAAAGTTACCTGTAAAATAAATATTAATCCTAAAATAGCTATAATATAATTATAATTTATATTGTAGCTATATTAGGATTTATTTTACAGGTAAGTATTTAGCTTTAAATAGGAATAATTTATTTAATAAGAGTTAATTAATTTCGTTATATTTAAATTATATTTAAGTTAGGGGGGTGTTAGTGTTAGGGTTAGACTTAGCTTTAGGGGTTAATACATTTATTAGAATAGCGGTGAGCTCCGGTCGGCAGATTAGGGGTTAATAATTGAAGTTAGGTGTCGGCGATGTTAGGGAGGGCAGATTAGGGGTTAATACTATTTATTATAGGGTTAGTGAGGCGGATTAGGGGTTAATAACTTAATTATAATAGCGGTGCGGACCGCTCGGCAGATTAGGGGTTAATAAGTGTAGGCAGATGGAGGCGACGTTGAGGGGGGCAGATTAGAGGTTAATAAATATAATATAGGGGTCGGCGGTGTTAGGGGCAGCAGATTAGGGGTACATAAGGATAATTTAAGTAGCGGCGCTTTGCGGTCGGCAGATTAGGGGTTAATTATTGTAGGTAGCTGGCTGCGACGTTGTGGGGGGCAGGTTAGGAGTTAATAAATATAATATAGGGGTCAGCGGTGTTAGGGGCAGCAGATTAGGGGTACATAAGGATAACGTAGGTGGCGGTCGGCAGATTAGGGGTTAAAAAAATTTAATCGAGTGGCGGCGATGTGGGGGGGCCTCGGTTTAGGGGTACATAGGTAGTTTATGGGTGTTAGTGTACTTTAGAGCACAGTAGTTAAGAGCTTTATAAACCGGCGTTAGCCCAGAAAGCTCTTAACTGCTGACTTTTTTCTGCGGCTGGAGTTTTGTCGTTAGAATTCTAACGCTCACTTCAGACACGACTCTAAATACCGGAGTTAGAAAAATCCCATTGAAAAGATAGGATACGCAATTGACGTAAGGGGATCTGCGGTATGGAAAAGTCGCGGCTGAAAAGTAAGCGTTAGACCCTTTTTTGAGTGACTCCAAATACCGGCGGTAGCCTAAAACCAGCGTTAGGAGCCTCTAACGCTGGTTTTCACGGCTACCGCCAAACTCCAAATCTAGGCCTTAGAGATGAGTAATCGATTTATATATATGAAATAGAATGATTTCCAGTGGAAAATAAATTTATAATAGAATCTAATGAGCCCAATGACCAGACATCCCCCTCCAAGGTCTCCAGATTGTAGAGGAAATGCTTAATTTGGAGATAGGCAAAAAATGATCTCCTATCTAAACTAAACTCTCTAATTAGAGATATACAAATCTATCCAAATTAATTGTACCAATTAAATTGAAAGAAATCAATTACTGATGAAATTCGTCAGTATTTTTTTTCTTTCTTTAAAACTCCTATTAGCCCCGGGCTCTAAAAAGGAAGGGTCGGAATTAGGTCAACTTTCCAGCACACTAGAGGTAGGTATAAAGGCTACATGTGAACCTTTTCACCTTTAGCAAAGAAACTTTTACATTCATTTAATGTTGAATTCATTGAATAGTGCAGCAGACGAATATTCAGGGAAACTAATTTCCCCAAATATTCCTTTCTAAAGGTTTGGACAAACTAATTTTTCTCTGCTGCATGTCTAGTTAAAGGGCATAAAAGTTCAAAAATAAAATCCTGTAATGTGAGAAAGTATTTTATTAGTGCACTTTTACTTGTATATAATGTTCTATATCTAAAGTCCTGCTAAAAGGGTTAAACAAATAAAGGTTTATCACCATCTGGGGCTGAGGCCTTATCTTATTTGGCTGAAAGGGCTACTTTTTTATTTAACGCAATAGCACATTTTTAGCTGAACTTGAAGTTGAACTTATAAATGGGATTGTGCCTTCGTGAATCATAAATGTAGGCACAAGCACTTTGAAACGCAATGTCGTGACCGTGTTCACTTAGAGTGCATGAAGGTGCATCCCCTTTAAAAATCCTGTCATGAAAGGGCGATCTTGTTTGAATATTATTATTATTATCATTTATTTGTATAGCGCCACCAAATTCCGTAGCGCTGGGAATAGCAGATACAATTTAGCAATAGAGCGGGTTAATGCTTTACAGTTTCAGTACTTTTAAAATCCAGTATAATAAGATATTATAAGTCCTTTTAATAGAAACTCGCAGACAGTGTCTTGTTTTCAGTTAATGCCAAACCAGAAACAGAGCTTTAACAAACAATAAAAATAAATTTTGTAAACACAATACTTGTTAAAGAAGTGACAATATAATTATTGAACAATCATGTCCAGTAGGCACAACATGCAACTGGCATTCAGATGGTTTAGTTACAATCACGGCAGTTAGTGTGTGACTAAGGGCCTGATGATATAAAGCTCTCCACACAGATAATAAACTTGTAAAAGTTATTAAATGAGCCTCCAGCACTGTAAAATCCCTCACGAAATTAAAAATAAGTCATATTTTGCTATACCTTTCTAAGAGGTCTTCCCTGCATTTCTAGATGTGGAGAGACAAGTCCAGTGCAATATAGCACTGCATGACATAAGAGTTCTGCTGTATTTACACTTTGTGCTTTGCATTTTATATTTATTTAGACTTCAAATTTAGGCCCTGAGAAATTGCCTCTTTGGGTTCACCAGGCTTGCATTTTTTGGTCTGTCAATATAGTCTAAAAAACGGGCTAAATTGTGCTGTGCTGTTGCGTGGCAATGTGTCTCCCATAGGATATAATGGTGATTGTAACTTCAGCAAAAGTCCACCGACATAGGCCACTGAGCTGTGATGTAGGCGGCTGGGGACGACAATCGCGTTTAAAGCGTCTTTACATGAAATAGACTGTGTGCTTGTGAAAATGAAAAAAAATTCAGTGTAGTAGCACTTCAAACTATGCATATGAATTTCACTGCACATTCACTAGATTTGTCACACTGGAAAATATCGCCACTGAAAAGCAGGTGAGACTGATATGGCTGAAAAGAGATAGCTAAGAGGGAGGACAGTGCTTTGGATATTAGAAAACCACAACATTTCCTCATTAAAATACAGATTACTCCCATGGAACACCCTTGACATTTCCAAGGAATGTCTATATAGTCATCATGTCTGCAATCGACTTTGTTAATAAAGACAAAGAAAATAACGTTCCTATTAAAACTATAGGAGCTGGGCATTGTATTATATAATGTTAAAATATGTATGTAAACTGTAAACGTGATTGTACTAATCTTCTATTGTGTCCTTAGGTGTGTATTTTTACTTATTTTAAGATTGTAATTATGCATTCTAGATATTCACATTTACATTATATTGAGAATGCGCATTCGCGATCGCAATAGTTATATTTCACAATATTGCAATTGCAATTTAGTGTTTTCATATTTCACAATATTGTGATCACGATTTCATGTTTGTAATATTCATATTTCATAATATTGAAATAGCGATTGTGCCATCTTGTTTTACTCATAATATTCCAATGTTATTGTAGCAAACTTATTCTATATTAATATTAATATATATGTATATATATATATATATATATATATATATTAATATAAATATAAAACACCTTTGCTACAGTGTGATTGCAATATTATAAGTAAAATGTGAGCATGCAATCATGATCACAATATTATGAAATATGAATATTCCGAATGTCACAATCACAATAGTCATATTTCCCAGCATAAGTATGCATATTGAGAACGCACAATCTTAAAATAAGTAAAAAAACACACCCAAGAACACAATAGAAGATTAGTACATTTACATTTACAGTTTACATACGTATTCTAACACTATAGTATACAATACTTATACAATAAACAATGGATATACATATATCATATACCCACAATCCCCCAGCTCCTATAGGTGTATCATTGATATGTTTAATTCACTATTGTATTATGCGAACTGGGCTAGAGTTTCTGTTGACAGATGTAAATTGAATTGTCATACACTACTGTGGCAATGCTGCTTTGAATATATTTCCCGTATCAAAGAAGCATCGTCACCCACTCAAATGTATGGTAAAATAAATCTTACCGATGCTGCCTTTAAACGGTACTGCCAGCCCTTTTTACTATTTTGCAGGCTTCCTCTACATTGCAAAAAATCCTTTTGAATATCTCGGCACCTCGTGGAACTTTCAATCATCGGGGCCTAAGTTATATTACATTTAAGCTTTGCACTTTCTATTTTATATTTTAATGCATAAATACTTTGCACACAGTAGTGTGTTTAGAATTGGGATTTTGCAAATTATGATTATGTTTTGAATTCTATAAGAAAATGGGTAGAACCTGGAAGTCTGAGAGACAAGAGATGCCTTCATTAGAAATTAAGGAGGCTCTATGGGATACCAAATTTCACAGGGGAAAGTAAAGGTAAAAGGAGAAACCCTGGGACTGATATAAAGGCTCATTTTGCAGAAAATGCAAATTAAACTGAAATGTTTTCATTATAATTTAACTTACTTTTGCCTCTAGTTTAGTATACATGACTTTTCTGTCAGTTAAAGTGATGGTAAACTCCCAACATCACTTTGCAGGAATATAATCATCCAAAGTGATGGTAAATTCCCAACATCACTTTGCAGAAATTTAATCAGCACGATTAATTAACACAAAAACAGTTTTTATATTATCAAATACATGTCTAAAATTATTTTTACATACCCAAACTTCCACTGCTTGCCACATTCCACACCAGCCCTACTTCCTACAACTATTTTATTTAATTCAGTGTCCTGTGCATCCAATCAACAGTATTGCTATACAACTTGCTGTTTCTAATGAGAAGCGGATACATGCATGTGAAAAGTATATGCAAAAATACGAACAGGAATATTATGCTTATGTACTATTTAGTCAATGGCTCAGAAGGGTGCATTGGGTCTTACGTGTAGAGCAGGTAGGGTGGCTCTACACATCACTGTAGTGGAGAAGAACTGTTTGGGGGTGGAGGGAAGGATCACAGTAGACTGTAAAATAAATCTAAATTTTTAAGAAATGTAACTAGTTATTAGTTTTTTTTTTTTAAATTATAGCTTTTTTAGTTGTCATAATATGTTATTTCAGTTTTTATGCTTTACAATAGCGATCACTTACCATGCATACAGCTGGCAAGATGATTCAGTGATACCAGCTTATGTAAATGTTTACGGCATTTCATGAGAATTGTGAGAGAGCTTCAGGTTTACCCTGGGAACTCCCCTGCTCAGCCTAGTGAACTCCCCTGTCCCTCCCACTTTCTGAAGCTGTCAGTTTTAGAGCAAATACAATGCAATGTAATTTGTAAAATACAAAAAGTGCAATGTAATTTGTAAAATAAATAAAAATTGTATGATCCTAATTTGTAACATAGAAACTTTCCAAACATAATCAGAATTGGTAAAATCCCTGCTTTATCTATATCCACATGAAATAAAATAGAAAAACAAAAACAAAGCTTAAATGTAATAATACCGAAGGGACCCAATCTGAAGTGTAAAGTAATATGAAATACAAAGCACAAAGTGTCATGCAGTGCTATATTGCACTGGACGTCTCTCCTTCACAAACAGAAATGCAGAGATCTTGCAGTACCGGAGGATCATCTGCCATCTCTCTGGGACATCCAGGTTCCACCCTCTTTCTTATAGCATACACTGGGTTCAGTGTGTGAACTATAATTTATCTGCAAGCTAGAGAATCTTTTATCATCAAGACCTTAAAAACATATTAATACAAATCAGGTGTAGATGTTGGGATTCTGATATGATTTTTCCTGTATGCCCATCATGCCAATATTCAATTGGCATTTAGATTGTTTAGCAGGGGTATGGGTGGATTTGTATTTCAACAGGTTAATATCATATATGTAAATGAGTATTTTGCTTTAACAGTGAACAAAAGGTTAATTCAAAATCCCTTTACTGTTACACCTTTACTGTAACATTAAGAGTTATGAAGGGGCTATGCATCCTTCACAAAGAAAAATCTGCACGATTGCAGGTCATCTTCTCTGATGAGTCCAATTTTCAGCTTTACCTAACACCTGGCTGTCTAATGGTTAGTTGAAGACCTGGAGAGGCCTACAAGCCACAGTGTCTCGCACCCACTGTGAAATTTGGTGGAGGATTGATAATGATCTGGCTGTGCGTTTGCAAGGCTTAAATCGGGCAGATTTACCTTTGTGAAAACACTGCATCATTTTTGTTATTTTAACCAGTTTTCATTTTCTGCAAATAAATGCTCTAAACTATAATATTTTCATTTGGAATAAGGGAGAATGTTGTCAGTAGTTTATAGAATAAAACAGAAATGTTAATTTTACTCAAACACATACACATACTTATTCCACAGCTGTATATGTATGCATGTATATATGTATATAATACAGACACACCTCGCTTTATTGCGCTTCACTTTATTGCGCTTTGCAGATATTGCTCTTTTTACAAATTAAAGGTTTGTGGCAACCCTGTGTCGAGCAAGTCTATTTGTGCCATTATTCCAACACATATAAACATATAAATACATGTATACCCATAAATACACATATATACACACCTACATACACACACCACCATCAAAAAGATTAAGACTCACTAGTCTCACGATGAGCATTTTTTAGCAATAAAGTATTTTTTAATTAAGGTATGTACATTGTTTTTTTTAGACAAAATGCTATTGCAAACTTAATAGACTACAGTATAGTATAAATATAACTTTTATATGCACTGGGAAACTAGTGTGACTACCTTTATTACTATATTCACTTTATTGCGGTGGTCTGAAACCAAACCCGCAATATCTGCGAGGTACGCCTGAATGTATATATGTGTATATATGTGTATATATACATATATACACATATAAATACATACATACACATGTATGTATGTATATATATATATATATATATATATATATATATATATATATAGACTTCAAATTAGTGCACTCTCACTTGCCAACCCGGACACAGACCAGGGTGCTTAATGAAATAGACAATCTGATTAGGAATAAGCACTCTCTGGATTTTAAACAGCAAATATTTATTCGGCAGTGACGTTTCGGGGCGTCTGAGGAAGGGGTGAATGCCCCGAAACGTCACTGCCGAATAAATATTTGCTGTTTAAAATCCAGAGAGTGCTTATTCCTAATCAGATTATATATATATATAAATATATATTTATATATATATATATATATATATATATACATACACATATTTGGACATGTATATATAGAGAGAGAGAGAGAAGAGGGTTTGGTAGTGAGCGCTGTCTTGGAATCAGTGGGGTAGAGTATGGAGTTCCTAGGAGCTGCTATATTCTAAGAGGGTGTACTTGTAACCACTAACAAGTGAGATGAAGAAATGAAAAAGAAAAGGTTTATAGAATTACCGCTAAAGGACCCCAAAAATATGTATACACATATATATATATATATATATATAAATATATATATATATATATATATATATATATATGGTACCAATTTTAGAATACCACAACAATTATTTTAAAAATTATTTTAAAAAAACCACAACAAAATTTTTTTATTTAAATATTATGGTGAATACGTTTTTTTTCCTTATTAAGGAATGTGGGCTCAGTTAACACTGACTGCAGTCGCTTTTTTTTGATTGCAGTACTGATGTGCTGAGTCCTATTGCTAAAAACAATGTTTATTGAGTATGTGTAAAACAATAGAGAAAAAGCACAAAATTAAACGCACAATATACAAAGTTAATGCAGTGTTTTGCTCTGGGTCTGGCTATCTGACTGAAACTAACTCGTAGAAAGTATGTAACAGTCAGATGCCAGATCAGTATAATGACAGAGTAACAAATATAAAAATATAAATAATTCAAAAAACGATATTTTGGGGATTTTAAAAATGAGGAAAAAAAATGTCATAAGGTAAAAATTCATAAATGAGGGAAAAAAATTGTAAGATAAAAATTCATAAGGTAAAAATTTATGTGATCAAGTTTTGAAATTACTGGTGTTTAAAAAAAGTAATTAATTGTATAAAACTGGTGTTTAAAAAAGTGTATAGTTGGGAGCCTGGGAACGTATAATTCATACAGGGGATTATTAAACTAATTTGCTGTGATCTAAAAGAGCTAACCTACTAGTAGTGCGCAGAGATCTTGTAACGATCGTAAAAAGTCCTTTTTGAAGCATCTATTGTGAAAAGAATACGTGCAAATGATGGCTTAAAAATGCGAGACATCTCAATATGTTGGAATATTCGTTGGTGTATAGTGGAAGGAGCCCAAAAGTTTCACCGGCGTTGGCGGTTTCTCCGCACATACTCAATAAACATTGTTTTTAGCAATAGGACTCAGCACATCAGTACTGCAATAAAAAAAAAGTGACTGCAGTCCACATTCCTTAATAAGGAAAAAACCTTATTCACCATAATATTTAAATAAAAAAATTTTGTTGTGGTTTTTTTAAAATAATTTTTAAAATAATTGTTGTGGTATTCTAAAATTGGTACCATATATATATATATATTTTTGGGGTCCTTTAGCGCTAATTCTATAAACCTTTTCTTTTTCATATATATATTAATAATATTTATATGTGTAATTTTTATTAGATAGTGTATATATAAGTGTACATGTATTTTTACCCTTTACACCAGGACTTCAGTCGCACTAACCTGATGAGCACAAATATAGGTATTGCATTGAATAGATTATTTTTTATTAATTTGCAACTTTATAGCTTTTAAAGGAACATGAAACCCATTTTTTCCTTTCATTATTCAGATAGAGCATGTGATTTTAAACAACTTTCTAATATAAAATTTTCTTCGTTCTTTTGTTATCTTTTGTTGAAAACCTGGGACGCAAGCTCAGGGGCATGCATGTGTCTGGAGCACTATATTTTCAGCAGTTTTGCAAGAATGTTATTCATTGCAAGAGCACTATATGGTAGCACCATTTCCTGTCATTAAGTGCTCCAGAGATCTACCTAGGTATCTCTTCAACAAAGAATACTATGGGAACAAAGTAAATTTGATAATAGAAGTAAATTGGAAGTTTTTTAACAAAATGTAGGCCCTGTCTGAATCACAAAGAACATTTTGGGGATTTATATCCCTATATTGATGACAGGAGACTCAGGGGCCTATCTATCAAGCTCCGAATGGAGCTTGATGCCCCGTGTTTCTGGCGAGCCTGCAGGCTCGCCAGAAACAGCAGTTATGAAGCAGCGGTCACATAGCTCTGAGCAGGCGGACAGACATCGGCGGAAATCAACCCGATCGAGTACGTTCGGGTTGATTGACACCCCCCTGCTGGCGGCCCATTGGCCGCAAGTTTGCAGGGGGCGGCGCTGCACCAGCAGCTCTTGTGAGCTGCTGGTGCAATGCTGAATACGGCGAGCGTATTGCTCGCCGTATTCAGCGAGGTCTGGCGGACCTGATCTGCACTGTCGGATCAGGTCCGCCAGACCTTGATAAATAGAGGCCATAATCTTCTATAGAGCCACTGGGGCATCCTTATAACAGGGATATACAAGTAGATAGCTAAATTAGTATTTTATTTTAATTCAATTTAATTGTGATTTTAACTAAGCAAGATATACAAAAAAATGCTCAATTAAATGTTACATAAAATATTTTCTCTTGTTAAGTGTATCCAGTCCACGGATCATCCATTACTTGTGGGATATTCTCCTTCCCAACAGGAAGTTGCAAGAGGATCACCCACAGCAGAGCTGCTATATAGCTCCTCCCCTAACTGTCATATCCAGTCATTCTCTTGCAAGCCTCAACAAAGATGGAGGTCGTAAGAGGAGTGTGGTGTTTTATACTTAGTTTATTCTTCAATCAAAAGTTTGTTATTTTTAAATGGTGCCGGAGTGTACTGTTTATCTCAGGCAGTATTTAGAAGAAGAATCTGCCTGCGTTTTCTTTGATCTTAGCAGAAGTAACTAAGATCCATGGCTGTTCTCACATATTCTGAGGAGTGAGGTAACTTCAGAGAGGGAATGGCGTCCAGGTTTTCCTGCAATAAGGTATGTGCAGTTAATATTTTTCTAGGGATGGAATTTGCTAGAAAATGCTGCTGATACCGAACTAATGTAAGTAAAGCCTTAAATGCAGTGATAGCGACTGGTATCAGGCTTATTAATAGAGATACATACTCTTATAAAAATGTAATATAAAACGTTTGCTAGCATGTTTAATCGTTTTTATATGTATTTGGTGATAAAACTTATTGGGGCCTAGTTTTTTTCCACATGGCTGGTTTGAATTTTGCCTAGTAACAGTTTCCTTAGGCTTTCCACTGTTGCAATATGAGTGGGAAGGGCCTATTTTAGTGCTTTTCTGTGCAGATAAAAATACTGACAGAGACATTCAGCTTCCCTCTGCATGATACAGGACATCTCTGAAGGGCTCAAAAGGCTTCAAAGTTGTTTTTGAGGGAGGTAAAAAGCCACAGTAGAGCTGTGGCAGTTGTTGTGACTGTTTGAAAAAACGTTTTTGTCATTTATTATTCCGTTTTTGGTATTAAGGGGTTAATCATCTATTTGCAAGTGGGTGCAATGCTCTGCTAACTTGTTACATACACTGTAAAAATTTTGTTAGTCTAACTGCCTTTTTTCACTGTTATTTCAAATTTTGACAAAATTTGTGTTTCTTAAAGGTGCAGTAAAGTTTTTTATATTGCTTGTAAACTTGTTTAAAGTGTTTTCCAAGCTTGCTAGTCTCATTGCTAGTCTGTTTAAACATGTCTAACACAGAGGAAATTACTTGTTCATTATGTTTGAAAGCCATGGTGGAGCCCCATAGGAGAATGTGTACTAAATGTATTGATTTCACCTTAAACAGTAAAGATCAGTCTTTAACTATAAAAGAAATATCACCAGAAGATTCTGACGAGGGGGAAGTTATGCCGACTAACTCTCCCCACGTGTCAGACCCTTCGCCTCCAGCTCAGGGGATGCACGCTAATATGGCGCCAATTCCATCAGGGATGCCCATAGCGATTACCTTGCAGGACATGGCTGCAATCATGAATAATACCCTGTCAGAGGTATTATCCAGGTTGCCTGAATTAAGAGGCAAGCGCAATTGCTCTGGGGTTAGGAGAAATACAGAGCGCGCAGATGCTGTAAGGGCCATGTCTGATACTGCGTCACAATATGCAGATCATGAGGACGGAGAGCTTCAGTCTGTGGGTGACATCTCTGATTCGGGGAAACCTGATTCAGAGATTTCTAATTTTAAATTTAAGCTTGAGAACCTCTGTGTGTTGCTTGGGGAGGTATTAGCTGCTCTGAATGACTGTAACACAGTTGCAGTACCAGAGAAATTGTGTAGGCTGGATAAATACTATGCGGTGCCGGTGTGTACTGATGTTTTTCCTATACCTAAAAGACTTACAGAAATTATTAGCAAGGAGTGGGATAGACCGGGTGTGCCTTTTTCCCCACCTCCTATATTTAGAAAAATGTTTCCAATAGACGCCACTACACGGGACTTATGGCAGACGGTCCCTAAGGTGGAGGGAGCAGTTTCTATTTTAGCAAAGCGTACTACTATCCCGGTTGAGGACAGTTGTGCTTTTTCAGATCCAATGGATAAAAAAATTGGAGGGTTACCTTAAGAAAATGTTTATTCAACAAGGTTTTATTTTACAGCCCCTTGCATGCATTGCACCTGTCACGGCCGCGGCGGCATTCTGGTTTGAGGCCCTGGAAGAGGCCATCCATACAGCTCCATTGACTGAAATTATTGACAAGCTTAGAACACTTAAGCTAGCTAACTCATTTGTTTCTGATGCCATTGTTCATTTGACTAAACTAACGGATAAGAATTCCGGATTCGCCATCCAAGCGCTTAGGGCGCTATGGCTTAAATCCTGGTCAGCTGACGTGACTTCGAAGTCTAAATTACTCAACATTCCTTTCAAGGGGCAGACCTTATTCGGGCCTGGTTTGAAGGAAATTATTGCTGACATTACTGGAGGTAAGGGTCATACCCTTCCTCAGGACAGGGCCAAAGCAAAGGCCAAACAGTCTAATTTTCGTGCCTTTCGAAATTTCAAGGCAGGTGCAGCATCAACTTCCTCCGCTTCAAAACAAGAGGGAACTTTTGTTCAATCTAAGCAGGCCTGGAAACCTAACCAGTCCTGGAACAAAAGGCAAGCAGGCCAGAAAGCCTGCTGCTGCCTCTAAGACAGCATGAAGGAACAGCCCCCTATCCGGCGACGTATCTAGTAGGGGGCAGACTTTCTCTCTTCGTCCAGGCGTGGGCAAGAGATGTTCAGGATCCCTGGGCGTTGGAGATCATATCTCAGGGATATCTTCTGGACTTCAAAGCTTCCCCTCCACAAGGGAGATTTCATCTTTCAAGGCTATCTGCAAATCAGATAAAGAAAGAGGCATTCCTACGCTGTGTGCAAGACCTCCTAGTTATGGGAGTGATCCATCCAGTTCCGCGGACGGAACAAGGACAGGGTTTTTATTCAAATCTGTTTGTGGTTCCCAAAAAAGAGGGAACCTTCAGACCAATTTTGGATCTAAAGATCTTAAACAAATTCCTCAGAGTTCCATCTTTCAAAATGGAAACTATTCGGACCATCATACCCATGATCCAAGAAGGTCAGTACATGACCACAGTGGACTTAAAGGATGCCTACCTTCACATACTGATTCACAAAGATCATCATCGGTTTCTAAGGTTTGCCTTTCTAGACAGGCACTACCAATTTGTAGTTCTTCCCTTCGGGTTGGCTACAGCCCCGAGAATCTTTACAAAGGTTCTGGACTCACTTCTGGCGGTTCTAAGACCGCGAGGCATAGCGGTGGCTCCGTATCTAGACGACATCCTGATACAGGCGTCAAGCTTTCAAGTTGCCAAGTCTCATACAGAGATAGTTCTGGCATTTCTGAGGTCGCACGGGTGGAAAGTGAACGAGGAAAAGAGTTCTCTATCCCCACTCACAAGAGTCTCCTTCTTAGGGACTCTTATAGATTCTGTAGAAATGAAAATTTACCTGACGGAGTCCAGGTTATCAAAACTTCTAAATGCTTGCCGTGTTCTTCACTCCATTCCGCACCCTTCGGTAGCTCAGTGTATGGAGGTAATCGGCTTAGTGGTAGCGGCAATGGACATAGTGCCATTTGCGCGCCTTCATCTCAGAACGCTGCAATTATGCATGCTGAGTCAGTGGAATGGGGATTACACAGATTTGTCCCCTCTGCTAAATCTGGATCAAGAGACCAGAGATTCTCTTCTCTGGTGGTTGTCTCGGGTACACCTGTCCAAGGGTATGACCTTTCGCAGGCCAGATTGGACAATTGTAACAACAGATGCCAGCCTTTTAGGTTGGTTGGGGTGCAGTCTGGAATTCCCTGAAGGCACAGGGAATGTGGACTCAGGAGGAGAAAATCCTCCCAAATGCTCTTCTGGCTTGGCCTCAGTTAGCAACACTGAGGTTCATCAGATTTCAGACAGACAACATCACGACTGTGGCTTACATCAACCATCAAGGGGGAACCAGGAGTTCCCTAGCGATGTTAGAAGTCTCAAAAATAATTCACTGGGCAGAGTACCACTCTTGCCACCTGTCAGCATTCTATATCCCAGGCGTGGAGAACTGTGAGGCGGATTTTCTAAGTCGTCAGACTTTCCATCCGGGGGAGCGGGAACTCCATCCGGAGGTGTTTGCTCAGTTGATTCATTGTTGGGGCAAACCAGAGTTGGATCTCATGGTGTCTCGCCAGAACGCCAAGCTTCCTTGTTACGGATCCAGGTCCAGGGACCCAGAAGCGACGCTGATAGATGCTCTAGCAGCGCCTTGGTTCTTCAACCTGGCTTATGTGTTTCCACCGTTTCCTCTGCTCCCTCGACTGATTGCCAAAATCAAACAGGAAGGAGCATCAGTGATTCTGATAGCACCTGCGTGGCCACGCAGGACTTGGTATGCAGACCTAGTGGACATGTCATCCTTTCCACCATGGACTCTGCCTCTAAGACAGGACCTTCTGATACAAGGTCCTTTCAATCATCCAAATCTAATTTCTCTGAGACTGACTGCATGGAGATTGAACGCTTGATTCTATCAAAGCGTGGCTTCTCCGAGTCAGTCATTGATACTTTAATACAGGCACGAAAGCCTGTTACCAGGAAAATCTACCACAAGATATGGAGTAAATATCTTTATTGGTGTGAATCCAAGAATTACTCATGGAGTAAGGTTAGGATTCCTAGAATATTGTCCTTTCTCCAAGAGGGCTTGGACAAAGGATTATCAGCTAGTTCCTTAAAGGGACAGATTTCTGCTCTGTCTATTCTTTTGCACAAGCGTCTGGCAGAGGTTCCAGACATCCAGGCATTTTGCCAGGCTTTGGTTAGAATTAAGCCTGTGTTTAAACCTGTTGCTCCCCCGTGGAGCTTAAACTTGGTTCTTAAGGTTCTTCAAGGAGTTCCGTTTGAACCCCTTCATTCCATTGATATTAAACTTTTATCTTGGAAAGTTCTGTTTTTGATGGCTATTTCCTCGGCTCGGAGAGTCTCTGAGCTATCTGCCTTACAATGTGATTCTCCTTATCTGATTTTTCATGCAGATAAGGTAGTTCTGCGTACCAAACCTGGGTTTTTACCTAAGGTGGTTTCTAACAAGAATATCAATCAAGAGATTGTTGTTCCATCATTGTGTCCTAATCCTTCTTCAAAGAAGGAACGTCTTTTACATAATCTGGACGTAATTTTACTTACAGGCTACTAAAGATTTTCGTCAAACATCTTCCCTGTTTGTCGTTTACTCTGGACAGAGGAGAGGTCAAAAAGCTTCGGCAACCTCTCTTTCCTTTTGGCTTCGGAGAGTAATATGCTTAGCCTATGAGACTGCTGGACAGCAGCCCCCTGAAAGGATTACAGCTCATTCTACTAGAGCTGTGGCTTCCACCTGGGCCTTCAAAAATGAGGCCTCTGTTGAACAGATTTGCAAGGCTGCGACTTGGTCTTCGCTTCACACTTTTTCAAAATTGTACAAATTTGATACTTTTGCTTCTTCGGAGGCTGTGTTTGGGAGAAAGGTTCTTCAGGCAGTGGTTCCTTCCGCTTAATCCTGCCTTGTCCCTCCCATCATCCGTGTACTTTAGCTTGGGTATTGGTATCCCACAAGTAATGGATGATCCGTGGACTGGATACACTTAACAAGAGAAAACATAATTTATGCTTACCTGATAAATTTATTTCTCTTGTAGTGTATCCAGTCCACGGCCTGCCCTGTCCTTTTAAGGCAGGTCTAAATTTTAATTAAACTACAGTTACCACTGCACCCTATGGTTTCTCCTTTCTCTGTTTGATTTCGGTCGAATGACTGGATATGACAGTTAGGGGAGGAGCTATATAGCAGCTCTGCTGTGGGTGGTCCTCTTGCAACTTCCTGTTGGGAAGGAAAATATACCACAAGTAATGGATGATCTGTGGACTGGATACACTACAAGAGAAATAAATTTATCAGGTAAGCATAAATTATGTTTTTTCTGTGCTGCAATGATTTAGTTCAACTTCTTTTGTAAATATGTAAATGTGCCCTTTTTGATATAAAAAAGGTAAAGGAAACACTGGCTGAAAATACATTTGTATCAGATAAATGTAAGACCTATTTCTGTGTGAAACTGCAAGAGGTGCCAGAGTAAAAACAACTCATGCTACTGGAAATATAAAAACAAAAAACAGTTCTGATCTGTGCCAGAGGAAGCAAGTCACAGCAGGATCTTTTACCATTCCTGCTGCATGATATAGAAAAGGTGCAGGAGGCTATTTGCAGCTTACTCTAAGGTAAGACTTTAAGATGACAAAGGTGTAGACTGTCCCTTTAAAGTCTACCAACTTCAAACCATAAGGTAAAGGTTTGCATTATACATGTATATATAAGTAGTAATAGATTAGGGATATATATATATATATATATATATATATATATACAGGTAGCCCTCAGTTTACGCGGGGGTTAGGTTCCAGAAGGAATGGTTGTAAATAGAAACCGTTGTAAATTGAAACCCAGTTTATAATGCAAGTCAATGGGAAGTGAGGGAGATAGGTTCCAGGCCCCTCTCAAAATTGTCATAAGTAACACCTAATACATTATTTTGAAAGCTTTGAAATGAAGACTTTAAATGCTAAACAGCATTATAAACCTAATAAAATAATCACACAACACAGAATATATAATTAAACTAAGTTAAATAAACAAAAACATTTGCTAGACAGCATTATAAACCTAATAAAATAATCACACCAACACTAAAATCTGCTCGATAGCTCAGGTCTGGTTAAACTGATTAATTTCAGCTTGCTTGGCTTTGCTGCAACACAAGCAGACAGCTTCATCTACTGACTATTTTAATAAATGCATTGCTTCTCAATGCTTTTCAATAGCAGTCACATGACTGGGAAAAAAGGTTGTTATTCTGAAACGGTGTAAATTGAACCGTTGTAAAACGAGGGCCATCTGTATATATATAATACAACTTTAAAAGATAGGCAGTCTTGGCATTTAAAGTTCAAAACCATCTTCCAAAAATATATTTGGAGATTGAAGAAATAACATTATGCCATTGCTGCACAAGCCTTCATCAACACATTTTTTAACACTGCATACACATATCACTTATGACTAGGGATGGTCGAATGTTTTGTAAAATTCGAAAAATTTAAACTAATTTTAAAACATTTGCTTGTTTGTTTCGAATTTCGAATGTTTGCACAACATTCATTCTAACATTTGTTTTATATAATAGTATTTCCAATGCTTTTTTTAAATGTAATATTCAATTCAAATTTGATTTGAATTATACAATATTCGAATTAAAAAATTTGAATCTATATATTTGTAATAGTATTTCTAATGTTCTCTTTAAATGTAATATTCAAATTATACAATATTTGAATTATTAACATTCAAATTGATATATTTGTATCTATTATGTATCAATTTACTAAATTCCCTACCACGTGAACTATTGAACTTGAAGTTCTGAATAGTATTTGTTAAATCGAATGTTACATTCGATTTTATTATGAACATTCTAAAACAAAAGTTGCATTCGATTAACGAATTTTAATGGATTTTCATTCTTATCAACATTCGATTGTCCAAAACGAATGTCCACCGGACTATTCGTTCCACTAAACGAATTACACTTTCAGCACATTTGACCATCCCTACTTATGACTTAACTTTTCGTCTCTGAATTATTCTCCTTTTAATATAATGGGATTGTACAGATGCTTTTTGAGCACACTCGGGTCGATCATAACCTATTGGCACCAAAAATGACCAAATTGAATTTCTTGAGTGAATACAATGCTATATCGTATTGTTTGTTAAAAACCTAGTTCTCTGGTGCTTTTCACCTGGGTGGTGAATAGAAAGGTACAAGTTTCAACTAGAAATGTAATATTCAGATACTTTTTTGTCTCATTAAATGGATATGAAACCCAACATTTTTCTTTTATTATTTAGCTATATTTTAAGATTTGGAACAACTTTCTAATTTACTTCTATTATCAAATGTTCTTCGTTCTCTTGGTATCTTCTGTTTAAAAGCAGGGACGTATGCTTAGTAACCGGCCCATTTCTGGAGCACTATATGGCAGCAGTTTTGCAAGAATGTTATCCATTTAAAAGAGCACTAGATGGCGGCACTGTTTCCTGCCATATAGTGCTTACAGGTGCCTACCAATGTATTTTCTGCACAGAATATCATGGGAACAAAGCACATTTGATAAGTAAATTGGAAACTTTTTCTTGAAATGGTATGCTGTGTCTGAATAACAAAAGAAAATGTTTGGGTGTCATAATCCTTTAATACAATTGAGCAATTAAGTTAACCCTTTAATGTCTATAGGATAACACTCAGTTATGAATACACATTTACTTCCTCTGATGAAAGTGTTATAATTTAGTTGTACAAATAATATATGATTAAATAAAAAGAGAGAAGCGCTCAACCTGGGAACGAACAATAGCATAATAGCTTGTTCTATGGCTAGTTACCACCCAAGAAGCAGCCTCTTTTTGCTCAATATGTGCCTTTCACAGAGAAGAACTTTCCTGTAGCATATCAGTCTGATCCTGACTTCACAGTACAGTCCAGCCCCGAAATACCAGGTAATCCCTCTCTGAACAAGAGAAACAGCAAAACCCCAGACGTACATTTCGGCCTATTTTGGGCATCGTCAGTGAGGTGCAGCCATATCCCTCTAGGCACACTGAGCAACGGGTCCACGTCTGGATTCCCGCATCACACTTAGGGAGACTTCCTTAAGTGTCATAATTTGCATAAATAAAAAGAGAGAAGCGCTCAACCTGGGAACGAACAATAGCATAATAGCTTGTTCTATGGCTAGTTACCACCCAAGAAGCAGCCTCTTTTTGCTCAATATGTGCCTTTCACAGAGAAGAACTTTCCTGTAGCATATCAGTCTGATCCTGACTTCACAGTACAGTCCAGCCCCGAAATACCAGGCAATCCCTCTCTGAACAAAAGAAACAGCAAAACCCCAGACGTACGTTTCAGCCTATTGTGGGCTTCATCAGTGAGGTGCAGCTATATCCCTCTAGGCACACTGAGCAACGGGTCCACGTCTGGATTCCCGTATCACACTTAGGGAGACTTCCCTAAGTGTCATAATTTGCATAAATAAAAAGAGAGAAGCGCTCAACCTGGGAACGAACAATAGCATAATAGCTTGTTCTATGGCTAGTTACCACCCTAGAAGCAGCCTCTTTTTGCACAATATGTGCCTTTCACAGAGAACAACTTTCCTGTAGCATATCAGTCTGATCCTGACTTCACAGTACAGTCCAGCCCCAAAATACCAGGCAATCCCTCTCTGAACAAGAGAAACAGCAGAACCCCAGACGTATGTTTCGGCCTATTGTGGGCTTCGTCAGTGAGGTGCAGCCATATCCCTCTAGGCACACTGAGCAATGGGTCCACGTCTGGATTCCCGCATCACACTTAGGGAGACTTCCCTAAGTGTCATAATTTGCATAAATAAAAAGAGAGAAGCGCTCAACCTGGGAACGAACAATAGCATAATAGCTTGTTCTATGGCTAGTTACCACCCTAGAAGCAGCCTCTTTTTGCTCAATATGTGCCTTTCACAGAGAAGAACTTTCCTGTAGCATATCAGTCTGATCCTGACTTCACAGTATAGTCCAGCCCCGAAATACCAGGCAATCCCTCTCTGAACAAGAGAAACAGCAAAACCCCAGACGTACGTTTCGTAATTCTTTTATTAGAAAAATAATCATATATGCATATATACAAAATAAAATCATAATAACAAATGCAAACAAAATAACTCTTGTTACAAAACTGAAATATTGACCCAAATTTTTGTCATCAGAAAAAAATCAAAATGCAATTAAACTTAAATAATCACACAAAATAAAATTAAACATATTTCAAATACAGACAAAAACAAACTGGAGGGAAAAAAAACAGCTAAATAATCCAATCCTTCCACTTCTTTGTCTTCCAGATGCCTTCAGAATCTAATTCCCCATATCGCCTCCTATCAAAAGAAAAATACAAAAACAACTTCCCACGGATCATACCCACACAATTATCTACAGTAACTACCTCTTTCTTAAAAATCAAAATATTACGCACATCCCACAACACCTCCTTCACACAACATGCCAACAACCATATCAATCTTGCTTTCTCCTTTTCCACACCATTTCCACACAAACCATACATCATCATATTAAAAGTAAAAAACTGCACTCCAGTCAAACCCTTAATCATCCTTTTCAAACTTCTCCAAACATCCCTAGCATACTCACAATTCCAAAACAAATGAATAACACTCTCACTTTGAAAACAACCATCTCTAGGACACACTTCTGAAGCCACTAAACGACGCATTCTCTGAAAATCCCTTGTTGGCAAACACTTATGCACACTCATCCAACTAATATCTTTCTGCCTATTCATCAAATACTTATTACACACATTTTTCCATACCAACACACATTCATTTTCAGTCAAACCCCCAATCAACTCAAGACCTTCCTTCTTCTCCAATATTTTCAACACCATTCTGTTTGCACACCACATCTCCCTACTAACATTCTCCAAACGATATTTTTTAATCCAACATTCCACCCTTACATAAAACCACGGAACAGCAAAACATACCGGTTTCTTTCTATCAATCTCAAATAAACCATATTGTCTTAAAACATTTCCACAAGCATACTTTACCATACAACCAGCCATGCTATCCTTACCACTCAGAACCACACACCTACTAACATATTTCACAGCCAAAAATCTCTCCACATTTGGAAAACCCTTACCACCAACATTCTTACTCTTAACAACAACATCTCTTTTCAAACGCTCCATACCAGAACTTCAGAAAAAAGAAAACAACACTCTCAAAATTCTCCGAAAAATCCTCTCAGGTGGCGGAAAAACTAACGCCAAATATAACATAATAGGGATCAAAACCGATTTAATAACTAACATTTTTCCTTCCAAAGATAAAGTCCTTAAAGACCAAAACTGAAGTTTTCTACTCACTTTATCAAAAACATTCTCCCAACTTTCCAAGCCTTTCAAATCCACATCAAATTTCACACCCAACACCTCAATTGCACCTTCAGTCACAGGCCATCCACAGGAATCAATCTCCCTATCATTACCAAAAACGTTAACTTTACACTTATTCCAATTAACTCTGAAACCACTTGCCATACAAAAACATTCAACTAAAGTTTTCACCCTGCTCAAACCAGCCTGAGTCTCACATACCACACTCACATCATCCATATACCCAATCACTTTTAAACACCTTCCATTACTACCAGGAACACTCACACCTCTAACTAATTTATCCTTCCTCAAACTAGTTAATAATGGCTCAATAACACATACAAATAACACAGGAGACAAAGGACATCCTTGACGCACTCCAGATTTAACACAAAATTCCTCAGTCAAAAAACCATTAACCTGGACTGGACTCACAATATCACTATACAAACATTTAAACCATCCAATAATCTTACCAGAAAAACCTAAACGTTCTAAAACATGAAACATAAAATCATGTACTACTCTATCATACGCTTTTTCAAAATCCACAATAGCAACAGCAACAGACCTCATCCTCTCCCTCACATACCACAGTACATCACGTAGTAACAACAAACTTTCAGAAATCTGACTCCCCAGGAACAGCACACACTTGCTCTTCCCCCACAACCTTACCAATCACTCCACGCATTCTATTTGCCAACACTTTTGCAATAACCTTATAGTCAACATTCAACAACGTAATCGGCCTCCAATTCCTCAAATCTCTCTTATCACCCTTTTTAAATAACAAAACAATCAAACCTTTCCTCATTGAAACAGGCAAAACATTCATTCTAAAAACAAACTTACAAACATCCAACATATCCACCCCAATCAAATTCCAAAAACAAGTATAAAATTCAACAGGCAAACCATCACAACCAGGTACCTTCCCATTCTTAAAACTCCTAACAACCTCTGCAATCTCATCCAAACTTAGATCCCTTTCTAACAAATCATTATCATATTTTTCCAACTTAACCTCAATGTTTTCCAACAATTCATTTTCCAATAAAACATCTCTTGTTTTTTCTTTATACAGCTCACTGTAAAACTCATGAACTTCACGCAAAACACCATCCCTACCATTAACTTCACACTCAACCTTATCAAAAACACTAACAAAACCAGTCTTTCCTTCAAAAGCTTTCTTAAAAAAATATTTACTACGAGACTCATCCTTTTCCATTTTCTCCAATCTTGCCATAAAAACAATTTTCTTTCCTTTTTCATACATACACTTTTTAATTATCTTTCTTGCTTCAGCAATTTCCTCATGCACATCAATACCACAATTTCTCAATTCATACAAATACAACAACCTCAGATACCATTTATCATACAACTCCCTTTCCATTCTAGCTTTCTCACAGCCTTTCTTAATAAAAAACCTCTTTATTTCCACCTTCAACCATTCCCACCACATAAGCACATTACTAAAATCACATTTTCTTTCACGCCACCTTTCATACATCCAAACAAACTGACGCTTAAACTTCTCATCTTCTAACAAATCCACATTCAGTTTCCAAACACCCTTACCATACTTGATCTTCAAATCACAATTCACCTTACACATTAAAAGGGCATGATCCGTAAAGGGCATCCGCTTTAAAGAAAAATCATCAACACATAAAAATTTAGATAAAAAACAAAAATCAATTCGAGATTTTATCCCACCACTATCACTAAAGACAGTAAAACCCTCCCCTGAAAAAGAAACAGACCCGAAGGCATCCTTCAAACCGAAAGATTTAAGCAAATCAAGTAAAAACTTCCCTGAGCTATCCACCCTATAATCACTCCCACCCTCTCTGTCCCCATTCTTAATAATACAATTAAAATCCCCAACCAAAAAAGTTGGCTCTCGGCCTGGCAGAAAAAACTTTAAAGTTTCAAAATTAAGCAAACGTTCTACCCTATTTGGAGAAGCATATACATTAAACAAACGAAAAACAGTCCCACAAAAACTAAAACTAACCAAAAGTACCCGACCTGGGACAATATGAACTACATTAAGGATAGAAAAACTAAACCCCTTAAACAAAACTCCCACCCCCCCATTCCTATCAGAAGAACAAGACCATACTTTAGGACCATATTCCCAGTCAGCACATTTAGGATGTTCAGAGAGACCACATTCCTGCAAACAAAAAATATTAGCAGAACATACAGATAATAATTTAAAAATTGCAGCTCTCCTTGCTATAGTTGTCATACACCTGACATTAAGGGAATAAATGGTCAGAGACATCACAAAAATAAATTAAAGAAAAACAAAAAAAGAAATAACATCAGGACTTCTTCTTTCCTTTCTTTTTCTTAGGACTCCAAGGAGATCCTTTAAATCTGCCTCTGTGACGTTCCGACCTCCTAGGCTCCCCCTTGTCAGCCTCATAACCAGTAACTTCAGCAAGTTGGTTCACATCTCTTTTATCTAGATAACCAACAGAAGAGGCATCAGAAAAGTCACCTATACACTGGCTTGAGTCAGAAGGAACGTCTTTAGTAGAGACAGAAGGAAACTCTGAAATTAAAGAGTCAGCATCACTTGTAGTATCTGGATCTGCACCCTTAACTACTGGAAGATTCAAATCAGGACTCTCCCATCCATCAGAATCCGCATTTATTTTTCGCTTGGAGGCAGATTTTTTCCCTTCAGTGTCCATATCCTCCTCAGAACTAGAGGACACAACAGCAGACCAATCAATGTTCTCCCCTTCACCAAAAACAGCATCAGGAGCAGCATCACAAGATGACTAAGTGAAGGAAAAATTCTCTGTCACAGGAACAGCAACAGTATCATCCACAGAATTGGGCAACAGGGCTTCAAGAACATCTGAAGCAGCTATCACATTAGATGTAGCAAGATCCACTTCCTGAAGATGAGATTGGGCTTCCTCCACCTTCTCAGCCACAGGAACCACCACAGGAGCATCAGACACCTCTCCGACAGGGACCCCAAATGCAGATTTCTTGCACAAAAGAGGTAATATAGAGTTCAATGCCTCATCAGAGACCTCCTCCTCATTCACAGATGGCTCAGCTGCAACTGAAGATGTTTTTTTTGCAACATCAGCATAGGAAGGCTTCACTCTATCAAGCCCCTGAAACATCTTCAAAGGACACATCCTGCACAGATGACTTGAAGAACCACACAGGTCACAGGTCCGGTGTTTACTACAGTGGGCAACAAGATGATCCTCCTCACCGCAATTTCGACATCTGGCACCTGGGCAATTTTCAGCAATGTGACCAAACAGGTTGCAACTACGGCAAAAAAGAGGCATGTCATCATAGTATAGGAAACCTCTATTTCCACCAATGGCGAAAGTCTGTGGAGGGTGTTTCTTTCCACCAATACCTAATTCATCAGGCACAAACCGCACCCAGAACCTGCGCTTTCCATTGAAAGTCCCAAACTGATTCTTCAGCTTGCTACCTCCTTGAACATCATCAAAGTAGCGACAAAGAAACAGACGAATTTCCACATCAGTGACCCAAGGGTTGTAAATATGTACTGTCACCGGGATTCTTCTCTCCCTCTGCACACAGGCAACAAATTTCATGCCAACCAACTCTGGAGCAGCAGCCATATCAATAGTCCGTTGATAGCAGGTCTGTAAATAATGCTCATCGGTGAAAGCCACATCAAAAATCCCTCTTGAAGGGAATGACTGAACACAATGCAAACTTGCTCTTGGCATCTTCAAAACACCCTCCAAAACCACCTGCTGGACATGATCCAAACCAATCTTCTCTCGAAAGTCCTCAGAGATCAACACCCGAAGTGTATGGGGAACATTTGGCACATTGGTAGCCATATTTGCCCTATTGCCTCTTTAGGCTGGATTTCAGAGTGCCCCCCAAAAAGCAGCATGTGGCTGAAGTCCAGGGACGATGCCACAAGGCCAAGGGGACGGCCCTACTACCCAGTTGCTCTACGCCTAAGGAGTAGCCACCCCCCCAATAGCAGCAGGAGCCCAAACCCCAAAGGGAAAGGACCCCAGGCCAAAGGAGCAGGTCTCCAGGCAGCAAACCAAGACCAAGACCAAGCACAGAAAACTGCACTTGATCCAAGCCAAAGGCCCGAGAAGCAACCTCAGCTGATCATTTCGGCCTTCATTGGGCCTCGTCAGTGAGGTGTAGCCATATTCCTCTAAGCACACTGAGCAAGGAGTCCACGTCTGGATTCCCGCATCACACTTAGGGAGACTTCCCTAAGTGTCATAATTTGCATAAATAAAAAGAGAGAAGCGCTCAACCTGGGAATGAACAATAGCATAATAGCTTGTTCTATGGCTAGTTACCACCCAAGAAGCAGCCTCTTTTTGCTCAATATGTGCCTTTCACAGAGAAGAACTTTCCTGTAGCATATCAGTCTTATCCTGACTTCACAGTACAGTCCAGCCCCGAAATACCAGGCAATCCCTCTCTGAACAAGAGAAACAGCAAAACCCCAGACGTACATTTCGGCCTATTGTGGGCATCGTCAGTGAGGTGCAGCCATATCCCTCTAGGCACACTGAGCAACGGGTCCACGTCTGGATTCCCGCATCACACTTAGGGAGACATCCCTAAGTGTCATAATTTGCATAAATAAAAAGAGAGAAGCACTCAACCTGGGAACGAACAAAAGCATAATAGCTTGTTCTAAGGCTAGTTACCACCCTAGAAGCAGCCTCTTTTTGCTCAATATGTGCCTTTCACAGAGAAGAACTTTCCTGTAGCATATCAGTCTGATCCTGACTTCACAGTACAGTCCAGCCCCGAAATACCAGGCAATCCCTCTCTGAACAAAAGAAACAGCAAAACCCCAGACGTACGTTTCGGCCTATTGTGGGCTTCATCAGTGAGGTGCAGCTATATCCCTCTAGGCACACTGAGCAACGGGTCCACGTCTGGATTCCCGTATCACACTTAGGGAGACTTCCCTAAGTGTCATAATTTGCATAAATAAAAAGAGAGAAGCGCTCAACCTGGGAACGAACAATAGCATAATAGCTTGTTCTATGGCTAGTTACCACCCTAGAAGCAGCCTCTTTTTGCTCAATATGTGCCTTTCACAGAGAAGAACTTTCCTGTAGCATATCAGTCTGATCCTAACTTCACAGTACAGTCCAGCCCCAAAATACCAGGCAATCCCTCTCTGAACAAGAGAAACAGCAGAACCCCAGACGTACGTTTCGGCCTATTGTGGGCTTCGTCAGTGAGGTGCAGCCATATCCCTCTAGGCACACTGAGCAATGGGTCCACGTCTGGATTCCCGCATCACACTTAGGGAGACTTCCCTAAGTGTCATAATTTGCATAAATAAAAAGAGAGAAGCGCTCAACCTGGGAACGAACAATAGTATAATAGCTTGTTCTATGGCTAGTTACCACCCTAGAAGCAGCCTCTTTTTGCTCAATATGTGCCTTTCACAGAGAAGAACTTTCCTGTAGCATATCAGTCTGATCCTGACTTCACAGTATAGTCCAGCCCCGAAATACCAGGCAATCCCTCTCTGAACAAGAGAAACAGCAAAACCCCAGACGTACGTTTCGGCCTATTGTGGGCTTCGTCAGTGAGGTGCAGCCATATCCCTCTAGGCACACTGAGCAATGGGTCCACGTCTTGATTCCCGCATCACACTTAGGGAGACTTCCCTAAGTGTCATAATTTGCATAAATAAAAAGAGAGAAGCGCTCAACCTGGGAACGAACAATAGCATAATAGCTTGTTCTATGGCTAGTTACCACCCTAGAAGCAGCCTCTTTTTGCTCAATATGTGCCTTTCACAGAGAAGAACTTTTGCTGTAGCATATCAGTCTGATCCTGACTTTACAGTACAGTCCAGCCCCTAATACCAGGCAATCCCTCTCTGAACAAGAGAAACAGCAAAACCCCAGACGTACGTTTCGGCCTATTGTGGGCTTCGTCAGTGAGGTGCAGCCATATCCCTCTAGGCACACTGAGCAACGGGTCCACGTCTGGATTCCCGCATCACACTTAGGGAGACTTCCCTAAGTGTCATAATTTGCATAAATAAAAAGAGAGAAGCGCTCAACCTGGGAACGAACAATTGCATAATAGCTTGTTCTATGGCTAGTTACCACTCTAGAAGCAGCCTCTTTTTGCTCAATATGTGCCTTTCACAGAGAAGAACTTTCCTGTAGCATATCAGTCTGATCTTGACTTCACAGTACAGTCCATCCCCGAAATACCAGGCAATCCCTCTCTGAATTTATGCAAATTATGACACTTAGGGAAGTCTCCCTAAGTGTAATGCGGGAATCCAGACGTGGACCCGTTGCTCAGTGTGCCTAGAGGGATATGGCTGCACCTCACTGACGAGGACCACAATAGGTCGAAACGTACGTCTGGGGTTTTGCTGTTTCTCTTGTTCAGAGAGGGATTGCCTGGTATTTTGGGGCTGGACTGTACTGTGAAGTCAGGATCAGACTGATATGCTACAGGAAAGTTCTTCTCTGTGAAAGGCACATATTGAGCAAAAAGAGGCTGCTTCTAGGGTGGTAACTAGCCATAGAACAAACTATTATGCTATTGTTGGTTCCCAGGTTGAGCGCTTCTCTCTTTTTATTTATGCAAATAATATATGCTGATGATAAAAATATAATCATGCAGTATTATTTTCTGTATTTTGGTGGTGAATACCCTTGCTTAAAGTGAATGTAAATTTTGATGCTAAAGTGCCAGTTTTTTTTAAAAATTTGATTAAAAACAGGAGCACTTTAATTCATCAAAATATACATTTCACTCGTGCTGTGAAAAAAAACTTACCTTTTAATCTTGACAGCAGCTCCAGCTTCCTCCACCCGTCACAAAACCTCTTCCTGGGTCTAAAATGATGAATCCGGTTTCCACCAATCATGACATTGAATTAGACACTGATTCCCCCGGGGGGGGGGGGGGAAGCCGTGATTGGAGGATGTCCTATCCATCATTTCTGACATCAGAAATGGCTTGCAATGACCGGAGGAAGCTGGAGCAGCTGACAAGATTAAAAGGTAAGTATTTTTTCACAACAGGAGTGAAATGTAAATTTTGATGAATTAAAGTGCCCCTGTTTTTAATCAAATTTTTAAAAACTGGGCACTTTAGCATCAAAATTTACATTCACTTTAATGATGCTATTGTAAATGAGAAATTGATGTGCTAATGTTGCTTTCATTTCATATGTATATTTTACATTTCTATTTAAGATAATTATGTAATAGGATCAATAAGATATGAAAATAATTGTTTATTAATGCAGAATGAAAAGTTCCATACTCCCAACACGCATTTCCTTTTCCAGCACATTACAGTCTGAACGGTATACATTTTACTTTAAAGAAATCTCCGCAGACAAAATAATGGAAGTCCAATATTGGTCAGAGCAACTCAAGGTCACCTGAAAGCACGCCCTTAGAAATTAAAATGGGATTTCTAGAGAGCGTACACAATACCAAGGGCAAAGGACAGCATTCGTATTAATTATTACCTCTGGAAAACATTCTAGGAGTTTGAGGGAGGTCACAGCAAAAGAAATGTGCTGGCAAAGACGGAGGAATGAAGTGCAGGCTGACTTCTGTCTCTCTTATTTCTAATCCAATACCCAGACTTTCAACAATGTCATAAAAACCCATAATAGCAGTGGCAGAAGATGCTTTTTGTACTACTGTTACATGTTTCTATCAATAATGATTTACTTAAAGGGACAGCCAAATATTATTATTTTTTGTGATTCAGATAATGTATGGAATTTTAAACAACTTTCCAATTTACTTCTGTTATCTAATTTGTTTTATTCACTTTGTATCCTTTGTTGAAAAGCATACTACTGGGAGATAGCTCCTGATTGGTGGCTGCACCTATATTCCTCATGCCATTGGCTCACTCAATGTGTTCAGGAATACTGAAGGGATGGCGCTAAAAGCTAGAAGTTACCAGAAAAGAGAAAGTCAATAGATTCTAATGGCTAAAGGCTAAATAGCAATGTATTCAAATTCCATCAGATGTTAACGAATCATAAATCTATAGGGACAGCTCCCAATGTGTTCAGCTACTTCCTAGTAGGATACCAGGAGAATTATGCCAATTTGATAGTAGAAGAAGGATATTGAAAAATTGTTTAAAATTGTATGCTCTATCTGCATAATGGAATAAACATTTTGGCTTTCATTTCCCTTTAAGAAAGTACCTAGTAAGTGAAAGAAACAGAAATGAAAACTGCAATTGTTACACAAGAGTTCATTACAAAACCTTGTTGGAAAGTCTTTTATTTTTTTGGTATTTTCTATTCTCAAGTTATGAAATAAAAATACTGGTTCTTGTGTGCTAATGTAAAGATATGCTTTTTTTTTTTAGCAATGGTCTAATCTAATGTTATTTTTTCTTCTATCAAAAAATCTTGGAGAAATATTTATGTGTCTAACAATTAGCATTATATGAATTAAAATATTTGAAGATGGCACCGTACAAATGTTTTATAGCTCCGTGCATACGCTCTTTAACAACGATGCAGATTTGCGACAGCTGCATCAGAAAATTGGCATCATAAAGAAAATGAAAAGCAATGCAAAGTAGCTGTAGATAGTGATACATACCTTGTGAACGAAGTCTTGTCCTTGTTTTAATGTGGTATTTCAATACCAAATATCGTTTTGTTTAATCATTTGGAAATGTTGTCTACTTAGAACAATCTGCTTACCTGTTTTTAAGAAACAAATATGAGATTATTACATGATATGGAATCAAAAGAAAAGCGGTCAAAACTGGGAACCGAAGTGCAAGAAACAAGAAAAAAACAGTGACATTTAGTGGTTGCAATGCATAAGCCTAGATAACAAGTAGTGCGCAACAATATTAGCGCTGTTGCATTAACATTGCTCAGCACAATCAATACTGCTTCTATTTCTAAACTCATATTATAACTATGGGGTGAGATTACATATGCGACGTCTGGTGCAAAACCCGGCGTGGCCTATTTTTACTCGAATCGAGTGATCACATATACGACGCTGCATACAATTTCACCCATCGCCAGCTGTTTTTACTTTTATAAACTAACATAGAAGCAGCATCGGCAGTCAGTATCACATATTCAGTGCAAGAATGGAGAATTTTTACTCCATTTTCCCCTCGCCACACATAGGTAGGCGCAGCAAGCCTTCCGCAGAATATGAAAGTACCGTAACTCCCTAGAAGCCTTAATAAACACCTAATGCATGTGCAATATCCACCCCTAATACGTCATCCCCCCAACTGAAATAACTAATAAAATGTATTAACCTTTAAACCGCCATCCCCCACAATGCAAAAACCCAATAAACATATTAATACCTAACTGCCAACCCCCCACAATGCTTACTAAGTCCCCCCTAACAGTACAACCCCCTATCCACCCAACCCTTAAAATAAAAAAGACCTAACTAAAAAAAAAGCAATCTACCTATTGCCCCTAAAGAGGCATTTGTATGCAAGATACCCCTTTTATATTGGTGTACCTTCCATTCCAATATAAAAGGGGTACCTTGCATTCAATCTTCACTGTGTGGTGGATGATCGCATTAAGAGGACCTCCCCATCGCTGAGGACCGCCACCCCCAAGGAGGAGATCCGCATATCCGAAGACTGCTCCGCAACTCCGGCAAGAAGATAGAAGATGGATGGATCCCGCAATGGATGAAGATGGATCTGCCTGGATGAAGCCTTTTCTCCTCCTGGAAGAAGATGGCTGTCCAGACTTTAGTAATGGTGAGTACATTTTTTGGGGTTAGTGTTAGGTTTTTTTGTTTATGTTTTTGGGGTTTTTTTTTTTTAGATTAGGGATTTTTTTATTTTCATGGGCAGTAAAAGAGCTGATTGCCCTTTTAAGGACTATGCCCATACAAATGCCCCTTTAGAGACAATGGGTAGATTAGGTTTTTTTTTTAGTTATTTTTTTTTATTTTGGGTGGGGGTGGTTGTTCTTTTAGGGGGGACATTTTTTTTTAAAAGAGCTGAATGCTTTAGGGCAATGCCCTACAATAGACCCTTGTAAGGGCTATTGATAGTTTATTGGTAAATTCGTGTTTTTTGGGGTGTTTTTTTTTGTTTTTAAGGGAGTATTAGATTAGGAATATTTTTTTTTATTTTGGATAATTTAGTTTGTTTTTTTCTGTAATGTTAGCTTTTTTATTTTTTGTAGGCTTAGCTTTTTTATTTTAATTTAATCTTAGTTTTTTTTTTTTTTTTACTGTAATCTTAGTTTTTTTATTTAAATATAATCTTAGGTTGTTTTGTTTTTACTGTAATGTCAGGATATTTTATTTTAATGTAAAGTAAGGATTTTTTATTTTTGGTAATTTTAAAATAATTTTTAATGTAGTCTTTTTTATTTTATGTAATTGTGCTTTAATTGGGGTTAATTTAGGGGGTGTTTGGTTAGGGGAATTAGTTATTAGATTAATACTTTGCATTGTGGGGGGTTGGTAGATTAGGGATTAATAGGTTAATTAGTTAGATTGTAATTTGGTTGTTGGCAGTTAAGGTGTTAATAGTTTAATTAGATAATTTGTGATGTGGGGGGTTGGTGGTTTAGATGTTAATACTTTTAATAGTTAGATTGCAATGTGGGGTGTGGGCGGTTTAGGTGTTAATACTTTTATTAGTTAGATTGCGATGTGGGAGGTTAGCGGTTTTTAGCGGTTTAGGTGTTAATACTTTTATTTGTTAGATTGCGATGTGGGGGGTTGGCGGTTCAGGGCTTAATACTTTTATTAGTTAGATTGCAATGTGGGGAGTCTGCGGTTTAGATGTTAATACTTTTATTAGTTAGAATGTGATGTGGGGGGTTGGTGGTTTAGGGCTTAATACTTTTATTAGTTAGATTGCAATGTGGGGGGTTGGCGGTTTAGGTGTTAATACTTTTACTAGTAGTTGCAATGTGGGGGATGGCGGATATAGGGGTTTTGACATGTTTAATTTTTTGGGGGCGGGTTAGATTTTTACGTGTATTTGGCACTTTTTTGTTTTTAACTTGGGCGCTGGCAGATGATATACTGCCGTAAGTCAATGGCGATGCAAGATATGTGTATTTTTACGCACATTTCTGAAAGTCGCCGGTTTGTCCGACTTAAAGGGACAGTCAAGTATTAATTAAACTTTCATTATTCAGATAGGACTTTTAATTTTAATTGACTTTCCAATTTACTTTTATCATCAAATTTGCTTTTTTCTCTTGGTATTCTTAGGTTAAACTAAACATAGGTAGGCTCATATGCTAATTTCTAAGCCTTTGAGGGCTGCCTCTTATCACATGCTTTTTAAATCTCTTTTCAACACAAAGAGACAGAAAGTACACGTGGGCTATATAGATAACACTGTGTTCAGGCACAGAAAGTTATTTAAGATCTAGCACAATACAATGCTAAATTTAAGACAATAGATAATAAACAGTCACAGTCATGTGATCAGGGGGCTGGAAGAAGGTTCCTAGATACAAGGTAATCACAAAGGTAAAAAGTACATTAATATAACTGTGTTGGTTATGCAAAACTGGGAAATGAGTAATAAAGGGATTATCTATCTTTTAAAACAATAACAATTCTATGGTTGACTGTCCCTTTAAGGCAGTATATTATCTGCCGGAGCGGTTTATGTGATTCACCCGATGTGCGAGGTGAACTTACGGGTGACGGGGTTTTAGCAGTTGAGCTAAAACTTACGCTGCATATGTAATCTCGCCCCTAAAGTTATCCTGTATAGTTTGAGTGATAACCTAGGGTAAACTAACATCTGCATGTTGGATATCGCAGGTGCATTACATCCCTCACATAATAGACTAATATAAAATTAATGTCAGAGATTGCTTGAGTGCTAATCTGAGGGTGAACGAAGCCGATGTTGCGCAAGTATTGGAGTACTAAATGTAGTTTTGTTCTATACTATTAATAATAATAAAAATAGGAGGCATCTCATAGTGTAGTATGAAAGCCAATATTAATAATACTTAAAGGTAAAATCCCACTCACGTGTAAAAAAACACTATACAAAGTGCGATAATAGCCAGCAAGGTTTTCAGAGAAATGAAACAAAAAACAGCTTTTGTTAGCCAAGAAACGCGTTGCTTTGTTTTAAATAAATTGTTTTTAACTTGTTTCTGTTTGTGGTGAGTCACCCGTCAGCACTGCTGTTCCCATTAGTGGGACCCTGGTCACTACTTTGCTACTGGTGAATGCCTGATGTTGTGGATAATCTTGTGACTGGAGGTGAGCTTATTGGTTGGCTCTGAGAAACCAGATGGCTATTGTTGCAATTTGTATAGTGATTTTTTACACATAAGTGGTATTTTACCTTTATGTATTCTTTATATTTACTTTTATACTTCCCTATGAGGCGCCTCCTGTTTTTTGTTACTAATTAGTTTGGTTGGTGTACCCAGCTACTATAGGAGTGGATGCCCATTAAGAAGAAATTGTATCCTACAATGTGAATAAGTCCAGACCTTCTGGTGCAACATATACTTTTGATGAACTTCTCATTTATGATTTTAGAGATTTTATGACATTTGTATATAGTTAATTTATTCAATTAAGAGGTGAGCTTCCCAATTTCTGTTTCAACTTTTATTAATAATAATGGCTTACTTCAGTTCTTTAAAAGCACTACATTTTACAGAAGTATTTTGGACTGTGCTCGAGTGCAAAATCTAATTCACCACTTAAAATACAAGTGCAATGATAGCGCTCCCTGCTCTATACGTTAAAAGTATAGGGAATTCTAAACAAATATTGCCCATTAAAATATTTTGGCTAAAATATTTACCATCCAACTGTAATACCAAAATATGCATCATTATTTGCACAAGGTCACTCAAAAGATAACACACCCTGCAATATGTAATCTAGCCCATAGTCCCTGGACAAAAAAGATGATCTTTCTGAAGTCATTGACTCCAAACTAGTTACCAGAAGCCATCCAAAAGTTTGCCCACAGGCCAAAATATTTAAATGAGATGACTCTAGAGTTCCTCACTGGCTGTTCATGCTTGTGATGTAATTAGTAAGGTAATCTGCTAATCATTCTGAGGTCATCACCCAGAATGTTTTACGTTAGCTGATGACTTTCCAAGTCTAATGATGTCTGATGATGTGCAAATAACTTCTAAAGTAGTTTGATGATTATCAAATGACTCCACTATGGTCCCTAAAGTAATCCTGTTTGTCTTGGGGTATTTCTTTGAGGATTCAACTTCACCATTAATAGTAGAATGAAATAGAGTTTAATATGGTTTTAAATGATATGATATCTAATATGCACAAAATATAATTATCTTTTTACATTTAATCTGTAAACTGGAAGAAATTCACAGATTACAGTTCACCAAATTAGACATATTCATTATAAGATAGATAGATAGAGATAGATATAGATATACAGTGGAGGAAAAAAAGTATTTAGTCAGCCACCAATTGTGCAAGTTCTCCCACTTAAGAAGATGAGAGAGGCCTGTAATTTTCATCATAGGTATACCTCAACTATGAGAGACAAAATGTGGAAACAAATCCAGACAATCACATTGTCTGATTTGGAAAGAATTTATTTGCATATTATGGTGGAAAATAAGTATTTGTTCACCTACAAACAAGCAAGATTTCTGGCTCTCATATACCTGTATCTCTGTCCTCCACTCATTACCTGTATTAATGGCACCTGTTTGAACTTGTTATCAGTATAAAAGACACCTGTCCACAACCTCAAACAGTCACACTCCAAACTCCACTATGGTGGAGACCAAAGAGCTGTGAAGGACACCAGAAACAAAATTGTAGACCTGCACCAGGCTGGGAAGACTGAATCTGCAATAGGCAAGCAGCTTGGTGTGAAGAAATCAACTGTGGGAGCAATAATTAGAAAATGGAAGACATACAAGACCACTGATAATCTCCCTCGATCTGGGGCTCCACGCAAGATCTCACCCCGTGGGGTTAAAATGATCACAAGAACGGTGAGCAAACATCCCAGAACCACACGGGGGGACCTAGTGAATGACCTGCAGAGAGCTGTACCAATGTAACAAAGGCTACCATCAGTAACACACTACGCTGCCAGGGACTCAGATCCTGCAGTGCCAGACGTGTCCCCCTGCTTAAGCCAGTACATGTCCGGGCCCGTCTGAAGTATGCTAGAGAGCATTTGGATGATCCAGAAGCAGATTGGGAGAATGTCATATGGTCAGATGAAACCAAAGTAAAACTGTTTGGTAGAAACACAACTTGTCGTGTTTGGAGGAGAGAGAACACCATACCTACTGTGAAACATGGGGGTGGCAACATCATGCTTTGGGGCTGTTTCTCTGCAAAGGGAACAGGACGACTGATCCGTGTACATGAAAGAATGAATGGGGCCATGTATCGTGAGATTTTGAGTGCAAACCTCCTTCCATCAGCAAGGGCATTGAAGATGAAATGTGGCTGGGTCTTTCAGCATGACAATGATCCCAAACACACCACCCGGGCAATGAAGGAGTGGCTTCATAAGAAGCATTTCAAGGTCCTGGGGTGGCCTAGACAGTCTCCAGATCTCAACCCCATAGAAAACCTTTGGAGGGAATTGAAAGTCCGTGTTGCCCAGCGACAGCCCCAAAACATCACTGCTCTAGAGGAGATCTGCATGCAGGAATGGGCCAACATACCAGCAACAGTGTGTGACAACCTTGTGAAGACTTACAGAAAACGTTTGACCTCTGTCATTGCCAACAAAGGATATATAACAAAGTATTGAGCTGAACTTTTGATATTGACTAAATACTTATTTTCCACCATAATTTGCAAATAAATTCTTTCCAAATCAGACAATGTGATTGTCTGGATTTGTTTCCACATTTTGTCTCTCATAGTTGAGGTATACCTATGATGAAAATTACAGGCCTCTCTCATCTTCTTAAGTGGGAAAACTTGCACAATTGGGGGTCGATCCGATATAAATCGTCGCCCGCAAAAGCCGGCGACGCCAATATTTGCGCGGATTTGGTATCACATATACGGCGTAACCTAGAAGTTACGCGCGTATATTTCTGCCATCGCCCGCAGTTTTTTGGGCCATAGGCAGGTATACCAAACCCGCGCAGTTTGGTATCCAATATGCAGCGTAAGGACTTACGTGGCGAAAATGGAGAAAACTTACTCCATTTTCACCTCGCCACAAAAAGCAGCCGTAAGAAGCCTTACGCTGACTATTGGAGCCCCGTAACTCCCTAAACTAACTAGAAAATAAACCTAACACCTAACGCATGCGCAATGTCTATCTCCCTGTCAACCGCGATCTGCTAAAATAAACCTAACACCTAACGCATGCGCAATGTCTATCTACCTGTCAACCGCGATCCCCCCCCCCCCCCCGAAATCCCTAATAAAGTTATTACCCCCTAAACCGCCGCTCCCGGACCCCGCTGCCATCTACATAAACTAACCCCCTACTGTGAGCCTCTAAAACCGCCGCCATCTACCTTATCTATCCCCTAATCTGACCCCTTACACCGCCGCCACCTATATAAAAATTATTAACCCCTAATGTAAGCCCCTTACACCGCCGCCATCTCTATTAAAATGATTAACCCCTAATTTAATCTACCTACCCCGCCGCCAGCTATATTATCTATATTAACCCTAAGTATATTATAGTTAATATAGGTATTACATTATATATATTAACTATATTAACCCTAATTATATTAGGGTTAATATAGTTAATATAGTTACTATAGTATTTATATTAACTATATTAACTCTATCTAACCCTAACTAAATTTATATTAAATTAATCTAATTCATTTATAAACTAAAATATTCCTATTTAAATCTAAATACTTACCTATAAAATAAACCCTAAGATAGCTACAATATAATTAATAATTACATTGTAGCTATGTTAGGGTTAATATTTATTTTACAGGTAAATTGTTAATTATTTTAACTAGGTATAATAGATATTAAATAGTTATTAACTATTTAATATCTACCTAGTTAAAATAATTACCCAATTACCTGTAAAATAAATCCTAACCTAAGTTACAAATACACCTACACTATCAATAAATTTAATAAACTACAAACATCTATCTAAAAATACAATTAAATTAACTAAACTAAATTACAAAAAAAACCAAACACTAAATTACAAAAAATAAAAAAAAGATTACAAGATATTTAAGCTAATTACACCTATTCTAAGCCCCCTAATAAAATAATAAACCCCCAAAATAAAAAAAATTCCCTGCCCTATTCTAAATTCAACAAATTTCAAAGCTCTTTACCTTACCAGCCCTTAAAAGGGCCTTTTGTGGGGCATGCCCCAAATAATTCAGCTCTTTTGCATACAAGAAATACAATACCCCCCCCCCATTACAACCCACCACCCACATACCCCTATTCTAAAACCACCCAAACCCCCCTTAAAAAAGCCTAACACTACCCCCCTGAAGATCTCCCTACCTTGTCTTCACCACACCGGGCCGAACTCCTGATCCGATCCGGGCGATGTCTTCCTCCAAGCGGCAAAGAAGAATTCTTCCTCCGGCGATGTCATCCTCCAAGCGGCAAAGAAGAATTCTTCCTCCGGCGACGTCTTCCTCCAAGCGGCAGCAAAGTCTTCATTCTTCCGGCGGCATCTTCAATCTTCTTTCCTCGCTCCGCCGCCGCGGAGCATCCATCCCGGCCGACTGCTGAACTTGGAATGATGTACCTTTAAATGACGTCATCCAAGATGGCGTCCGCCGAATTCCGATTGGCTGATAGGATTCTGATCGGAACAGCCAATAGAATGCGAGCTCAATCTGATTGGCTGATTGGATCAGCCAATCGGATTGAACTTGAATCTGATTGGCTGATTCAATCAGCCAATCAGATTTTTTTAACTTAATTCCGATTGGCTGATAGAATCCTATCAACCAATCGGAATTCGGCGGACGCCATCTTGGATGACGTCATTTAAAGGTACATCATTCCAAGTTCAGCAGTCGGCCGGGATGGATGCTCCGCGGCGGCGGAGCGAGGAAAGAAGATTGAAGATGCCGCCGGAAGAATGAAGACTTTGCTGCCGCTTGGAGGAAGACGTCGCCGGAGGAAGAATTCTTCTTTGCCGCTTGGAGGATGACATCGCCGGAGGAAGAATTCTTCTTTGCCGCTTGGAGGAAGACATCGCCCGGATCGGATCAGGAGTTCGGCCCGGTGTGGTGAAGACAAGGTAGGGAGATCTTCAGGGGGGTAGTGTTAGGCTTTTTTAAGGGGGGTTTGGGTGGGTTTAGAATAGGGGTATGTGGGTGGTGGGTTGTAATGGGGGGGGGGGGTATTGTATTTCTTGTATGCAAAAGAGCTGAATTCTTTGGGGCATGCCCCACAAAAGGCCCTTTTAAGGGCTGGTAAGGTAAAGAGCTTTGAAATTTGTTGAATTTAGAATAGGGCAGGGAATTTTTTTTATTTTGGGGGTTTATTATTTTATTAGGGGGCTTAGAATAGGTGTAATTAGCTTAAATATCTTGTAATCTTTTTTTTATTTTTTGTAATTTAGTGTTTGTTTTTTTTTTGTAATTTAGTTTAGTTAATTTAATTGTATTTTTAGATAGATGTTAGTAGTTTATTAAATTTATTGATAGTGTAGGTGTATTTGTAACTTAGGTTAGGATTTATTTTACAGGTAATTGGGTAATTATTTTAACTAGGTAGATATTAAATAGTTAATAACTATTTAATATCTATTATACCTAGTTAAAATAATTAACAATTTACCTGTAAAATAAATATTAACCCTAACATAGCTACAATGTAATTATTAATTATATTGTAGCTATCTTAGGGTTTATTTTATAGGTAAGTATTTAGATTTAAATAGGAATATTTTAGTTTATAAATGAATTAGATTAATTTAATATAAATTTAGTTAGGGTTAGATAGAGTTAACACACACAGAAAATAAATGACAGTGGCGCTAACACCCTCTTTAAATATAATAAAAACACTAATGTCAATTCTTACTGTAAATTCTTACAACCACATGTATAATTTTTAAAAATAGATAAAAACCTGTATACAATTATATGATATTTAAAAGACTATAAAAATTAAAAATAGAACAAATGGAATAACAAAAACGTTTTACCACTTTCCAAAGAAATGTCAGTCCATAAACCACTAGAGTCCTCTGCTGCTTGTTAACCAAATGGATCCTTCACACCAAATGAAGTAGGGCAAAAAACTTGAATTCTGAAAGAAAAAAGCGCAAAGAGAGACTCAAGTGCAATAAATAACACAGACGCTGCTGCTCTTAAAAAAATGCACTTACAATGTTTATTAATAATAAAGCAGGTATAAAACAGTTTTCTCCTTCAAGGTAATTAATCCAAATACTCAGCTGCTCCGGTCTGTTTTCACAGCCTTACAATGTCCGCTCCCTTCTGATGTCCACCGGAACTTTCGTGCAGACTTTCTCAAGAGGATGAAGAGTCTAATGCATTAGACTCTTCATCCTCTTGAGAAAGTCTGCACGATAGCAGAAGAAACGCGTAGAGGTACCACAGGACTGAATTTTGGATCTGCAGAGGAGCCGTAGCTCTAAGAATAGAACACTCTGCTTTTTGGACTCTCAGGGCTACCGTAGCCCCATCAACAAGGATTTCCCCTACACTGAAAGTTCCGGTGGACATCAGAAGGGAGCGGACATTGTAAGGCTGTGAAAACAGACCGGAGCAGCTGAGTATTTGGATTAATTACCTTGAAGGAGAAAACTGTTTTATACCTGCTTTATTATTAATAAACATTGTAAGTGCATTTTTTTAAGAGCAGCAGCGTCTGTGTTATTTATTGCACTTGAGTCTCTCTTTGCGCTTTTTTCTTTCAGAATTCAAGTTAGATAGAGTTAATATAGTTAATATAAATACTATAATAACTATATTAACTATATTAACCCTAATATAATTAGGGTTAATATAGTTAATATATATAATGTAATACCTATATTAACTATAATATACTTAGGGTTAATATAGATAATATAGCTGGCGGCGGGGTAGGTAGATTAAATTAGGGGTTAATCATTTTAATAGAGATGGCGGCAGTGTAAGGGGCTTACATTAGGGGTTAATAATTTTAATATAGATGGCGGCGGTGTTAGGGGCTCACTTTAGGGGGTTATAGATATAATATAGCTGGCGGCGGGGTACGGGAGCGGCGGTTTAGGGGTTAATAACTTTATTAGGTTGCGGCGGGGTACGGGAGCGGCGGTTTAGGGGTTAATAGCATTTTTATTGTTAGGCTAGTGAGGGGGGATAGCGGATAGAGGGTTAGACAGTGCGGGCTATGTTAGGGAGGCGTGTTAGACAGTGCGGGCTATGTTAGGGAGGCGTGTTAGACAGTGCGGGTGTTTTAAACTTTAGTCAGGTTTTATAGGCGCCGGCAGTTTCTAACGTGGCGCAAGTCACTGGCGACGCCAGAAATTTGTACTTACGCAGATTTCTGGACATCGCTGGTTTGTGAGACTTACGGCACGTTAGCATCTGACGGCGACCTATATGGGATGGCTCGAGTTGCGAGCTGAAACTGCGGGCGACGCCAGTTCCCTCGCTTGCGCCGCAAACTGCGATCGATATCGGATCGCGCCCTTGGTGGCTGACTAAATACTTTTTTTCCCCACTGTAGATAGATAGATAGATAGATAGATAGATAGATAGATAGATAGATAGAGCGCCGGAGCGGTCATTTTTGAACAACTTTCCAATTTACTTCTATTACCAGATTTGCTTTGTTCCCTTGGTATGCTTTGTTGAAGACTAGGCTCAGGAGCAGTACTGCACTACTTAAAGATAATTGAACATACCTGGTGAGCAAATGACCAATGTGTTGGTTATGCATAACTGGGAAATGGGTAATAAAGGGATTATCTATCTTTTTAAACAAACATTTTCAAGTAGACTGTCCCTTTAAAGTAATGTAATGCTGCTCCTTCAAAAAAGGATATAAAAACAATGAAGCAATTTTGATAATAGAAATAGATTGGAAAGATGTTTAAAATTGTAAGTTCTACCTGAATCATGAAAGAAAATTTGTGGATTTCATGACCCTTTAAATACAAATCCACAGTGTTTAGTTACCAGAACTAACAAAAATGGGAATTTAAAAGTGGGTATTAGTGCACATCCATAAACAAATATACATAAAAATTGTTTGAAATGCTGCAAAATGAGCAGTAGAATATTTTCGGGCAAATTTCAACGTTAAGGGATTACAAAAACACTCTCCATATGCCGCAAATCAATTCATATATATACAGTGTGTATATATATATATATATATATATATATATATATATAGCTTAAAGTGATTGTAAATCCTTACGTGTCACAAACCTAGCGTTTCTAATTTACAATTGGAACAAATAAAGGGGACTTTCATTCATGAAGTATAAAACGCTATTTGCTGAGAGATGACCGTGTGGGCTATCCGGATTGGCGCCAGTTGGAACACACGGCTATCTGCTAAGTGGTGGAAACATCACCTCACAGCAAATAGCATGAGCAGCTCATTGTGGCGAACGCTTCCAACAAATATAGGAGCTTTCGGCATGAAGTATTTTATACTTCATAATTGAAAGTCCCCTTTATTTGTTCCAATTGTAAATCCTACCTAGCGTTTAACAATCACTTTAAAGGGACATGAAACCCAAAATATTTATTTCGTGATTTAGGTAGAACATACAATTTTAATCAACTTTCCAGTTTACTTCTATTATCAAATTTGTTTCAGTCTCTTGGTATCATTTGTTGAAGGAGCAGCAATGCACTACTGTTTTTTAACTGAACACATGGGTGAGCCAATGACAATCAGTATATACATGCAGCCACCAATCAGCAGCTAGAACCTAGGTTCTTTTCTGCTCCTGAGCTTACCTAGATAAAACTTTCAGCAAAGGATAACAAGAGAAGGAAGCAAATTAAATAACAGAAGTATATTGGAAAGTTGTTTAAAATTGTATGCTCTGTCTAAATGATGAATGTATAATTATGACTTTACTGTCCCTTTAATACAGTTAAGCACAATAAAACACACTTACTTTCAGTTAAAAATAATGATTTGTTAATGTTTATTTCCACTTAAATGTCACTTAATCCAGCCCCCAAAAAAGGACTGATTTAACGCTAAACAAAGACCCCAATCAGCGATGATATTTCTATATAAAATTACACATGTGCATGCGTTTCCATTAATGTTCACATGCACAATTGTAACAGATGAAGAGGACCTGCCAGCTTGTAGTATTGGAGCAGAGCATGCGCTTTGGATTGTGATTGATGTTATAAGTGCTCTGGCAAACACAACTCTCTGTGTAAGTGCATCGCAGCACAGCAAGACGTAAGCATTTGCCTGTACAATGCTAGCTACGTACACACAACTCAGACTCCCAATGCCATCTTCCTTACTGGGTAACCCCCTGTAATTGGACTTATATAAGGAGTTAACAGTAATTTTCATGAAGAAATTATGAGAAAAGCATAGACAAAATATAAAAAATAAGTAATTGAGCAAAATAATGCTTTTTAAAGTTATTTGCATTGCTGCAAAGTTATTTTTCAAGTTTCATGTCCCTTTAATCTAATTTTCACTCCCTCCTGTACCATGTGACAGATATCAGCCAATCACAAAATACATGTACGTATATACTGTGCACGTTTGCACATGCTCAGTAGGAGCCGGAGCCTCATAAAGTATGCATATAAAAAATGTGCAAGGTTTTGATAATGGAAGCATATTGCAAAGTTGTTTTTTTTTAAGTGCATGCTTTTATCTGAATCATCCATCATTAATTTTCACTTTAGAGGCCCTTTAAATCCAAAGTGATTGATTAGCCCACATAGCAAAAATACACATATATACACATACATATATATAGATTATATAGATATTATATATATATATATATATATATATATATATATATATATAGATATAGATATTAGATTTTAAATACATACTTTTTCCAAGTTTTCTTTTTTTAATTATTCCTTGACAAATAATAATAAATAATTATGTGGTATCAAAGCTTTTTATATGTTAATAAAGATAGCAATGAAATTGGTTAGTTAATATTTCAAATATTGGTACTTTCTGAGTTTAATAAAAAATATTACTACAAAGCAAGTGATCTCTTTAGGGCCTCAGAGACAACCCCCCTATTGTATGGCAAGTGTTTGAAGGGCATTCTGTTGACACTTTAATGTGATGAGATTTATAATAAGCTTATTAACATTTTCAAGGTGAAATACATTTCAGCTAATAAGCTATATGATTAATTAATACAAGTCTCACTGGTGTGCTTAATACATATTTAGGACTTGCATTATATCTTGGCAAACTTCATACCTATTTAAAGGGACATAATACCCCCAAAAAATCTTTCATCATACAGATAGAACATACAATTTTAAATTGTTTCATTTATCACTATATATATATATATATATATATATATATATATATATATATATATATATTATATACATACAGTGTATATATATATATATATATATATATATATATATATAGTTATATGATTATCTATGGCATAGGAAAGAATCTAGAGTTTACAACTTGTTGTAATGCTGAAGAAAGCCTTGACTGAATGCACAGACACATGACAAGGATATAATTCTACATTGTTACGAGTGAAGACAACACATTCCAACATGGACAAAGTGTCACTTACATGACAGCATGTACAAATCTATCACTAGACATTCCTTTATGTGATGGATGAGCAAACTTCTGCATGGAACTTAAATCAAATACTTAAGTTATATTCATTGCACCAGGTTTAAACTTATGAAAAGAGATCTCATTTTATTTGGTAGCTGTCTTTTGGAACTTCATTCAAAGAAACCTCTACCTGTTTGGTCATGTGATGCAGCTCTGTTATCAAGTATTTGACACAACACACATTCTGATTGCTGCCCCCCAGTGCAATAATCAGAGGCAACACTAGAGAATGTATAGCTTTTTCTTAAAGGTATACTAAAGGCAAAATTTAACATCTTTGTAGGTGGACAGGTTTGCAAGTTGTGAGCCTGTCCGTCTGCAATTGCCACATGCGATGTTGTATTGTACGGCAAAATGTAACATTACAAAAGAGGTTTCTTGTGCAATGATGCTTCCTGCTCCTGCACAACCAATTGTGCTGGAGCAGGGCCTGTCAATCAAGCCACACGAGCGAGTGTCGAGGTGAGTGATCTTGCCACCTTTTAGTTTCTGCTTCTTAAATATGTGGTAGCAAGTTCACTTATGCAAACCTGCTCCACATAGCCCAAAAAAGATGAGAATGCAGCATAATAAATTTAGCATTAAGAAGGAAAAATATTTAATTGGTTTTATTGCCAAAGGTCTCTTTAAAAATGCAACATAATTTTGTAAGTGGACAATCAACATCTATAGTTGCATTAGGCGCCCAATATTTGATTTCTTTAAAATCAAACGAGAACCACTAGCAACACAGCAAAACAATAATTACACTGCAACACCTAACAAACTGGAAGAAGGGCCGGCACATCTTCTCATTAAACTTAAACTTTATTATATCAATTAAAACAGCATTGCAGAAGGTACAACTGACACGTTTAGTTTCTGTGCCTTACTCATAGATGCTACCAAACATTACAGCACGTAAAACTATAAAAAAAACTCATATTCGATGTCATTGGTTAAATGTCATCATATGATACAACCATTATCATAAGATAACATTTAACCAATGACTTGCAAGGAAAAACATTGAAACATTTCATTCTATTCTATACCCTATTTTAAAGACCACTTTGGTTAGTTTAAACATTAACGCCTAGATTACAAGTTTTGTCGGTAAAGACCTGCGGGGCTAACAAGGTTTTTTTTTCCATCACTCACTTAAAACAACGCTGGTATTACAAGTTTTCTGAATGGCTGCGTTAGCCTCAGAAAATTGAGCGTTGAGCAAATTTAGCTCCATTTCTACCTGTAATACCAGCGTTGCTTAAGTCAGTGGTGAGCTGGCTAAACGTGCCTGTGCACGATTTCCCCATAGGAAACAATGGGGCTGAGCTGGCTGGAAAAAAACCTAACACCTGCAAAAAAGCAGCGTCCAGCTCCTAACGCAGCCCCATTGTTTCCTATGGGGAAATTAATTTTATGTCTACACCTAACTCCCTAACATGAACCCCGAGTCTAAACACCCCTAATCTTACACTTATTAACCCCTAATCTGCCACCCCGCTATCGCCGACACCTGCATTATAGTATTAACCCTAATCTGCCGCTCCGGACACCGCCGCCACCTACATTATCCCTATGAACCCCTAATCTACTGCCCCCAACATCGCCGACACCTACATTATATTTATTAACCCCTATTCTTCTGCCCCCAACGTCGCCGCTACCTACCTACACTTATTAACCCCTAATCTGCCGACCGGACATCGCCGCCACTATAATAAATGTATTAACCCCTAAACTGCTGCATTCCCGCCTCGTAAACACTATAGTAAATTTTATTAACCCCTAATCTGCCTCCTATGTCGCTGCCACCTACCTACAATTATTAACCCCTAATCTCCCGCACCCAACGTCGCCGCTAGTTACTATAATAAAGTTATTAACCCCTAAACCTAAGTCTAACCCAACCCTAACACCCCCCTAATTTAAATATAATTTAAATAAATCTAAATAAAATAACTATAATTAAATAAATTAATCCTATATAAAACTAAATACTTACCTGTTAAATAAACCCTAATATAGCTACAATATAACTAATAGTTACATTGTAGCTATTTTAGGATTTATATTTATTTTACAGGCAACTTTGTATTTATTTTAACTAGGTACAATAGCTATTAAATAGTTAATAACTATTTAATAGCTACCTAGTTACAAAATTACCTGTAAAATAAATCCTAACCTAAGTTACAAATACACCTAACACTACACTATCAATAAATTAATTAAATAAATTAAATACAATTATCTAAAATAAAATACAATTAAATAAACTAAACTATATTACAAAAAAAACAAAAACTAAATTACCAAAAATAAAAAAATATTACAAGAATTTTAAAATTCCCTATCCTACACTAAATTACAATGTAATCTGCTCTTTTACCAGCCCTTAAAAGGGCTTTTTGCGGGGCATTGCCCCAAAGTAATCAGCTCTTTTACCTGTAAAAAAAAAGAAATACAATACCCCCCCAACATTACAACCCACCACCCACACACCCCTACTCTAAAACCCACCTGATCCCCCCTTAAAAAAACCTAACACTACCCCATTGAAGATCACCCTACCTTGAGCTGTGTTCACCCAGCCGGGCACCGATGGGCCAGAAGAGGACATCCGGACCGGCAGAAGTCTTCATCCGATGGGGGCAGAAGAGGTCCTCCATCCAGCAGAAGTCTTCATCCAAGCGGCATCTTCTATCTTCAATCAATCGGAGTGGAGCGGGTCCATCTTCTATACAGCCAACGCGGAGCCATCCTCTTCTTCCGATGTCCTAACGAAGAATGACGGTTCCTTTAAATGATGTCATCCAAGATGGCGTCCCTCGAATTCCGATTGGCTGATAGGATTCTATCAGCCAATCGGAATTAAGGTGGGAAAAATCTGATTGGTTGATGCTATCAGCCAATCGGATTGAAGTTCAAACCGATTGGCTGATTGGATCAGCCAATAGAATTGACCTTGCAGATCCTCACCGACCATAAGAATCTGACTTACTTAGAAACTGCTCATCGACTCAATCCTTGTCAGGCCAGGTGGGCCTTGTTCTTTTCCCGTTTTCACTTTGTGGTATCCTACCTTCCTGGAACCAAGAACAAGAAGGCGGTTGCCCTTTCCCGTCAGTTCCCTCACTCAAGTGATTCCACCGAAGCTCCTATCGAAAACATCGTACCCCCCTCCTGTGTGATCGCCCAACTCAATACCACTCTTCTGCAAAGATTACAATGTGCTCAGTCTAATAAATCTCCTGGTGCCCCCATGATCTCTGATATCCTCTTTGTGCCTCTGAACCTCCGTATCCCTGTGCTAGCCTGGGCTCATGATAGCAAACTCTCAGGACATCCTGGTTCAACTAGGACCTTCAGACATCTTTGCCAACATGTCTTGTGGCCTACTATGAAGTCTGACGCTCAGGACTACGGGAAAGCCTGCACAATTTGTACTGCCAACAAGACTCCCCGATCCTTGCCTCCTGGTCTGCTTCATCCATTGTCCATTCCCAAATGACCCTGGACACACATAACGATGGACTTCATTGTTGATCTTCCCTCTTCCGACCACCATACTGTTATCTGGGTTGTGGTGGATCGCTTCTCCAGACTGGCTCACTTCGTACCCCTAGCCAAACTACCTTCTACTCAGGAATTGTCGTCCCTTTTTCTCTTGCATGTGGTACAACTTCATGGCATTACTGTGAATATCATCTCCGACATGGGTTCACAGTTCATCTCTGCCTTCTGGAGGGCCTTTTGTAAGTTAATTGGAACCACTGTATCCTTGCCGTCTGACTACCATCCTCAGACCAATGGACTAACTGAGAGAGCAAACCAGGATCTTGAAGCCTACCTCAGAGCCTTTGTCAACATTCGCCATACCATCTGGTCTGCATTACTACCCTTAGCTGAGCTGGCAAGAAACACCCATTGGCACTCGTCTCTTCGGTGCTCTCCATTCCAAGCTGCAGCAGATTATCAACCTTGTATATTCCCTCTTTCAGCTTGTCCACTGGGGTACCTGCCGCAGACCGTCATGTCACTGATCTCACCACTCATTGGCAACGGATTCGCTCTCAGTTCAGCTGTCTCTAGATGTAAGAGGTTTGCTGATCGTCACAGAGCTTCTGTACGTGCCATTCCAGTGGGTGAACATGTTTGGGTCTCCACTCAACATATCCATCTACGTCAACCCTGTCATAAATTGGGACCTAGGTTTATCGTTCCTTACAAGGTCCTAAAAAGACTGTCTCCTGTTGCCTACAAAGTGGCCTTGCCGAGAACCCTACGCATACATCCAGTCTTCAACATCTCACTACTCAAGCCGTACATCAAGAATAGATATTCCCAGCCTCAAACTCCTCCTCCTCCACTCTTGATCCATGGTAACCCTGAATATGAAGTGGCTAAGATTCTGGACTCCAGATACAGGTGCAGACAATTGCAGTATCTGATACATAGGAAGGGTTACTCTGTAGCAGACCGTTCCTGGGTTCCTGCCCGTGATGTGCATGCTCCATTTCTGGTCTCCAAATTCCATGCTGCTCACCCTTTTAAGCCGACTCTGGTTCCCAGAGGTAACCCTTGAGGAGGGGGCTATGTCACACCGCGCTGTTGCTAGGGGCGCAGCGCCTTCCCCATTCTCGTTGCCTAGGGCTGTGTCGGCTCTGGATGCGTGCGGCGCTGACGTCATCGCCGCACGCTCCTGATGCCGGCCGGTCCTGTGGCACCAATCCTCTGCCTATTTAAAAGGGCAGCAGACGATCAGTCACTGCCCAAGTATAGTTACTACTTCTTGTGCTCCTGGGAGTGACAGATCATCTGCTGAACTAAATATATTGTTGCTGAATCCTTGCCTGTCTTACTACTCTACCTGGTTAACTCCTAAACTGCTGGACTGATACTTTGTTGCTGATCCCTTGCCTGCCTTACTACGCTACCTGGTTAACCCCTAAACTGCTGGACTGATACTTTGTTGCTGAACCCTTGCCTGTCTTATTAGCTACCTGGTTAACGCCTAAACTGCTGGACTGAAACTTTGTTGCTGAAACCTTGCATGTCTTACTACTCTACCTGGTTAACCCCTTATCTGCTGGACTGATCCTTGTTGCTGAACCCTGCCTGTCTCACTTCGCTACCTGGTTAACCCCTTTATTACTGGCCTGCCTTTCTGTTTTGCGGATCCTGTCTGCTTATTTGCCTTGTGCTGTCCAGCCTGTGGTGAGTGCCGCTCTTCTCATTTGCCTGATACTCTCTGCTCTGGGGTATTCCCTATCTTTCTGGCTCAGGAGTATCCCACGAGTCTTACAACTGTTAACTATAGTATGCCTGTCTGTTGTGGTGTACCAGCTTAGAACTGGCCCGTCTCTTCCGCTTACCTTTACCTCACCCTCTGACTGTGACCCAGCTAGATTCTGGAGTCTCCTCATCTGAATCCTCCCCATTCCCACTGCTAGAACCACTAACATCCAGCTCAGTCCTGTCCATTTCCCTTTCAAGTGTCTGAATTTCATGCAGTGTTGCAATTCGTTCCTCCAGAACTCCAATTTAAAAAGTTGTCTTTTTAAAAATATTTTATTACTTTTTAAAATTTGAATCCTCTAAAAAGATTACCCTTGTCCTTAGTTTCAGAACTGAATTGCAATAAAAGCAGAGAAATCTCGTAGGTGCCTTCATATGCGCAGTAAATTCCAATGACCTTGCAAATAACCCCTGTGATATTCGCTAAGCTTAATAGGGGGTGGGTTCAAAATGCGCAAAACAAGTACTTAATGCCATATGTCCCCTAAATTCACAGCACTTTGTTGTAGACACAAATAATATGTAAATCATTAAATTGTCAAGGAAAAGGTTATAATATATGGCAAACACAGATGGCACATTTTTCCTATAATGACAGTATGTATATGTAAAATTATTCTCAATGTTATGTCCCTTTAAACCTGCTGACCAAGGGCTAAATTCCAATATTTCAGAAATTCTAGTTTGATATTGAAGAAAACAGGATTGGCTGTTATTTTTATTTATCAAACAAGTTAATACCATTCAAGTTTAAATAGTTCATAACTTCCACAATATTCCACCATAACTTTTTCTCCCTTTTAATTTCTTTCCAATGATTCATTCGTGTATTTAATTTTTACAAATAGTTCATTTACCTTTATTTCAGCATTTGATTTCACCTATGTTATAATTATTTATACTAGCAAGAAAATAGAGATATGCACTCAACTGAGACAGAACAAAAGCTAGAAAAGCTTCCGTGCTTGTTCACAAAGACAGTCAGTATCATCAGTGAGATACAGTTGCATCTTTCTAAGGCATATGTGCAAGGAGTCCACGTATGGTTTTCCCATTTTTACTCTTAGAGAGACCCAAGAATAATTTGCATAAAAACAAGAAAATAGAGAGACGCACTCAACTGAGGCAGAACAAAAGCTAGAAAAACTTTTGTGCTTGTCCACAAGCCAGTGCCACTCAGGGTGTAGTCTCTTTTAGCACATTATGCCTTTAACAGAGAAAAAATATCCTGAAGCATATCAGTCTGACCCTGCCCAAAGACAGCCCAGCAACGAAATACCAGGCAATTCTTTTTTGAACAAGAGAAACCAACAAACCCCAGACGTATGTTTCGGCCTCCCTTGGGCCTCGTCAGTGAGGTCTGACGAGGCCCACAGAAGGCTGAAACAATCATCTAGGGTTGTTGTTTCTCTTGTTCAGAAAAGAATTGCCTGGTATTTTGGTGCTGGACTGTCATTGGGCAGGATCAGACTGATATGCTACAGGATATTTTTTCTCTTTGGAAAGGCATAGTGTGCTAAAAGAGTATGCACCCTGAGTGGCAATGAAAATGAACAGGCATGGAAGATATTCTAGCCTTTGCTCTGTCTCAGCTGAGTGTGTCTCTTTTTATATTTATGCAAATTGCTCTTAGGTCTCTCTAAGAGTAATGGGGGAAACCAGAAGTGGACTCCTTGCACACATGCCCTTAGAGGGATGAAACTGCACCTCACTGACGAGGCAGACAGAAGGCTGAAATGATTGTTTGGGTTGTTGTTTCTCATGTTCAGAGAAGAATTGCCTGGTATTTCGGTGCTGAACTGTCATTGGGCAGGATCAGACTGATATGCTACAGGATATTTTTTCTCTCTGGAACGGCATAGTGTGCTAAAAGAGTATGCACCCTGAGTGGCACTGAAAATGAACAGGCATGGAAGTTATTCTAGCTTTTGTTCTGTCTCAGCTGAGTGCATCTCTTTCTCTTTTTATATTTATTGTAATTTGCTCTTAGGTCTCCCTAAGAGTAATTGGGGAAACCAGACGTGGACTCCTTGCACACATGCCCTTAGAGAGATGCAACTGCACCTCACTGACGAGGCCCACAGAAGGCCGAAATTATCATCTGGGGTTGTTGTCTCTCTTGTTCAGAGAATAATTGCCTGGTATTTTGGCGCTGGACTGTCATTGGGCAGGATCAGACTGATATGCTACAGAATATGTTTTCTCTGTGGAAAGGCAGAGGCCTAGATTTGGAGTTCGGCGGTAGCCGTCAAAACCAGCGTTAGAGGCTCCTAACGCTGGTTTTGGCCGCCCGCTGGTATTTGGAGTCAGTGATTAAAGGGTCTAACGCTCACTTTTCAGCCGCGACTTTTCCATACCGCAGATCCCCCTACGCCATTTGCGTAGCCTATCTTTTCAATGGGATCTTTCTAACGCCGGTATTTAGAGTCGTTTCTGAAGTGAGCGTTAGAGCTCTAACGACAAAATTCCAGCCGCCTGAAAATAGCAGGAGTTAAGAGCTTTCTGGCTAACGCCGGTTCATAAAGCTCTTAACTACTGTACCCTAAAGTACACTAACACCCATAAAGAGTAGGTGTAATTAGTTTAAAATTGTTGTAATATTTTTCTTATGTTTGTAAATATTTTTTTATTTTCTGTAACTTAGTTCTTTTTTATTTTTTGTACTTTAGCTAGTTTATTTAATTGTATTTATTTGTAGGAATTGTGTTTAATTAATTTATTGATAGTGTAGTGTTAGGTTAATTGTAGGTAATTGTAGGTAGTTTATTTAATTAATTTATTGATAGGGTAGTGTTAGGTTTAATTATATCTTAGGTTAGGATTTATTTTACAGGTAAATTTGTTATTATTTTAACTAGGTAACTATTAAATAGTTCTTAACTATTTAATAGCTATTGTACCTGGTTAAAATAAATACAAAGTTGCCTGTAAAATAAATATTAATCCTAAAATAGCTATAATATAATTATAATTTATATTGTAGCTATATTAGGGTTTATTTTACAGGTAAGTATTTAGCTTTAAATAGGAATCATTTATTTAATAAGAGTTAATTTATTTCGTTAGATAAATATTATATTTAACTTAGGGGGGTGTTAGTGTTAGGGTTAGACTTAGCTTTAGGGGTTAATCCATTTATTAGAATAGCGGTGAGCTCCGATCAGAAGATTAGGGGTTAATAATTGAAGTTAGGTGTCGGCGATGTTAGGGAGGGCAGATTAGGGGTTAATACTATTTATGATAGGGTTAGTGAGGCGGATTAGGGGTTAATAACTTTATTATAGTAGCGCTCAGGTCCGCTCGGCAGATTAGGGGTTAATAAGTGTAGGCAGGTGTCGGCGACGTTGTGGGGGGCAGGTTAGGGGTTAATAAATATAATATAGGGGTCGGCGGTGTTAGGGGTAGCAGATTAGGGGTACATAGGGATAACGTAGGTTGCGGCGGTTTACGGATCGGCAGATTAGGGGTTAAAAAAAATATGCAGGGGTCAGCGATAGCGGGGGCGGCAGATTAGGGGTTAATAAGTGTAAGGTTAGGGGTTTTTAGACTCGGGGTACATGTTAGAGTGTTAGGTGCAGACGTAGGAAGTGTTTCCCCATAGGAAACAATGGGGCTGCGTTAGGAGCTGAACGCTGCTTTTTTGCAGGTGTTAGGTTTTTTTTCAGCTCAAACAGCCCCATTGTTTCCTATGGGGGAATCGTGCACGAGCACGTTTTTGAGGCCGGCCGCGTCCGTAAGCAACTCTGGTATCGAGAGTTGCATTTGCGGTAAAAATGCTCTACGCTCCTTTTTTGGAGCCTAACGCAGCATTTGTTTGAACTCTCGATACCAGAGTTAATTTTATGGTGCGGCCAGAAAAAAGCCCGCGGAGCGTTAACAGACCTTTTACCGCCGAACTCCAAATCTAGGCCATAGTGTGCAAAAAGAGTATGCACCCTGAGTGGCACTTAATATGAACAGGCATGGAAGTTATTTTTTAGCTTTTGTTCTGTCTCAGCTGTGTGCGTCTCTTTCTCTTTTTATATTTATGCAAATTGCTCTTAGGTCTCCCTAAGAATTCACCTGGATGCAGTAAAGCCTTCGGTGGATTCTTTCACCACCCTGCCATTTTCTGAATCCACTGGGATGCAGCGTAAGCCACCCTGCCATTTTTGGATGCAAAAAAGCCACTGGGATGCAGTGGTCCCACCCTGCCATTTTCGTAATCCACCGGGATGCAGCAACTGAAAATTACGGAAAAAAAAACATTGCCCGCACAAAGCTACATCCAGGTGGATTATGAAAATGGAAGGGTGGTGCCATCCTGCCATTTTCGTAATCTACCGGGATGCAATGAAGGTAAACGGAGCATTACAAACAAAAAAACACTGCCCACACAAAGTATAACAGAAAAAAACCTAACCTTCCACACGAAGTATTAACACCTAAACCAGAAACCCACACATCACAAAATAATAAAATAATTAACCCCTAATCCACAAATAACCTAACATATTAATCCCTTAACCATCAACCACCCACATCGTAATAAACCTAATTACCCTATTACCCCTAAACCGCAAAACCCCCACATCGCAATAAACCTAATTACCATATTAACCCCTAAACCAAAAAAAACCCACATCGCAATAAACCTAATTACCTTATTAACCCCTTAAACCGCCAAAACCCACAATGCAAATAACTAATTAAATTACTAAACCCCCTAACCCAGAGCTTTCCAAACCTTTCATGTTGGTGACATACTTTTTAGACCTACATAATTTTGCGACACAGTAATTCAGTTGTACTAGCAAACAGGAGGTTAAACTAACTTGTTTTAAGAATTACAGACAAATACATAAATTATATCATAACGAAATATATTTACAAGTAGCAGTATATATGTGCAAGAATTAAAAAAAGTTTAATAACACCAATAGCTTTTTACTATTTTAATGGGATGTATGAGGTTGATGGGATGAACACAGTTTCTGATTATTTGGTGGAATATTAGATAAAGACACTTGCATTTCATCATCAAGTATTTTTACGCTTCCACTTCATATCCATATATCAAGAGCAGGAACAGCAATGCACTACTGGGAACTATATGCAAAAAAACCCACTTTGACTTCTGACTTCAGCTCCGCATTTAAGGTGCCGCCCTAGTCCGACTGACTACTGCCCGTGCTGCAAACACACTGCTATCCCACTCACTGACTACACGTGCAGTCAAGAGCCGATTGAGGAGACTACACGTGCAATCAGGAACCAATGTGCCGCCAATGAGAATAGTTTCAGCTCCCGGTGAGCTGCGCCAATAGGTTAAGATGATCTGTGACCCACTAGGTATCAATCCCGTGTCAACCACATGATATGCGTAGAAGGCAGGCAGAAAGTCGGAAACCAAAAGAAAATGTTAAAGAAAAATTCAATTCAAACAACTTTGTGCAGAAGCAGGGACACACCTACACACTGCCAACGACACACTAATGTGTCACGACACACAGTTTGGAAAGCACTGCCCTAACCTAACACCCCCTAAATTAAACCCAATTAGCTAAATTAAAAATACAATTAAAATAAAGAAACTAATATTACTTTAAAAATAAAGGGCTATTGGTAGTTTAGCATTAGATTAGGGGGTGTTTTTATTTTAGGGGGCTTTGGTGGGTGGTGGATTTTACTGTTAGGGGGGACTTAGAATTTTTTGTAACTGCAAAAGAGCTGTTTAACTTAGGGCAATGCCTTACGAAAAGCCCATTTAAGAGCTATTGATAGTTTAGCATTAGATTAGGGGGTGTTTTTATTTTGGGGGGCTTTTTAATTTTCATAGGGATTAGGTTGAATTTTTTTATTTTGGATAATGTGTTTAGTTTTTTTAGTGTTAGGTTTATTTATTTTGGGGGGTTTGGTGGGTGGTGGATTTTACTGTTAGGAGGGACTTAGAATTTTTTGTAACTGCAAAAGAGCTGTTTAACTTAGGGCAATGCCCTACGAAAAGCCCATTTAAGAGCTATTGATAGTTTAGCATTAGATTAGGGGGTGTTTTTATTTTGGGGGGCTTTTTAATTTTCATAGGGATTAGGTTGAATTTTTTTAATTTTGGATAATGTGTTTATTTTTTTCTGTAGTTCTATTTTTATTTGTTGTATTACAACACTATGGCCTAGATTTGGAGTTTGGCGGTAGCCGTGAAAACCAGCGTTAGAGGCTCCTAACGCTGGTTTTAGGCTACCGCCGGTATTTGGAGTCATTCAAAAGAGGGTCTAACGCTCACTTTTCAGCCGCGACTTTTCCATACCGCAGATCCCCTTACGTCAATTGCGTATCCTATCTTTTCAATGGGATCTTTCTAACTCCGGTATTTAGAGTCGTGGCTGAAGTGAGCGTTAGAATTCTAACGACAAAACTCCAGCCGCAGAAAAAAGTCAGTAGTTAAGAGCTTTCTGGGCTAACGCCGGTTCATAAAGCTCTTAACTACTGTGCTCTAAAGTACACTAACACCCATAAACTACCTATGTACCCCTAAACTGAGCCCCCCCCCCACATCGCCGCCACTCGATTAAATTTTTTAACCCCTAATCTGCCGACCGCCACCTACGTTATACTTATGTACCCCTAATCTGCTGCCCCTAACACCGCCGACCCCTATATTATATTTATTAACCCCTAACCTGCCCCCCACAACGTCCCCGACAGCTACCTACAATAATTAACCCCTAATCTGCCGACCGTCACCTACGTTATACTTATGTACCCCTAATCTGCTGCCCCTAACACCGCCGACCCCTATATTATATGTATTAACCCCTAACCTGCTCCCCACAATGTCGCAGCCAGCTACCTACAATAATTAACCCCTAATCTGCCGACCGCAAAGAGCCGCCACCTACGTTATCCTTATGTACCCCTAATCTGCTGCCCCTAACACCGCTGACCCCTATATTATATTTATTAACCCCTAATCTGCCCCCCTCAACGTCGCCTCCACCTGCCTACACTTATTAACCCCTAATCTGCCGAGCAGACCGCACCGCTACTATAATAAAGTTATTAACCCCTAATCCGCCTCACTAACCCTATAATAAATAGTATTAACCCCTAATCTGCCCTCCCTAACATTGCCGACACCTAACTTCAATTATTAACCCCTAATCTGCCGACTGGAGCTCACCGCTATTCTAATAAATGTATTAACCCCTAAAGCTAAGTCTAACCCTAACACTAACACCCCCCTAAATTAAATATAATTTTAATCTAACTAAATTAATTAACTCTTATTAAATAAATTATTCCTATTTAAAGCTAAATACTTACCTGTAAAATAAATCCTAATATAGCTACAATATAAATTTTATTTATATTATAGCTATTTTGGGATTAATATTTATTTTACAGGTAACTTTGTATTTATTTTAACCAGGTACAATAGCTATTAAATAGTTAAGAACTATTTAATAGCTAAAATAGTTAAAATAATTACAAATTTACCTGTAAAATAAATCCTAACCTAAGTTACAATTAAACCTAACACTACACTATCAATAAATAAATTAAATAAAATACCTATAATTATCTACAATTAAACCTAACACTACACTATCAATAAATAAATTAAATACAATTCCTACAAATAAATACAATGAAATAAACTAACTAAAGTACAAAAAATAAAAAAGAACTAAGTTACAAAAAATAAAAAAATATTTACAAACATTAGAAATATATTACAACAATTTTAAACTAATTACACCTACTCTAAGCCCCCTAATAAAATAACAAAGCCCCCCAAAATAAAAAAAATGCCCTACCCTATTCTAAATTACTAAAGTTCAAAGCTCTTTTACCTTACCAGCCCTGAACAGGGCCCTTTGCGGGGCATGCCCCAAGAAGTTCAGCTCTTTTGCCTGTAAAAAAAAACATACAATACCCCCCCCCAACATTACAACCCACCACCCACATACCCCTAATCTAACCCAAACCCCCCTTAAATAAACCTAACACTAAGCCCCTGAAGATCTCCCTACCTTGAGTCGTCTTCACCCAGCCGAGCCAAATTCTTCATCCAAGCGGAGCAAGAAGAGGTCCTCCATCCGGTAGAAGTCTTCATCCAAGCGGGGCAGAAGAGGTCTTCCATCCGATTGAAGTCTTCATCCAAGCGGCATCTTCTATCGTCATCCATCCGGAGAGGAGCGGCAGCATCCTGAAGACCTCCGACGCGGAACATCCATCCTGGCCGACGACTGAACGTCGAATGACGGTTCCTTTAAATGACGTCATCCAAGATGGCGTCCCTCGAATTCCGATTGGCTGATAGGATTCTATCAGCCAATCGGAATTAAGGTAGGAATATTCTGATTGGCTGATGGAGTCAGCCAATCAGAATCAAGTTCAATCCGATTGGCTGATCCAATCAGCCAATCAGATTGAGCTCGCATTCTATTGGCTGTTCCGATCAGCCAATAGAATGCAAGCTCAATCTGATTGGCTGATTGGATCAGCCAATCGGATTGAACTTGATTCTGAGTGGCTGACTCCATCAGCCAATCAGAATATTCCTACCTTAATTCCGATTGGCTGATAGAATCCTATCAGCCAATCGGAATTCGAGGGACGCCATCTTGGATGACGTCATTTAAAGGAACCGTCATTCGTCGTTCAGTCGTCGGCCAGGATGGATGTTCCGCGTCGGAGGTCTTCAGGATGCTGCCACTCCGCTCCGGATGGATGACGATAGAAGATGCCGCTTGGATGAACACTTCAATCGGATGGAAGACCTCTTCTGCCCCGCTTGGATGAAGACTTCTACCGGATGGAGGACCTCTTCTTGCTCCGCTTGGATGAAGAATTTGGCTCGGCTGGGTGAAGACGACTCAAGGTAGGGAGATCTTCAGGGGCTTAGTGTTAGGTTTATTTAAGGGGGGTTTGGATTAGATTAGGGGTATGTGGGTGGTGAGTTGTAATGTTGGGGGGGCGGTATTGTATGTTTTTTTTTACAGACAAAAGAGCTGAACTTCTTGGGGCATGCCCCGCAAAGGGCCCTGTTCAGGGCTGGTAAGGTAAAAGAGCTTTGAACTTTAGTAATTTAGAATAGGATAGGGCATTTTTTTATTTTGGGGGTCTTTGTTATTTTATTAGGGGGCTTAGAGTAGGTGTAATTAGTTTAAAATTGTTGTAATATATTTCTAATGTTTGTAAAAAAAAATTTATTTTTTGTAACTTAGTTCTTTTTTATTTTTTGTACTTTAGTTAGTTTATTTCATTGTATTTATTTGTAGGAATTGTATTTAATTTATTTATTGATAGTGTAGTGTTAGGTTTAATTGTAGATAATTATAGGTATTTTATTTAATTTATTTATTGATAGTGTAGTGTTAGGTTTAATTGTAACTTAGGTTAGGATTTATTTTACAGGTAAATTTGTAATTATTTTAACTATTTTAGCTATTAAATAGTTCTTAACTATTTAATAGCTATTGTACCTGGTTAAAATAAATATAAAGTTACCAGTAAAATAAATATTAATCCTAAAATAGCTATAATATAAATATAATTTATATTGTAGCTATATTAGGATTTATTTTACAGGTAAGTATTTAGCTTTAAATAGGAATAATTTATTTAATAAGAGTTAATTAATTTCATTAGATTAATATTATATTTAATTTAGGGGGGTGTTAGTGTTAGGGTTAGACTTAGCTTTAGGGGTTACTACATTTATTACAATAGCGGTGAGCTCCAGTCGGCAGATTAGGGGTTAATAATTGAAGTTAGGTGTCAGCGATGTTAGGGAGGGCAGATTAGGGGTTAATACTATTTATTATAGGGTTAGTGAGGCGGATTAGGGGTTAATAACTTTATAATAATAGCGGTGCGGTCCGCTCGGCAGATTAGGAGTTAATAAGTGTAGGCAGGTGGAGGCGACGTTGTGGGGGGCAGATTAGGGGTTAATAAATATAATATAGGGGTCGGCGGTGTTAGGGGCAGCAAATTAGGGGTACATAGGGATAATGTAAGTAGCGGCGGTTTACGGAGCGGCAGATTAGGGGTTAAAAAAAATATGCAGGGGTCAGCGATAGCGGGGGCGGCAGAATAGGGGTTAATAAGTGTAAGGTTAGGGGTGTTTAGACTCGGGGTACATGTTAGAGTGTTAGGTGCAGATGTAGGAAGTGTTTCCCCATAGCAAACAATGGGGCTGCGTTAGGAGCTGAACTCGGCTTTTTTGCAGGTGTTAGGTTTTTTTTCAGCTCAAACAGCCCCATTGTTTCCTATGGGGGAATCGTGCACGAGCACGTTTTTGAGGCTGGCCGCATCCGTAAGCAACTCTGGTATCGAGAGTTGAAGTTGCGTTAAATATGCTCTACGCTCCTTTTTTGGAGCCTAACGCAGCCATTCTGTGGACTCTCAATACCAGAGTTATTTTAAAGGTGCGGCCAGAAAAAAGCCAGCGTTAGATACGCGGGTCGTTACCAACAAAACTCTAAATCTAGCCGATAGACTGCCCTCTGGGCAGGCTTACCAACTAGTGTGAGTATAATTGTATTTGTCACACTGGCAGAGAAGCTGAGTCACTGCTACTTTAGTAGGCGATATTACTTGTGTATTCTACAGAGATAGGAGCCAAATCTTAGTTCTGCATTAGCATTTGTTTATTCATATTTCCATAAACCAATAATGTCATTGTCTATAATTCTAAAATGCAGAACCAACTATATTTTAGAAATACTCATCCTTCTTTTGGTTCCTATATCTCTATGTTTTATATGATTTTACCTAGTAAATGCAATGTCATATAAGACAGTATGGGCTAGATTACAAATGGAGATCAAATTTACGCTCCCGCAAGTGATTTATCTGTGCTCAACTATTTTTTACCATCACGCGCCCAGTTGCGCACATATTACAGGTCACAAGTAAAATATTTGCAATCTTACGGTGGCATCATTGTGCAAAGATGCGAACGCAGGATCGTATTCCCCCTTAGACTTTAATGGAGCCTCATTTTGAACAAAAAGAAAATAACAGCCGCCAGCTCACACAAACACGAGGGCAGGATTGCAGTAAGATATATGTATGTATTTCTAAACATATGTATATCTGTATTTATAGGTGTATACATGTCTGTAAATACACCTGACAACTCATATCTTTGAGACTTTTCATTGTGACTTAAAATAAGTTCAAACAAATTTATCCAATAGGGGACGTTCTAATGAGGACAATTATCACTCACAATATAAATAAGGCTAAAAACAAACTTAAAAGTTTATTATTCAAAAATTAAGGATGTTATCCTGAAGATGAGGTCGACACCAAGGGGCTGATTTAACAATGTGCGAGTGGACATGATCGCATACGCTGTCGGCATTTATCATTGCACAAGTATTTCTCGTGAAATGCTTGTGCAATGCCGCCCCTGCGCATTTGCGGCCGCTAACAGGGGGTGTTAATCAACCCGATCGTATCCGATCGGGCTGATTGCTGTCCGACGCCTCAGAGGTGGCAGATGAGTTAAAGAGCAGCGGTCTTAAGACTGCTGCTTCTTAACTCCAGTTTCCGGTGAGCCTAAAGGTTCGCGCGGAAACAGCTGCTTTCGGGCCTTGAAAACTCAGCCCCCAAGGCTGTTCCTCAAATGAGAAAAGGACAAGAGAAATGGATAAACCAGAGCACTCTAAAACAAATACCATGTAGATAATGTAAACACAGTGAGGCTTATACACACAGAAGGAAAATTAAACTTAACATTTAATAATAAAGAGTAAAAAGTAGTGAATTACTACCAGTGTGGTGTATTAAAAACTGTAATAAAATACAGCAGAGCTAGCAAGCCCAGGAAAATATCCTTGTAGATGTTAATGCACAAAGTAAAGCACAAGTAAAGCCAAATAAACAAGGGAGAAATCTGCTACATTTACACCCAAAAATGCTCACGGATTGCACTAAAACTATCTGAATAAAGAGGACAAGCCTCACACAAATTAACTGAGCTGGTGCAATACTGGAGCGATGTATAATGTAGCAGAGTTTCAAGGCAATTTGTATAACAGTTATCTATCAGTAATGTATTTCTAAATAAGGTGCAGAAAACATCAAACTAGGCTGCAGAGCTCCTAGTACAAGCGCCTGATGCGCATTTCGCCATATACTGGCTTTCTCAAAGGCTAACCCGACTGGGTAAAGCCTCACTGTATAAGAAGGATTAAGGAGCCAATCCGGGGTGTTCATTCTTACACACCACCAAGAGTCAAACAATCGTCATAGCCCTATTCTAATTGGATAGCTGTCTACCATGTGACTCAAAACTGATGACGAGTCACAGGAGGCAGGGATAATGTCAGAACGCCGTAAAAAGTAAATACGATCGGCACTGACAAGTCATCTTTCATATATTCCACAGGACTTGTTTATTATACAAATAAAGCCATAACCAAGAGTAGAGACATAGATTATTGATGAGCGCATCAAGTAATATGATTCTGATATTACGATGTGTGCTGGAGTAATTTCACATATGTTTATCGTTAAACACAACAGAGTTCACAGGTTAACTCCATTTGTATTATATTTAGGTTGTTAAAGAGACTGACTTATATGGATCTTGGCATCTAAATATATAAATAAATCAGTTCTTCAAGTGATCAAGACTAGAATTAGAGGTGGAAATGTAGAAACTATGCTCTTACAAGCCGAATGCCGATGGATATTTTGGCTAAATACGCTAACACTGTGTGGATTAAAATGAACAGAATGGGTACAATTCCTTTCTGTAATCAAATATATTCGGTTTATCTTACTATTTTGATGAAATAGTTATATGTTCTTATTACTATCTAATATTTCTAAATATTGATATTTGTCTTATGATTCATATGGGCTGATAATTAGGCATATAATCTGCAATTGCAGAGGTAATAACCTTCTCCCATCTGTGTGGATTACTTAAAAAGAGAAATGGTATATGACATATTTTGTCTTCCACTTGGTGATTTAATTTCACAGGGATATAGTTTTACCAAAATGTGACTCAATTTTAGTATACTATACACCTTATTATATTACTATATTTGTGTGAGACATATATAATAGTATTCATGGATTGATGACTTTCAACAATACTAATTAACTTGGAGAAGACAAAATATAAGCTTATATGTAACTATGCACTGAGACATTTCTTTTGGGATGTATAGATATACTCTGAACTCTAAGAAAATACCCCTTAATCTGTCAGATCTGTAACTTTACGTTACTCAACATATTAGTCCCTAACTCAGGAGTGGAACTCTAACTTATGTAATCCACTCACTCATATATATATAGTGATTATTGATGAGCAGTTTGATACTATCGTAATTTCACCCCTATTTTTGGGAGCTAAAACGTATTTACACCTACTTAGTCTTTATATGTACTGTGGTGATATGATAGGACTTTAACAGCATTACACCAGTCTGTAGGAAATCACCCCTTAGGAAATAACTCAATCTATATATATGGGATCATCTGATATATATATATATATATATATATATATATATATATATATATTTATGATTTATTATATACAAGGATCATATACTACACCAAAAATGTCCCCCTTTTCCTGAGGCATATTACACTCGTAATTTTTAGGTTATGAATATCTATGAGTGATCCAAATTCACATGATCGGCTCTGTGACATATTGTGCTGATAATATTAAATGTGCACCATATAAGTGGAACTAAATATACTTTTACAGGATATTAGACCTATATATTTAGATGCCAAGATCCATATAAGTCAGCCTCTTTAACAACCTAAATATAATACAAATGGAGTTAACCTGTGAACTCTGTTGTGTTTAACGATAAACATATTTGAAATTACTCCAGCACACATCGTAATATCAGAATCATATTACTTGATGCGCTCATCAATAATCTATGTCTCTACTCTTGGTTATGGCTTTATTTGTATAATAAACAAGTCCTGCGGAATATATGAAAGATGACTTGTCAGCGCTGATCTATTTACTTTTTACGGCGTTCTGACATTATCCCTGCCTCCTCTGACTCGTCATCAGTTTTCAGTCATATGGTAGACAGCTATCCAATTAGAATAGGGCTATGACGATTGTATGACTCTTGGGGGTGTGTAATAATGAACACCCCGGATTGGCTCCTTAATCCTTCTTATACAGTGAGGCTTTACCCAGTCGGGTTAGCCTTTGAGAAAGCCAGTATATGGCGAAATGCGCATCAGGCGCTTGTACTAGGAGCTCTGCAGCCTAGTTTGATGTTTTCTGCACCTTATTTAGAAATACATTACTGATAGATAACTGTTATACAAATTGCCTTGAAACTCTGCTACATTATACATCGCTCCAGTATTGCACCAGCTCAATTAATTTGTGTGAGGCTTGTCCTCTTTATTCAGATAGTTTTAGTGCAATCCGTGAGCATTTTTGGGTGTAAATGTAGCAGATTTCTCCCTTGTTTATTTGGCTTTACTTGTGCTTTACTTTGTGCATTAACATCTACAAGGATATTTTCCTGGGCTTGCTAGCTCTGCTGTTTTTTATTACAGTTTATAATACACCACACTGGTAGTAATTCACTACTTTTTACTCTTTATTATTAAATGTTAAGTTTAATTTTCCTTCTGTGTGTATAAACCTCACTGTGTTTACATTATCTACATGGTATTTGTTTTAGAGTGCTCTGGTTTATCCATTTCTCTTGTCCTTTTCTAGTTTATATATACGAATAATGAGCACCCCCCATTTTCTATCTGTGAATGGATTTTATACCCAATAGATATATAGTCAAATACACTGAGCTATATACTATAATTGTGATTTATCTGGGGTTTCTAATAGGAGAATATTTTATTTCCTTTTCTGTTTTGTATGTTCCTCAAATGATCACAGGGAAGGTGTAGATCAAATGAAATTCATATTGCTATGGTGTGTCTGGAAAAGACAAAATAGGTTGCCACATTGTATATACCATTTTCTAAAATCCAAATCTTTCTTGAAAATGTAGCTTATTCACAAATGTAGGGCACCAAAATCTAGGAGCAAGTCATCAGGCAGATATCTCACAGCTTCTCTTTTGTCCACTCTCCTCTTATTATTCTGTTCTGTAAGTGGATAGTGCAATAGAAAATATATCTAGCCCTTTCCACAGCTACACCAACAAAATACTACACCCACTTCAGAGAGTGATGTACAAACTAGAACAATACTGGTACTCTTAAGGTCTATAGTAACCCTTTTTGGCCCGTTTTTATTTCATATCTTTAAACCGTTATAACTTTTTATTGCAATTTTTTTTGCATAATTTTTATTAGATAGTGTTATTATGAGTGTAACTGTACTTTTACATTTTTTATGTGTTTTGTGACACTTCTTTGACTCCCGTAACAGTTTATCAGAACATTTACTTTCAACTTGTAATATGGGCAGAATTTAACTTGCACACAAACGGCCACAAAACCCCAATATCGCTCACGCACAAATGATAGCGCACCTCTCGTAATCTAGCCCTATGCAAGATATTTGGTTATAAGCATGTGTAGGTCTAATAGTGGACGGTCAATGCTTAAAAATGCTAATGTGTACACAGACTTTATAACTCCCAGTTATACAGAACCGTCTTTGATAATATGAAGGCTTGTAGTATATGGAATTATAGCTATCATATAGGTTTTGTTATGTATTGTGGACATTACTATACTTTTTAGTTATCAATAGAATGTTAATGTCAGAACTCACTATACCACCTTATGTTAAGTGTCATACAATTACCAATACCACCTTTACCTTTTAGTTCCTCCTAGCCTATTTAAGCTTTCTCCTGACGCCAGCCAGGTGCTTAGTAATTGAGTTTTATCCCTAGGTAACTCTGCTACAAACTGAGCTCCTGCTTATTTCAAGCTACCTTATTGGAAAATAGTTTAAAACTTATTTCAAGGGAAACTGACACCCTGCTACGGTGTTCTATTTTCTCTACTTTGGTTACGGTATTCATTTCAGTTACATCTCCACTTATATTATCAAGCCAGGATTATACTTCAAACATCTGAGTGCTTTTGCAACATTACCGGAAGATTTGTGAGTTTATTTCTCCCGCGGACTTCAGTCCTGTGACGTCAGACGCCAACCGCAACCGTTTTTCAGTAAGCTGTCACTCACCGCCTATCAACTGTTGTCTCGAGTGCCGCTCGAGTTCTCTGTTCTCAGCCGATTCAACAGGTAACCTGCGACTAACTCACTACAGCTAACAGAGTTGTGTAACATCTAATTGTGACTTTAAATCTCTGGTGCACACCTCACTAATTTGGGCACAGAGGAATTGCTACATTAATCGTATTGTGATACACATGAACTGATACTTTTCCACAAATCATCAGAAAGAATTACTTTGTAAATTTGTTTCTTAATGGATACTTAACATATTAAGTTACTCCTTTATTTATCCCTAAGTCTCCACATAGACTTAAAGTTTATTAACTCACTCTGAGCCCCATTATGGTTAACATCGTCATATGTTAATTAAGTGCTGAGTGAAACATTACATCTGATCCGCAGCTGTAGATCCACAGCAATAGTTGAAAAATCTTTAACCTACTAAGCCTTGACAGAATTACTAAGCCTGAATAATGGATCCAGCGGATCTGCCGCAAATTGTTTACAATCTTACACAAAAGGTAGATCAACTAGGACAGGCCATGAGTGCCTTACAAGTGGAGAATGAAACTTTGAGAAAGGTTATCAGAGACACTGTGAAGGTTACAACACCACCTCCGGTGAGCCAACCTGAACCTCAGATAGCATCTCCTGATTTATTTTCAGGCGACAGACGCCTATATCGTCAATTTAAGAATGCATGCATGTTGCTTTTCACACTCAAACCTAAAACTTACCCTAGTGATCACCTGAAAGTTTTGACAATGATATCTTTTTTACGTGGTGAACCCAGGATCTGGGCAGACTCGTTTTATGAAACACATAATCCTATTCTCACTTCCCTACCAGATTTCCTCACTGCCATGGATGAATTGTATTTGGATACTAATTCACAAATTACAGCTGAAACTAAGATGAGAGCTTTACGACAAGGTTCTAAACCAGTTGAGGTGTATATCACCGAATTTAAGCAGTTCTCTACAGACTCCCAATGGAATCAAATAGCTCTTAGAAACCAATTCAGGCTGGGTCTCTCTGAGTCTATTAAGGATGAGTTGGCTAGAGTGGTTCTACCAGATACATTGGAAGGACTGATGAGGCTGTCCATACAAATAGACAGACGTCTCAGGGAAAGGAGAAGTGAAAGACACAGTTCTGAAGTTATCTACCGGAAACCTACACCTCCCATACCCCATGGGGCTACCAGTAGTTCCACTCAAGAGCCGATGGAGATTGGAGTTCTAAGAGGTCCTCTGTCACTAGAAGAAAAGCAGAGACGCAAATCTCTAGCACTCTGCCTATACTGTGCTAATCCTTCCCATTCCGTAAAGGAATGTCCACTGCTACAAAAGAATAAGAAAAGTAAGTGCATTATGACTAACATTTCTACCTCAAAGCAGAATAACCCTATTTACTGTATCATCTCTCTCTCTTTGCAGTGGGAACGTAGACGCCTAACCACTGAGGCTATTGTTGACACCGGGGCCCACGGGAATTATATAGATTCTACCATTGTGAAAATAAATAAAATAGCACTTGAAAGAAAAACCACTCCTGTCTCTATTCGTGTGGTTGATGGCACATACATATCTAGCGGTCCAATAACACATCATACTGTTCCTTTATTGGTTACCACACAAGACAATCATCATGAATATATTCGTTTTGATGTTTTGCCTTCTCCTCTTTTTCCTGTGGTTTTAGGTATACAGTGGATTCGCTTGCATGAACCCACTATAGTCTGGAAGACATTAAAACTCACTTTAGACTCCCCATATTGTAAGAGTACCTGTACATCCCCCACACATGTAATACAGGTAGCACAGGTAGATGAGGAGTTGCCTATCATTCCCAAGGAGTATACCCAATATATAGAAGTATTTAGCAAACGTGAGGCAGAAAACTTACCACCGCACCGCAGTTATGACTGCCCCATAGACCTGAAACCTGGTGCAACTATACCATATGGTCACTTATACCCGTTGAGTCAACCTGAGCTTGAACATTTAAAAGCTTATTTAGACGAGAACCTTAAGAAGGGATTCATCAGACCCTCGGTATCTCCTGCTGGTGCAGGTATGTTTTTTGTCAAAAACAAAGATCAATCATTACGTCCGATCATAGACTACAGAGATTTAAACAAAATCACTGTTAAGAATAGGTACCCTCTCCCATTAATACCTGAGCTCATAGAACGCCTTCACAAAGCTAAGATTTTCACTAAATTAGATCTCAGGGGGGCCTACAACCTCATACGCATAAGAGAGGGAGATGAGTGGTTGACTGCTTTTAGGACTCGATACGGTCTGTATGAGTACCTAGTTATGCCATTTGGCCTTACCAATGCACCAGCTACTTTCCAACACTACATCAATGATGTCTTCAGAGACCTGTTAGACATCTGTGTCGTAGTTTATCTGGATGATATCCTGATCTACTCTCAAAACCTTCAAGATCATATTAAGCACGTCAGCTGGGTGCTCTCAAGATTAAAAGTACATCGACTTTATGCAAAGGCTGAGAAATGCTTATTTCACACTCAAAAGATATCTTTCCTTGGTTACAACATCTCCTCTGAAGGCATCGAGATGTAACAAGACAAGGTTGAAGCAGTAAAAGATTGGCCTATTCCACAAACCCGAAAGGATCTCCAACGCTTTTTAGGTTTCAGCAACTACTATGGAAATTTTATAAAAAATTATTCCTCTATCGTTAAACCTCTTACCATCCTTACGGGCAGTAGAACTACCTATCGGTGGAACTCAAAGGCCAACGAAGCATTTGAATTATTAAAACACTCCTTTACAACAGCTCCAATATTGCGTCACCCTGATCCTGCTTTACAGTATTTCCTTGAAGTGGACTCCTCGGACTACGCCTTAGGAGCTGTCTTATCCCAAAGAGAATCTTTAACCCAACCTCTGCACCCTATAGCCTTCTATTCGAAAATTATGTCACCTCCTGAAAGGAATTACTCTATTGGGGAAAAGGAGTTACTCTCCATTAAAAAAGCTTTTGAATACTGGAGGCATCTTCTAGAGGGTACACTCTTACCTGTTATAGTTTATACCGACCACAAAAATTTGGAATACCTCCAGAGAAATAAGACCCTCTCAGCTAGACAGGTGAGGTGGAGTATTTACTTTAGCAGATTTCATTTTCAAATTATTTACAGACCAGCTAACCGTAATGGAAAGGCGGACGCTCTCTCCCGAAGAGACCCTAAACCACCTTCGGAAGATAACCCTACAGTGATGATTCCCCACGAGAAGTTCTTAGGCATCACATCATCTTCTGAATCCGTTTATCAAAAGGCAATACAAGCTGAACAAGATTTACCTAAAGAAATAACACTAGGAAATGATGGTCTATATTACAATTCAGATAAATTATATATACCCGAGCAATTAAGACAAAATTTGATGAAGGAACATCACAATTCCCCTCTTTCTGGACACCCTGGTATTCAAAGAACTCTAAACCTCATTTCAAGGACTTATTGGTGGCCACATATGGCCGTAGATGTTCGTAACTATGTACAAAGTTGCACTAGATGTATCACTTCAAAATCGGAGAGACGTCCTCCTTATGGATTTCTGATGCCCATACAAGTTCCACAAAGACCCTGGACTCATCTAGGTATAGATTTTATAGTTGAATTACCTACTTCAGCTGGAATGAACACCTTAATGGTAGTTATCGACTTGTTTACCAAGATGGCTCATTTTATACCGCACCACAAATTGCCAACTTCAGCTGAAACCGCACAACTATTTATAGACAACATTATTAAACTACATGGGATACCAGAAATCCTTAATTCTGACAGGGGAACTCAATTCACCTCTCGTTTCTGGAAGAACCTCTGCAACAAGTTACAGATTGAACACCGTTATACCACCGCTTACCACCCCCAGACTAATGGCCAAACAGAGCGCTTAAACCAGTGGCTTGAACAGTATCTGCGCTGCTACTGTGCCTACCACCAAACAGACTGGAAGAAATTCCTTTCAACTGCAGAATTCGCATATAACAGCTCTCTCAATTCGTCCAGTAAGATGTCACCATTCTTCGCGAATTATGCATACCACCCAAAGATTAGTCTCTCAACAAAAGAATCTTCTCTAAACCCAAATGTGGAGGATCTAACTGATAGACTTACTGAAAATTGGCAACTATTACAAAGGAATCTACAAACAGCTCAAGAAACACAAAAGAAGTACTATGACCTCAGAAGAAGGCCATCCCCACAGTATTCAATCGGAGATTGGGTCTGGCTATCTACAAAAAATCTAAAATTGCAGACCCCAAGCAAGAAACTAGCAAGCCTCTTTATAGGACCATTTCGTATTATAAGTATCATCAACCAAAATGCTGTTACTTTACAACTTCCTACCACTCTTGCCATCCATCCTACATTCCACGTCTCCTTATTGAAACCTGCAAAAAACACTGGAACTCAACTACTACCTCCTGAAGCTCAGTCTTTAGACCCTAACGTTTATGAAGTGAAGGATATTTTGGATTCGCGTTTATATAAAGGGGATCTACAATACCTTGTCAGTTGGAAAGGGTACTCTTCAGACGAAGACACATGGGAACCCCATAATCTTGTGAACGCTCCCCGATTGGTGTCTCGCTTCCATTCAAGGAATCCTCATAGACCTCGCTTACAAGCCGTGGGACGGCTTGAGTGAAGGGGGCAATCTGTCAGAACTCACTATACCACCTTATGTTAAGTGTCATACAATTACCAATACCACCTTTACCTTTTAGTTCCTCCTAGCCTATTTAAGCTTTCTCCTGACGCCAGCCAGGTGCTTAGTAATTGAGTTTTATCCCTAGGTAACTCTGCTACAAACTGAGCTCCTGCTTATTTCAAGCTACCTTATTGGAAAATAGTTTAAAACTTATTTCAAGGGAAACTGACACCCTGCTACGGTGTTCTATTTTCTCTACTTTGGTTACGGTATTCATTTCAGTTACATCTCCACTTATATTATCAAGCCAGGATTATACTTCAAACATCTGAGTGCTTTTGCAACATTACCGGAAGATTTGTGAGTTTATTTCTCCCGCGGACTTCAGTCCTGTGACGTCAGACGCCAACCGCAACCGTTTTTCAGTAAGCTGTCACTCACCGCCTATCAACTGTTGTCTCGAGTGCCGCTCGAGTTCTCTGTTCTCAGCCGATTCAACAGGTAACCTGCGACTAACTCACTACAGCTAACAGAGTTGTGTAACATCTAATTGTGACTTTAAATCTCTGGTGCACACCTCACTAATTTGGGCACAGAGGAATTGCTACATTAATCGTATTGTGATACACATGAACTGATACTTTTCCACAAATCATCAGAAAGAATTACTTTGTAAATTTGTTTCTTAATGGATACTTAACATATTAAGTTACTCCTTTATTTATCCCTAAGTCTCCACATAGACTTAAAGTTTATTAACTCACTCTGAGCCCCATTATGGTTAACATCGTCATATGTTAATTAAGTGCTGAGTGAAACATTACATCTGATCCGCAGCTGTAGATCCACAGCAATAGTTGAAAAATCTTTAACCTACTAAGCCTTGACAGTTAATAACTAGACATGTGCAGCCGCAAAAAATTTTGTTCGGTTTGGATCGATTCGGACCGATTCGAATTTTGGTTCGGATCGATTTGAATTCGGAAGAAATCGAATGAATTAGTTTCGGATTCATTCGGATTCTTTCGGATTCGAAAAAATTCGGTTGGCATTCGTTTCGGTTCGATTTGGTTCGAATCGATTCGGATTTTCGAAAATTCGGTCACTGTAAAGTGGAATGTGCTGTGTATTACACTAGTATACTAGTGTAATACACAGCCATCCGAATCCATCCGAATCTACCGAATAAATTTGAATCGATTCGGATTTATTCAGTAGATTCGGAACTACCGCAATTCGGAAATTCGAATCGATCCGAATCTCCGAATTCGAACAAATTCGTCCAAATTTTGATTTGGGCCGAACCGAATCGCACATGTCTATTAATAACTGTTCAATCTGATAGGTACTTTTTATCTTATGTCCTACTGTCCTTTATTGCTCCTTTGGCTCTCACCTCATCTAATTTAAAGATATTATATATAATTTGTTTTTTTCCTATATTTGTAAAAATATTTATGAGTTGTTTTTTTTTTTTTTTTTTTTTTTTAATTTAATGGCTTCTTATTTTCTCCCTGTTTCGCTTCTAATGATTTTTTTTGTCTCAGTGCTATTATATATTGATATTTTTCCCTATTGCTTTCCTCCATATTATAAATATGTTCAGGCTGCTCCAAGAGTGGCCATTCTTTATCAGTTGGGAAAGTTATTTCTCAGCAGATGTTATTTTTAGTGGTTAACATAAAGTTAGAAAAAATAGGTATGTAACCTGTATAAAAGCGAGACCTACAGGCATTATATTCAATATTGCAAAATGTGTGGTGCTTGTATTTTTCCTATCAATGTGATTATCATAAACCTCAATAAAAATATTTTTCAAATGAGCTTCCTATAACAAGGAAAAGGCCGGCTTACTTACCATTTTCAGAAGCTTGAATTCTGATTGATGTCTCTCATTCGCACACCGCTCAGTCAGAAGACTCAGATTGAAGTGCAGGCTGTTAAAAAAAGTATTTCCCGCTCTCTCCGCTAACTACTGCCCACTCTAAGTATCTAGTGTGGTCTTTCTAGTCTAACTCCTAATGCCTGAACTATATGGATAGCGGGTACGCTCTCTGCTAATACGCTCTCTTCCTTGAGTCCTGAATCACACCTCTCTATAAAACTAGTGCTCTCCCTAAACTGACTAATGACTGTTCCATTCATATAATGTGCTGTCTCCTTTACTGCCACATATTATTTTCTTTCTAATAATAAATGAAAACAAAGAAAGTATTATTCAATCAGGGTTGTGAGCATTTTAACATCTCATGAGCACTCTGTTGGAAGAAGGTGTGTGTGCGCACAGCCGCACACCTTAGAGGGAACTGTGGTTGTCATGCACATCACGGCCCTTTTCATTATGCAGGGGGATGAGCGATTAAATGCTGTTTTTTGGCGATTCGGCAACATTATAGGCCGGATATTGTTGGTGGCCTAGTGGGTGGCACTCACAAGCAAAGCCATGCATGTCTGCTATTTCTGTAGAAAGGAGATCCCAGAAAAGCTTTTACAACTATTCATGTAATGACTGCACAAGTGATATGTAAATAATTTCAGTGAGAAGCCCAAAGTTTGTGAAAAAGTTTTTAATATGAGCGTATTTGGCAGCGAAATGGTGGCATGAAATACCAAAATGGGCCTAGATCAATACTTTAGGCTGTTTTCTAAAAATAATTGTATATAAAGTTTTGATACTAAAAAAAAAAAAAAAAAAAATAAGCCTCTATTTCTGTTTTAATGTAGTGATAGCAAAAATGCTAAGAAATTCTCTGGTCCTTTGAGCAAGTTTTTCTCTGAAATTCCTGGCCCTTAAAGAGTTAATTACCAATAATAGCTGTCACCAAAAACCCAATCGATACACAAAAAAATACAACTGCTCTCTATGCTACCCAGCCTCCTCGTTCTGCTCCTCTCCTGACAGTTAGGGATGGGCAAATGTTTTGCAAGATTTGAAAAATGAAACAAATTTTAACACATTTGTTTGTTTTGAATTTCGAATGTTTGTATAACATTATAATGTTTGTTTAATGTAATAGTATTTCTAATGCTCTCTTTAAATGCAATATTCAAAATAGAAAATTCAAATCCATATATTTGTATCTATTATAGGGCATATTTATCAAGCTACGTATGGAAGTTATAAAGCAGCGGTCTAAAGACCACTACTCCATAACCTGTCCGCCTGCTCTGAGGTGGCGGACAGAAATCGACAGAAATCATCCAGATCGAATATGATCGGGTTGATTGACACCGCCTGCTAGCGGCCGCGAATCTGCAGGGGGTGGTATTGCACCAGCAGTTCACAAGAACTGCTGGTGCAATGATAAATGCAGAGAGCGTATGCTGTCGGCATTTATCGATGTGCAGTAGACATGATACGCTACATTGGATCATGTCCGCTCGCAGCATCATAAGTAGGCCCCTTAGTATCAATTTACTTAATTCCCTAGCGCATAAAATATTGAACTTCTGAATATTATTTTTTAAATCGAATGTTACATTCAAAATTTTGAATGTGGATATTTAATCAACATTCAAAAAACAAAACATTTTAAAATCGCAAATAATATTAGTTTAACTAATTTTAAGGGTTTTCATCCCAACATTTGTTTATCCAAAACAATTGTCCACAGGACTATTCGTTCATCCAAGCAAATTGTAGTTTTGACACATTCGCCCATCCCTGCTGACAGTCTCTTCTCTCTCGGCATGTTGCAACTGTTCATATATTGTAGATATGTTTTCTTCATATTTTTTTTATTTATATTAACATTTAATTGATGCTTATGAAAAGTTCAGCATTGTTTTTTATTTGGCGTGATGAAATCATCATTAAAAAGCATACGCAACATTGGTGGCCCATATTGTTACTGTTTATCCAATGTGTGTTATTGGTCAATCTGTAGGTGTTGAGCGCTTATCAAGTACCTTTGGCTGTTGAATTTGATGTGTCTATTTTGTTGTTGATATTTAGTCAATACTTTGTTGTCAGTTGGATTGCGTTTGCTCAAGTTGAAACTGTACATGCATTATATGGGTGACTTTTCCTATATCCAATCCAATATTTTTGCAATACAGAAATGGCGCTATTATTTGCATTGTGGTACTCTGCTGTTGAAAAAGGCAAATCCGAAGCCAAAAAAACAGAATCGTCTAGATTAGCATTGACCATTATGTAGGCTGACCATATTGCCGCTTTAAAAAGGGACACATGTGAAAAATACATATGTCAGGGTTCTTATACAAAACATTTCTTTAAACAGCCCTGAAAACAGCCATGACATATGTATTTTTCATATTTGTCCCTATTTAAAGCGGCAATATGGTCACCCTACCATTATGTGCCTATTATTAAAAGTTAAATCTTTAAAATGTTTGTTGTTTTTTGGTATATTTTATATTTGAATCTAGGCCATGCATTAAAAAAAAATTAATTAAGAAAATTACACTTTGTTTGTGTAAAGAACTTTGATTTTAGTTGCTGCATTTGCTCTGATTTACTATTATCTGAAAATGACATTCATGTGAATCAGCAGCCTACCCATTGACTTTTAAATAGAACTGCTAGTGAACAACAGGGTGAAATACAGTCTAATACACTGGCAGCTCAGTCCGTTCATAAATCAACTTCACAGCATGAGGCTCAGCAATGGTGGATGTTTCAGTGCAGAAATGAAATGTCAAATACATGTTACTTAAAAATGCATCAGCCACTGACACAAGACAGCAGAGTCCTCTTTTGATCAAACCGAGCTCTTGAATGATTTAATTTGTAGATTTGACAGTAAGCGTAAGCAGTATTGAATTGAACGGGGAAGACAAATAGACAAGGAGAGACCAAGGGGACACAAAGAAATGGCTGAATAGAATATATAATGATGAGAGAGGTGAATTGATATTGTAAACTAAATTATTTGGGGATAGCAACCAGCTTGGTTTTATCTAATTATTTATCAGACTGTGTCAGAGATAAACTGTTCTGACTACAAGTAGGAATCTGTGTGTGAATGATTTTTATTAGAGATGTGAACGTGCAAGAAATGTATTTTGCCCGAAAAATTAATTTCATATTTTTACTGAAGTTCTTTTTGGCTGAATATTGTTCATGTAGACACTCATTTTGTTAAATAAATTTGTTCCTTTATTATTAATTTATTCCTATTATTTCCAATGGGAAGCAAAATACTATAATACAACTAATTTTAATAAAATTTTACATATATTATATATTTTATATCACCAGATGTCACTTTTTTTTAAAACTTCCTACATCTTTCTCTGTAGCTTTGCTCCTTCATCTTTGCATAGATAAAGCAAGTGTTAATTGACTAACTGACTGAGTAAATTTGGGAGTAAGTTTAACACGTTACATACTGGCAATTTGGCAAAATATTCTTTGAGGGCAGCAAAGAGATGGCAAATGACTGGAAAACTCCAGGAGCACACAACTGCACTTTACAAACATGGCAGTGATTCCCTAGTCTCCCACCTCCCTATGCTAGGTTAAGGCTTGATTGGACAAGTCTGTATGAATTAAAATCAACATTTAGTGCCTGACTGGCTGTCCCTAAAATCAGTCAATTAGTAATACTATGGCAGGATTGGACAGAGGCTGTTGCTCAAATAAATGGTCAAAACCCCTGTACATTATTGCAAATGAAGGAGCAGATTAGCAAAACAATAGCCGCTCCTTTCCTGACCCATTTTATGGTTCCTAGCAAAGGGCTATATTACAAGTGGTGCACTGAATCATTTTTTTGCTTTCTGTGCTCAAAGTAAAAATGTAGCTTGGCCATTTAAGCGCATGTATTACAAGTTGAAAGTTAAAAGTTGCTGCTTGAGTAAAAGTCTGATGCAAACTTAGTTCAGGACTTCAGATATCACAACCTTGAGGGCACATTGTTAAAACCCAAACTGAGTTATGAATATTATAAAAAAAATAAAAAAATAATAATAAATATATATGTGTCTATAGATTATATTGTAAAATATATATCTATACCTATATATGTATATATATATATATATATATATATATATATATATAGATATAGATATAAATATATATATATATATATATATATATAGAGAGAGAGAGAGAGAGAGAGAGAGAGATAAATTGTATAAACACACATATATATATATATATGAAAAGTAGGTGACAAAACAGGCGCACAAGGCACACTTTGTGTAATACGTTCTGGTATTGAAAATAATATAGAAATGTGAAATATCCACGCTCACCTGGCAATACCTCAAAATATGAGGTATTTAAAATGCCTTAGTGTTAGTGCAGTCTTCCTCCTCTCATCCCTCTGTCTCTCCACGATCTTCAGATGTCCAGAATCTTTCCCTTGTTAATGGGAAGCTCTTGCACAAACTTAATCACTCAACTCGGATCCCGAACCTTTCAGCTCAGCAGACAACAACATCATCGTGTTGTTGTCTGCTGAGCTGAAAGGTTCGGGATCCGAGTTGAGTGATTAAGTTTGTGCAAGAGCTTCCCATTAACAAGGGAAAGATTCTGGACATCTGAAGATCGTGGAGAGACAGAGGGATGAGAGGAGGAAGACTGCACTAACACTAAGGCGTTTTAAATACCTCATATTTTGAGGTATTGCCAGGTGAGCGTGGATATTTCACATTTCTATATTATTTTCAATACCAGAACGTATTACACGAAGTGTGCCTTGTGCGCCTGTTTTGTCACCTACTTTTCAGATTAACAAGAGGAACCTCGCCCTGCGGGGGATCACCTTTATTTCCAAACGGGCTGCCATATATATATGCACACGGGAACCTGCACTGTGGATCATAAGGAACTTTTTTTCCATAGACTAACCACACTGATATACATGAGACTGTTGGTCACAGAAACTGTATTTGTCTAATATACACATATATATATATAATCTGGGTAACGGATGGGATTATATATTTAGACAAACAGATATCTCATATCCTTCTAGCGCTGATTGTGTATTATTTGTGTAATATATATATATATATATATATATAGATATATATTTTTTTTTTTTTTTTTTTAAATAAAAATGTTTTTTTTTTCTATGTGAAGAACATTGGAATGTAAAGTATGTGCAAAGTATATATATATATATATATATATATATATATATATATATATACATAGATATAAATTGTATAAACATATATATATATATATATATATATATATATATATATATATATATATATAGGTAGCCCTCAGTTTACACCGGGGTTAGGTTCCAGAAGGAATGGTTGTAAATCGAAACCGTTGTAAATCGAAACCCAGTTTATAATGTAAGTCAATGAGAAGTGGGGGAGTTAGGTTCCAGACCCCTCTCAAAATTGTCATAAGTAAGACCTAATACATTATTTTTAAAGCTTTGAAATGAAGACATTAAATGCTAAACAGCATTATAAACCTAATAAAATAATCACACAACACAGAATATATAATTAAACTAAGTTAAATGAACAAAAACATTTGCTAAACAGCATTATAAACCTAATAAAATAATCACACAACACAGACTTTAATTGCATTTTTCTGCCAACAGTTATTTCTATGCATTCCAATCTGAACTGATTTATAGACAAGAAGATCTTGTTCCTTTGAAATCTGCTCTATAGCTCAGGTCTGGTTAAACTGATTAATTTCATCTTGCTTGGCTTGCATATCTTTGCTGCAACTCAAGCGGACAGCTCCACCTACTGGCTATTTTAATCAATGCACTACTTCTCAATGCTTTTTAATAGCAGTCACATGACTGAAAAAAAAGGTTGTTATTCTGAAACGGTGCAAATTGAACCGTTGTAAACCGAGGGCCACCTGTATACATATATATATATATATATATATATATATATATATATATATATATTAAATAAAAATGATTTTTTTCTATGTGAAGAACATTGGAAAGTAAAGTATTTAATTTTAAAACATTTAAAAACACATTAAAATTTTATACAAATGATATTGCAGGTATTTGACTGGGAAAGGGTTAAAAGTGTATATATATGTCTATATGAGTCTATACATGTGTATGTATGTGTTTATATGTGTGTATATGTATGTATGTGTGCACATGCATATTTACACATATAAACACAAAAATACACACCACATGTATACACTTATATACACACACACACATATATATATATATATATATATATATATACACACACACACATTGGAGCGCTTCCTAGTCAAACACTTTGCCATATACTTTTTATAAAAAAATAAATCTATATGTGTAATATGTTATTTTAATGTGTTTGTGATGTGTTTTGTCTAACTTTGTTTTTAACCGTTACAGTTTACTTCCGGTCTCAAGCCGCGCTAAATATTATAGGGCAGTTTTGCCTTGTGCTTGTGTGCAAACTATAACTTTTAATACCAGTACAAGTTAGTGTGGATGCTATATTCATTGAAAGTATAGGTTGCACACGTGCGAAGTTGGCCGCACAAATCCTTCTCTGGTTAGTTCACTTTACCATGGACTTGTACTATTAAAGTTGCACGCTAATGGTAGCAGGGTCAAGTGATATTGGCTATTGCGTGAGTGCTATCATTAGCTTGTCACTTGTAATCTGGCCCAAAATGAGTGAACTAATTAATTTGTTCACATATTTGTTTGTTCTTCTTTTTATTCACTATTTTTTTCAGTTATCCTTTTTTCTAACAAATCACTGATATATCACCAAATCTTTACAAAAAACGTATTTGTCCAAAGCCGAATGCTTTTTTTTTAATCTCAATACATGACAGTTGTGTGTAGGACTGTATTATAGCGAAACTCTACATTATAATAAAACTAGTTGAAAACTCATATTTTCCTGCTTAAAAAATGGCCACAAATCTCTATTTATTTTATATAGAAATAGAGGTTGTTTTATGTGGATGCAAGGGTATGCACAACTACCCCAATCTTCCAGGTTGCGCCTTATTGGGCTGAGGAGGAGGGACAAAATAGTCCTTTCCAACTGATGTTTATTGCTGCCTAGCCAAGCCCCAGAAAACATTTCATATTACTTTCCACCCATTAACACCCACAGAGTGCCCAACTAGGCCCACAGATTACACACAGCTCTACCCAGATACTTTTCCAAGATACCCGGTAACTGAAGTGGAAGGCTCAGGTAAGGCTTGAATAAAGAAGCTACCCCGGACTCTATCCGAGTAAACACTGAACATAAGAGGTAAGAGCCCCCCTTTATGTTAACCGTGAGGTTAGAAAGTTGCACTGAACATAAAAGAGATCAACACTGTAAGGAAACACATCGTTTTATTGTGAAATATTTAAGAACTGCCTTTCCAAAGTAACAAAACTCTTTAAATGGAATAATAAGCTGACTGGGGAACGCAGTATTATACAGCAATAATACGTTGCAATTCTGCCTTTCCAAAGTAACTGAACTTTTTAAAATGGAATAACAAGCTGATTGGCTAAAATACTATAACAGCCGGTTTGAGCAAATAACGGCTAGGGAACGCTGCATTGTACAGCAATAATATGTTGCAATTCTGCCTTGACCATAACTTGTTGCAATTTTGCCTTGAATACATAAAAACGACTTAGAAGAACTAAGCAAGTATCCATTTCGAAATAATTGCAAGAATTGTTGCATTTTTGAAGACGCATAACGTTTTATATATTTTTTATATACTTTTTATATTTTTTGGAAATATTCCATTATCAGTTATTTATTTAGATAGTTGTGGCCACAACTGAAATTTTATAAAATTGTATTTTATTATATGCAATATTAAAATCTTTATATGTATAGTTGATCAAATGTTTTGATATGAGTTTTTATGAGTTTATATATACTCTATAACCTTTATTTGTTGATTTAAATGATTATATAGAAATAGCTAACCTTCAGCCCTGATACCCTTAGGGGCTCAACTCTTTATAACTTTTTACTGCATTCTATGAAATTTTAACGTTTCTGAGTGGATAACGTTTTGTTTGAGTGTGCATTGAAGGTATCAATTATAGTGAGATCTAGAGGAACCAGTTTTATGATACTGATGTATCACCAAATCTTTACAAAAAACGTATTTGTCCAAAGCCGAATGCTTTTTTTAAAATCTCAAATACATGACAGTTGTGTAGGACTGTATTATAGCGAAACTCAACATTATAATAAAACCAGTTGAAAACTCATATTTTCCTGCTTAAAAAATGGCCACAAATCTCTATTTATTTTATATAGAAATAGAGGTTGTTTTATGTGGATGCAAGGGTATGCACAACTACCCCAATCTTCCAGATTGCGCCTTATTGGGCTGAGGAGGAGGGACAAAATAGTCCTTTCCAACTGATGTTTTTTGCTGCCTAGCCAAGCCCCAGAAAACATTTCATATTACTTTCCACTCATTAACACCCACAGAGTGCCCAACTAGGCCCACAGATTACACACAGCTCTACCCACATGCTTTCCTGACTCCGTCAGGATGTACATTTGATCCCGATTAACTAGCTGCTGTAAATGCCACTGTATAAAGTTATTTATTTTAAGCCACATTTAGCTTACATTATTCCTTGTGCTGTTGCCCCATATGTCCCATTGCAATAAGTTTCCTTTCTGTTTTTTGTTTCAATTTTTATTGCTTTATTTAATTCATAAAACATAAAAAAAGGTAAGACAGAGTACAAGGTAAAATTATAAAAATACAAAGAAAAAGGAGCATTTCAGTTCCAAACATCAATTCACATATGTCATTCATGTTCAAAACATCTTAAACAGATAAAGCCAGAAATACAATTTACAGTATATAATCTATAACAAATACAAGACATTCTATAATAGGATTGCTAAATCCCTTCCAATCAGGTAGAGATTCTTCTGAAGTACTTTATATATATATATATATATATAAGCTCCAACTGATAATATATTTTTTATATCCCCTCCTCTCACTCCTCTCCTTAACTATTCCCACCCCTTAGTTTACTAAAGCTTGAATGCTGGTAATTCTCAATGCACCTCTCTGTAGTTAGTAATCCATGTATGAGGAAAAAGATCTAAAAGCACCAATTCCGCAAAACTAATAGAGGATAGAAATGGGAATAGGATCCGTTTTTTGATAGGGGTTGGGTATGATTTAATGATAGGTAACCATCCCATCAGGACATTTTTAATTCTTTTCTCCGTAGCTGACTGAAGACGATATGATTCATAAACAATTTGGTCTTGGATGCCCTTAAGAACCTGAGAGAGACCCGGGGCACTGTTAGCTTTCCAATTTTTAAGTATGTAATGCCAAACTGTCAATATAATAGTATTTAGAGTTTTCATCTGATTACTGACTCTATGGTTCTGTGTGGAGAATAACAAGAGAATATATTCTGGTGAAAGGATAGTCATATTATAGAGTTTGTTGATCAGAATACAATTTTCAACCAAAATTGGTTGATTTTAGGGCAGAACCAGAAAATATGAAGTAGATCTGCTTTAGAGTTGGAACAACAAGGAAAAGCACTAGACTTTGTTGGATAGAATTTTGAGATATTAAGCGGGGATAAATAGAAATTGTTAATAAGTTTCATATGCGATTCTTTCCAGCTCATTGAAATTTTACACTTAATAAGGGTAGCGAAACTTTGTTTAATTTTTTTATGATCTATTGAAGAGATAGCAGGTAACCAGAAATTACACAGATTGTCCAGAAATAGTAAGCTTTGTTTAGTAAGCATGATGTCGTACATCAATGAAATTGAAGCGTCACCAGTTCTAAATGTTTGCATACAGATCTTGATATCAGATCATGTGACTGAAGGGTGGGAAAGACCATTTCTGCGAAGATATATAATGTCGTATTTGAAAATAGGCAAACAGATTCGACCTAGGTAGATCATAATATTGAAAAATTAATTCAGCAGAAAGCATCTGACAATTTTCGTCAAATAATTGTTCCACAAATTGAAGACCCTTTTTGGGCCAACATTTAAATACTTTTTGATTTATACCTGAAATTGTGGGTTACCAGTTATAGGCAGAAAATCTGAGAGGGTATAATCAATGCCCAGAAGGGAGCAAGACTTCTACCATGCTAAAACTATGTTCTAAATTGAAATGAGACAGGCAACATTCAAAGGCAAGTTTCATTGAGTACAGTGCTGTATAGCCTTTAAAGAACAAGGAAAGACTAGGGATGTTTCTATATCAAAAGAAGATACTATGTTGGTTTCAGCAATCCAATCTAAGGCAATTTTCACCAATGCAGCCCAGTTATATAACTTAAAATTGGGAAGCACTAGTCCAGCTGTTCCACATTTTTGCGTTAGTCTATTTAGGGCAATTCGAGGTTTCTTATCCTTCCATATAAACTTAGAGAGAAATGAAGAGAGCCTCCGTAAATCGTTATTAAATATAAATAAAGGTAAATTTTGGAGAGGATAAAGAAAACGTTGAAAAATAATTGTTTTATTTGAGTTTATCCAAGCCTTAATGGATAGCGGATAGGAAGCCCATAGTTGAAGGTCTGTTTTAATCTTTTGCAAAAGAGGCATACAATTTAATTAATACCAATGCTTAGGATTCCTATGTAGTTCCAAGCCAAGTTATTTAATGGCATCAACAACTTTAAACAGGATCTTTGGAAGGCGAACCATGCATTTACCCACGCACATTAGGTCACTTTTCTCTAAATTAACTTTATATCCTGAAAAGGAACTAAATTCCTCAAGACACTACAAAGTTGTTGGTATTGATTGATGATTATTTTCCAAGAAAAGCAATAAATCGTCTGCATACTAAAGTGTTTACATTTGCTGTGCACCAAGAGGGATCCATGTTAATATATCCCTTAATCGGACTGCTAGGGGCTCCAGAGCAATATTAAAAAGTAGAGGAGATAATGGACAACCCTGTCTGGTGCCTCTCTGCAGTGTTATTTTAGAAAATAGGATCCCTTTAATAAGTATAGAAGATATTGGCTTGTGATATCGCTTATAAACAAATTGAACAACATTTTCTTTAAAACCAAAATTTTCTTTAAAAATTAGCTAAAGCCATAAAAAGATGTTCCCCATACAATAGAGTCAAATGCTTTAACTGCATCTAAAGTGAGGATAGCATATCATGAGAGAGAGACTTATTCTTAAATTGATCCAGGTTCCACGTATAGTCTAAAAAAGTAATTATTTTTCTTATAATTTTAAAGGATTTCTAGATGACATGAAGCCCATCTGATCAGGATGAATAAGTTTGTCTAAGCAGGAATAAAGTCTTAAAGAGATAATAGCTGCTAAAATCTTATAATCTGTGTTTAACACAGAGATGGGCATATAAGAGGCAGGATCCTCCGTATTTTTGTCTTTCTTGAGACTCAGAGAGATGTTTGCTTCTGAAAAAAACCTAGATATGGGGTTGTCCAAGATGAAGTTGCAGTTAAAAGTTTCTCTAGCACTGGAAGAAGTTTTTCAAGTAAACATTTATAAAATTCTCTTGGTAAGCTTTGCTTATCTCTTCTTTAGTAATAGGGGCATTAAGTAAAGCCAAATACTTCTGTAGCTTGGGAAGCTTAATCTTTGACCAGAAAATATCTTGGTTATGGATATTTATATCTATTCCTGAGTAAAGTTTTTGATAATAAGTGAAGAACACATCACAGATTTCTCTGGTATTTGTATATTGACAGTCTCCACTTTTTATAGATGTAATAAAGTTTTCTTTTTTCTATTTTTAGTGAGCCTGGCTAAATATTTCACCAAGCAACCATGAAAGACTCTAAAGTGAAGATTCCCTTTTAATTGTTCTTCTTGCGATTTTTGCTTTAAAAAGAGATCTCTCTCTTTTCTGCTTACTAAATATTTATTCCAATTTATCAAGGACCGATCAGAATAGTATCTTCTATATGCATTTCTAACTTGATTGGCTAACTGAATTTCCAGAGCCCTATTTTTTTTATTCCAGATATTTAAATATACCTTAATATCTCCGCGTAAAACTGCTTTAGAAGCCTCTCAGAAAATTTACCTTTTGTTAAAATATGCAATATTATGTATGCAATATTCCTGCCATTTATGTTTTAACAATAAAACGAATCTAGGATTGATATAGAGATGGCGGGGGGGGGGAAAGCAAAAGTTTTGGCTTGAGCTTTAACTGGAGAAGGAAGAGATAGAGAAAAGATTGTGTGGTCTGATAGCATGATCTCCCCGATTCCCACATTCATTTTAAGGATAGACAGAGATTCAGCAATTAAAAACAAATCAATCCTGGAAAATGTTCTATGGATTCGCAGAAGAATAACTGGACATCAGGATTTTTGATCCGCCATATATCTACCAAGTTTAATTTATGACAAAAGTTATTAAAATACTTTGAACTTTTCTTATATTCTGACATATTTTTATTAGAGTCTGTCTAATTCTGGACATAGTGTCATATTAAAATCTCCACCCATAACTACTTTCTCATTAAAAAAGGATATATCTTAAATTTAATTTTTTCCCAAAACTCAACAGAGAAATTATTTGCTGCATATAAATTGCAAAATATGAATTTCGTATATTTTATTAGGATTTGGAGGAGGATGAATCTAGAATAAGGATCTATTTCTGTATTTATAATGTTGTAATCAACAGAGGCGCCACAATGTATTCCGAATATAGCCTGAGGAAACAGCCCCTTAGAGGCTGAGAAATGCGTCGCTTTTAAATAAAGACATTTTTTAACCATATACTTGCAGCTGTGGTGGATATCACTGACACACCACTTTGGGTTTTTTGTAGTATTTTCTACAGTTTGCTGGAGAGTTCAGTCAGCTGGACGGCTGCGAAGCCCCAGCCCACTTATATTGCACTTGGAGGTGCTTTCTTTCCTGTAAGTGCAATCAATCTTCATTTTATTGCCCCTGTTTATATGATATTGGGCTATGGTTGTTTGGTCTTTATCCATACACAGGTAATGGGAGTGTCTCCTCAAGATTTCCAGACCTGATACTACTGTTGGTTGGTCGCAGTGAGCTGGACTACTGCCAAAGTTCCAGCCTGCCCCACTAGCACCGTTGGGTGCATCACATCTGTGAGTACAATTTCTATTTCTCTCATCAATTTTCACTTGTTTTGGTGGTACTAGGCTATTGTGGCACCTCTGTTTCTTCTCTGCAGATTACCTAACATGAGGATTTGACCGTCCTTTGACAGAGAGCTGTCTTGTTTTGGAATATATGGGGGCCTATCTATCAAGCTCCAAATGGAGCTTGATGCCCCGTGTTTGGCTCGCCAGAAACAGCAGTTATGAAGCAGCGGTCACAAAGACTGTTGCTCCATAACCCTGTCCGCCTGCTCTGAGCAGGCGGACAGGAATCGCAACAATTCAACCCGATCGAGTACGATCAGGTTGATTGACACCTCCCTGCTGGCAGCCGATTGGCTGCGAGTCTACAGGGGGTGGCGTTGCACCAGCAGCTCTTGTGAGCTGCTGGTGCAATGTTAAATGCAGAGAGCGTATTGCTCTCCGCATTTAGCTAGGTCTTGCGGACCTGATCCGCACTGTCGGATCAGGTCCGCAAGACCTTTGATAATTAGGGGCCATGGACATTATGTTTAGTTTGTATATGTTTTATGTCATTTAGTATTAGCTTCTGGAACCAGTAGGAAGCTCCTGTGCATCATCCTCATTTCTATTTATGTTATAATCAAGTTCCTTATTTATTAAGACCGTAACACCACATTTTATATTAACCTGGGCTTGGTAATCAATTCCCCAACCCACTTTATCTTCAATTTAGCAGCTTCTTGATCATTAAGATGTGTTTCCTGAAGGAACACAACATCTGGTTTATATTTGGCTAGAGTTTTAATAATGAGTTTGCACTTAATAGGGGAGGATATCCCTCCAACATTCCAGGACAGAATATTAATTTTATCTATCATATTAGATATCAATTCAGTATATTAAAAAAATTCCCTTAAAATCAGAACCCCAAGGGGGAGAGGTAGAGCAGAAGAAGAGAAGGAAAAAAAAAAAAAGGAGGGCTAAAACATAAGCAGAGTATATCCAGGGGTTACATATCTATCTTATACCTCACAAAACATATACCTGAGCAATAGGCATCCAAAAGTAAGAAAGAATTATACTGTAACATATTCCTTCTAGTCTTACCAAAAAGCATACCTTTAGATTGAGCTTTAAACAGTTATTTGGAGGTGATAAATTCCTTAACTTCAGATACATAATTTCAAAGTATGCCTAGAGCCGTTATCCGTAACTATAATTCTGGCAGGATAAATAAAGCGAGCTTTTAGGCCTTTATTGACTAATTGTGTACAATAAGGAGCCATCAATTTCCTTTTTGATGATGTCTCGCTAGAGAAATCCTGAAACAACAGAACTTTATTATTCCCAAACATAGGAGGGCCACCTCTTTTGAAAAGCTTTAATATTTCTTATTTCTCTTGGAATTTTAATAGCTTGAATATACACATTTTACTTTGTGGTGACCCATCTGCAAAGGATTTTTAGGGCCAATTCTATGTACCCTTTCAATAGCAAGGGGTAACTGTTGTGAAGGTATACCTAGGGCCTAAAGTAGTATGGTGGGAGTGAATTTTATTAGATTAATTAATTCAGGCAGTTCAGGAAGGCAGAATATTCTTATATTATTATGCCTTGAGCGGTCTTCTAGATCCTCTAGGCCTAGCTGCATATTATTAATTTTGGAGTCTTGTTTTTGAATGTTATTCTCTTGGGCATTGACCTGATCTTCTAAATCATAAATTTGGTTTACTGCCTCTAATATTCTAGTTGAGAATTGTCTGAACTCAGTTGAAAGTAAGACTATCTCTGAGGAGATGGAACCTAGTTCTTTTTTAATCATATCAATTTGTGGGGCAAAGATTTCAGTGAGTCGTAGTATCAATGCTTGTGTGTCAATAAACAGGGGGGGAGTGAATCAACAGGGGTATCTACACTATTGTCGGCCATCTTGGTTTTCTTATCTTTAAGTTTCACAGGTATTCTGGGTGAGCTTAATTTCACCTGCATGACAATTTTTTCATTAAGTGAGGTGCATTATTACACAATAAAAAAAAACACTCAAGAATACCAAATCAATCTTAACAACTTCAAAACTGAAAGAAATCACAAAGGAGAGGAAACGTGACATGTGAGAATCTTTTTCCTTTTTTTTTTTTTCCCCCTTTGCCTCGTTTAGACAAAATAATTTGTGACCTTTTCTGGGTAGAGGAAAAGAATCCCTACCCAGTGAAGACGTGAATAATTAATTAGTGAGACAGGCATGTACATTAAGTAAAGGATGATACAAAGAGGAAACCAAGATTGTCTCTTTGATTACGCTTATTAGGCTTATTTTGAGGGTGAAACCAGAGATGTGAACTGGAATATACCACCATTATAATATTGGATCAAACCTAGTATTATTACCTTACTTCGAAAAGAGTGAGCTATAGGCAATGAACAGAGAAACTAAGAAGGGAGAGATATTCTTATCTAAAAATATAGTCTGTCAATTTCAAACAGCTTGCTCCCACTCAATAGAGCATATGAAGTATAATATTAGTACAATCACACCTAATATACTCAAAATCTTGTATACAATAGACCAGCAGAGGATACTATATCACGGCTTATACAGTATATAAAGAGTAATACTTTTGTTATGTAGACTTGTGTAAAGAAGGCTTACACAATGTATAATTTACAACTATTCCCCAGGACAATTGCAACACAACTGCTGTAATGGTAAATTCAGAACAAAACAGAGACTACAGGAGAGAAAAGTTTTTTTCTTTCTCCCTTTACCTTTTTTTCCCTTTTCTTTTTTTTCCTCTTTTGTCTTTCCTTCCTTTTTTTTTGGAGCAAGAATCCTTGGGCTATACTCCCTCTTATAAGCACCCCTATGGAAAAAATTTAACAGAGATATTACAGCTCTTTGTCAAATTCCCTTTAGAGGGGAAACAAAGTCTCTACAAAAACTCTTCTTAATATTCAGCTACTTCGTGGGATGAAAATAGGGACAGGAAATCCACATTTCAAATGGATCAAGATTTATCAAAGCATTTGTCCCAGTAAATAGCAAAGCAATAAATATCCATGATCTTGGAATGTTAAACTTTAGTCTGGGCAGCAATTAGGTATGTCTAGCCCATTCAATGTTTTTAGCTAAGTATGTTGAATAAGTGGGCCGGCAAAAAATCCCCTTTTTCCCTTTATATCTGAGATTATCTTGCAAGAAATTGGCCAATTTAGGCTATGTTGTTAAGCCTGTTCTTATTCCTGATAGTAATAAGGCCAGGAATTAGTTTGCAGCAACAGTAGCCCCTATCTGCTTCTTAGGAAATAACAGCCATGCTGATTCCCTATAACAGCCTGTATACCCCACACCAAGCCAAAATAGCACAGGGCTAGAGATAAGGGGAGAACGGAATACTTGTGGTCTTGCGAGTGGAAGTTCAAGCAGGATTTTTATGTAGATATAGACAGCTTCAGGTGATGTACATAGCCCCTCCAGGCTACCACCAAACAATTCCTTGAAGCTTTAACAGGTTTTGCTAGCTTGCAAGTCCAAGCCGGTGATGTCGGTTCCATGGTCCTCTTATGCTGCAAGATCGGGGCGTGATACTCGGATCCCTCCTCATGCCAGCAGCTCCGTAATCAAGCAGCGGGACAAATCATGGGACTCAGAACCACTGCGGTGATCTTATGTGTAGCTTATTTGCTTGACCCGGAAAACTCACTTCGCTATTAAGCCGGGCTCCCCATCTGGTATGTAGCTGGAGTGAGGATAGCGTCTTATTCTTGAAACAGAATACTCTGTACGGTCCAGTAAAAGCAGATTGCGGTGAGACTGCAGGCACAATCGGTCGATAAGGCTTCTGACTTAAGCGGGCAGAAACCGCACTAGCTGCTACAGCGAACTCCGTCAGGACCTTAGGGCTAAGTGGCGGAGAGTGGGGGAGCGATTCCCAGGCAATCGGCTACAACGCCGACATGGAGCATGCCGCTGTAGAGCTCCACCCCCAACAGAAAACCAGATGACGTGTAACCATGGTCACAATAATTTAAGTTTCCTTTCTATACTCTCATCCTTTTCTGTGTCCTCACCCCAATAAATTATTAATAATAATAAGGTGGAAATGATCACTATTGTTTTCCAGTCAGAGGAAAAATGTTGTCAGTGAAGAGAGAAAAGTTACTAGTCCACGCAATGTTAAATAAAGTAAAAAGTATAATTTTTTTTTATAGTTTCTGCAATTTCTTACTACTCCAGGACTAGTGGAAATTCCCAGTCCTGGTTACTATTACTATTATTAAGTCACAGAGAACCCAGAGCTTCTAAAAAGTAAGATTTTTTATGTTTCACATCTTCAATGCGGCTCACAATAGAAATAAAAATTCAAATTCAATTATTGCTATCATTATTATCATTTATTTGCTAAGTGCCATCTTATGTTGCAGGGCTGACTACATGATCATGAGAGTTATGCAATACATACAGTTATTATACAAACTTTAAGTCCAGATATGAGACTTCACAACTACGTTTACATGGGTAGAGTTTGGGGGGTGAAAAAAAACTTTTAGAATGGCAAGTGTTAAGCCTCTCTGAGCAGGGGACTTTTCAAAGAGCATTTAAAGCTTTGAGAGGTAATAGATAATCTGTCAGAGCAAGGTAGATATGTCATGATATGAACGCTGTTAGTTTATGGTTGCCAAGGTAAAAGTAGCTAGGCAACCATTAACAAACAGCAGCCGCATCATGGCAGAAAAAAAAAATGTATTTAGAGATGAGTGATGTCAGGTATTGATTGCTTGTTCAGCTAGAGGTACGATCTTTGCCCGGGTGTCTTGGAAAGTTGAATCTTAGTACCGAAGATAACGTTCAAGAGTTTGGTTAGTTCTCTCAGTTTGCCCATTGGAAAAAAATTGCATTCCTATGTCTGAAACTATATTTAATTCAAGACAATTGAATCTCAAAATGTGTTTTATGAACAAAGTTGCAAGGTTCTTAGCAGATGGTAAACCACTTAATGGAATGAAATGAACCATTTTTGAAAACCTGACTATGATGACCCAGATTACAGCATGATTAAATCCATAGAGAGATGTGTCCATGGCTGATTGGGTATAGGCAGTAGTTATAAGAGACCGATAGGCAGACTGTTGAGTACTTTGTTAGCAGCACAGGTTTTGCACATCTTTTTTTATATTAGGCCACCATACTTGAGAAGTTTATCTCTTTAAAGTTGGCAAGACTACCGGATGTCCAGAGAGTGTGTTGTCATATGTTCGCTGCAGTAAGTCAGAGCAGAGGTTTCCATAAACAAACAGCGGCCTCAGTGTGACAAGAGAGATTCATAGACAAGGTTTACCATAAGAGAAGTCTTGGAGACTGAAAAGGAAGAGGGTAGTAATGGAGGAAGATATATGTGTCATATGTAGATGATGTGTATTCTTCCTGCTTTCAGCAAGCAATACAAAAATAACATTTCTGCATCTATTCACAATCGACTAACTTCTATCTTCAATTATAAACTCATCCCTCAATAGCTTTCCTCCATATAAGATTTCTCAATTATGTAATTACTAATTGATTGAAAGAGAAGTGATTAATAAGGAACTTACAATGTCTCATTAGCATGTTCTTTTGGTGAGTTATAACCTAGGGGAAGTCTCTCTTAGCCCAATTGGGCTTTTCACAGAAGAGAACTTCCCTTAAGATACCATTCTGATCCCGCCTAAAAAGGATTGTCTAACACTGATATAAAAACAATGGGGCTCTACTATATCTAAGTAGTGTGTCCAGAAATAAGGTGCGCCTAATTTATGCTATTTCAAAAAAGTGATAATATGGATAGATCCTAAGTTTTATATCTTACAAAAAATAAAAATAAACAATATGAACTGTATAATTATAAATACAAATACATAACAATAGTCACCACAGTCATATGGTTAGGAAATATACATCCATAGATGCAAGTGAAAGTCCCAATATAGAGTGATGTCCAATCTGGAAATGATGTCCCAAACGATAGCTGCTCTCTCCAAAGATGTTGAAAAAGAGATGACTGCGTTCTGTATAGAAACAAAAAAAGAAGAGGCGCTCTGGTGCAGATGATCCTTGGCTACAAATGATTCTAAACTAACAGTTCAGAGTAATACTCACAAAGATGTTTGCACATGCAGTGCAATAACAGGTGAGCCGAAGCTTCAGAGCCGCTCGGCTGACTCGCTAGAGGGTGAAATCAGCTGTTCACTGGGTAATCACTTCACCAACGATGTGGGGAAAAAAGATACCTATGACATAAAATATAGATACCGCCCTTGGTGCAGATTATCCCAGGCACAGAATACACATACAACAGATGTCGAGAAGTGCAATATCAGGCGTGCCGAATCTTAAAGAGCCGTTCGGCTGACTCCCTGAGGCCTGTACAGCTGCTCCTGGAATACAAAAATAACATTTCTGCATCTATTCACAATCGACTAACTTCTATCTTCAATTATAAACTCATCCCTCAATAGCTTTCCTCCATATAAGATTTCTCAATTATGTAATTACTAATTGATTGAAAGAGAAGTGATTAATAAGGAACTTACAATGTCTCATTAGCATGTTCTTTTGGTGAGTTATAACCTAGGGTAAGTCTCTCTTAGCCCAATTGGGCTTTTCACAGAAGAGAACTTCCCTTAAGATACCATTCTGATCCCGCCTAAAAAGGATTGTCTAACACTGATATATCAGGAATCCTCCTCTAGGGTTCAGTGTTCCTTGTTCAGAGGAGGATTGCCTTGTATTTTGGGTTGGGATCAGTGAGATATAATTCAGGAAAGTCCTCCTTTGTGAAAAGTACTTTGGTCTAAAAAAGGCTGCTACCAGGTGGTGACTCACCAAAGAACAAGCTACTGAGCTGTTGTTCATTGGCTGAGGAATTCTCTTTCTGTAAATATGTGTATTGTGACCATGGTTAAGGTTTCCCTAGGGGTGATGTGGCATGCCAGATGTGGACTCCTTGCCCATTGTGCTTAGAGGGATATGGCTGCAAGTCACATAGGCCCACAGAAGGCAAAGACCATTGTCTTGTGTTGTTGTGTTAATTGATCAGAGTAGGATGGCTTTGTATTTCAGGGCTGGACTATCGCTTTTAGGTGGGAACAGACTGATAAACCTGTGAAAAGTCCTCCTGTGAAAAGCACAATTGGGCTACAAGAGACTGCTCCTAGGGCCCACCGCCACTGCAAGATGAGACATGTATCATGATGCAGCAAGATTTTTTAAAAAAAATGTATATTAAAATTTAATATAATATATTATTATTTGGGCTTGGCCAGCTTCTGGACTGGAAGATGTGTGGGGCATCATGATTGTGTAAAGTGGAAGGAAGAAGCCAGTTACGTTAAGTCCTAGCCTGGCATACAGGCAGCTGGGAGCCCCTGCATCTGTAATATGTGGACCGGGTTTGGATGACTCCACATATTAATGCAGGGAAGCGCAATTCCTATCCCCCGATGCAGTTTCGTGCGCCAGGCATGTCGTGTTTTTTTTTTTACATTTAGCCCTGCTGCGAGCAAGCAGACAGCAGCAGGGCTAAAGTGCTTTTTTCTTTTCTTCTGCCACTGTTGGAGAATCAGGAAGACCCAGAATGGGAGCAGGAGCTTAGGATGGGAGCGGGAGGGGCCCAGCTAGGATAACTATTTACAATACTGCATCGCACATGCAGTAAGACCCGGAGTTTTAATGGGGATTTTTTTTTTTACTTAAATGTCAGCTGACCTGTGTGTGCACTATTACAGAGCATGGGCTAGGAGCAGCAGTACCATTCAGTGATATAGGCATATTGAATTTGTAGTTCATATAGGCATATTGTAGTGCATATAGGAAAAAATTGTCTCCTTATATGGCAATTAAAAAAGATGCTAGGGGAGGGGCATATGAGTTGGGAGGAGCACAGGAGGTTAGAGGGGCAATTGGTGGGAGGAGGGGCAGATGAGGTTGGTAGGTGGGGCAAAAAGTGTGTGGGGAGCCCTGCCACACTTTTGCCCCGGGGCCCTGGTTGGTCTCAGTCTTTCCCAATGTGCTTAGAGATGTACTGCTGAAACTCACTGACGAGGCCCACAAAACTTTGAGACAATCATTTGCTGTGTTGTTCAAATGACGTTTCCCTGGTCTAAAAATAATAAACTTTCAGAAGAGGTGGAAATGACAAACACTATAGGGAACTTTAAGAATGTCTTAGTTAAGCATAAGGCTGTCCTACAAAATAGATAAGTTTATACTTTTAGTAATTATTGGGCAGACTTGTTTCTTATCTGCCATCAAAATCTATGTTTCTATGCATTTTGAGGTTGGCCTGTCCTTTTTAGTTCAGGTCAGAATGAGTTCTTTCAGGAAAGCCCTCCTTTGTGAAAAGCACAATTGGGCTAAAAGAGGCTGTTTTCAGGCAGTGATTTAAAAAAAAAAAAAAAAACTTCTCTTGTTTATCACTTCTCTTTCTGTTTATATGTGTATACAATCAGCCCTCTGTCAGTCCATATCCACTTCAGATCTAAGATCAAACCTTAAGCTCTCCTTAAAACATCATAACCAAATCAGATGTAAACCCCTGTCTCTGTAGCCCTTTGCTCTACTACATACCCATATCAGACAAAATTCCTAGCTCTAAAGCCCTTCAGTCCACATATTCATAATATACCTCAGAACAGATCAATGGTCCAGCATGCCTTCAGATAGATACCCACGTCAGATCACAAATTATGTCTCTGCAACCCTCTGTCAGCACCATACCCTCATCAGATTGGACATCTGGCCCTGTGACCTTGGGTGACCGGACATTCCATTTTTAATGGCATTGTCAAAGTTTTAACACACTGTCCCTTTGTCCCCACAACTTTTTGAAGGGATTTATTTATCTCAACTTGCTTTCATTTTTTATTATATATGTGCAAAGCTCCCTCTGGTATTTTTATGTCCATCACAGTGCTATGGAATGCAATATCTACAGCTGTTAGCAGCTCTGCAGTCGGGGAACTGTATTTCTCTTCATGTTGTGGTGGTGAACACATTTAAAAGGAAGCAGAAGAAATCTGTGCACCTTTTTGGTGGTGTCTGTTTCATATCCACATCAGTCCTCAGACTGAGCCCTGCATTTTCTTATCCACTTACATCAGACCTCAGACAAGCCCTGCAGTTTTATATCCACATCAGACCTTAGACTGAACACTGCAGTTTCATATCCACATAAGTCCTCAGACCAAGCCCTGCAGATTCATATCAACATACATCAGACCGCAGACCAAGCCCTGCAGTTTCATATCCACATAAAACATCAGACTGAGCCCTGTAATTTCATATCCACATCAGTCCTCAGACCCAGCCCTGCAGTTTCATATCCAAATACATTAGACCTCAGACCAAGCCCTGCAGTTTCATATCTGAAACCTTTCCTAGAAGTACCTCTGTCAGCCCCTAACTTTAATATCCCCTGGGCCACCTGACTGCTGTTGGCTGCTTTGTTGTAGGGACATTAAGAGGGGATATCAATGGCTTGGTTGCCACACTTCCTGATCGCCACAGAAAAATGGGACAAATTCAGTATCAAAAGCTGTGTCATATATTGTATTTAGCACTCCAAGTAACTTTTAATAATCTCTCAGAGCGCCACACATGGCACATATGCTGTAGGTTGCTGACCCCTGGCCTAAATCATATGGTTAATTAATACAGTCTCTGCAAAAATAAGACATCTGTGAGCCAGTAATCCATCTCTTGATGCCATTAGAAAAGGTTCATCTCTTGAACCCATAAATGTACCCAAACTATTGTTGGCACCCCCTCCATTTTCTGTTTGTTGGCACATTATATTCAAGGATAAAACATTTGTATTAATCTGAATCCTGCTAATAAAAGGACCAAAACGTACAAGACACAGATGCCTCAATATATTCCTTCCCGATGTCGATTCAAAATCTCAACCAGAAGAATGCACCAAGGTAGTTTACAATATCATTAGAGGCTAAAAATAATGAGAAAAGAAAAAAAACAGTTTTTTTCTTTTCTCAGTATCTGACCATCAGGATGACCCAAAAGAAGCAATGATCTGAGCACTCGGGGGCAAGTAAAATCCTTAGTAAATCTTTATTGAAGTAAGAGTAAAAACTGCATCTCAATGCAGGTGAACAAGGACAGCAATCCTGACGCGTTTCGCGCCCCCTAGTGGCGCTTAGTCATAGGAATAGGTGCTAGAGGTGTCTGTGGTATACTTAAAGGGGCGACTGACCAATCACTGACCTATGATAGGTATCATTGGACGCCGCCCCCGAAAGAACACCCACAGCACAAGAAAAAATGTTTTAAAAAAACAATATAGGTAATAAAACTGTAGGTACAAAAATCCTTGTATGCATAGTTACAGGCTTGCAAAATAGAAAACACATTATACACGAAGAGTATGTTAGTTAGTCAATGTAACTAAAGGATTGCCTAAACAATATATATATAGAATGCCTAGATTACAATGTATTACAATATATTAAACAAATCCAGAGCTAACAATTAAACCTAAGACGATATGTAAATATATTACTTTTAAACATCAGAGCTTTATGGCAATGTAAAGACAATATGTGTATAGTGTTTGGTCAATCAGTATGAAAGTTTAAATAATGTTTCGAAAATAGTGTTGTTAACAATATATATGGTGAGATTAGAAAATAGTTAAAGAATGGTTAGAAAGATGATTAGAAAATATGCCGTTTGCAATAAAAAGGTCAGTGGTCTATGAGAAAGAAAAGACTGGCATATCTATGTGAATTTTATTGAACATGTGTCTAAATTGGTGTGTTTCAGATAATAAGAAGATATTTTATATGTTAATCTATGAAGTAAGAGATATCCCATTCCAGATTAATACCCTTAGGGTGTCTAGTTTCTAACTTTAGAATCCAGAATAGCTCTCTTTTTGTGAGTAGTTTATGTCTGTCTCCCCCTCTGGTGGGTTTGTGTACTACCTCAATGATCTGTGCTCCAAAGCTGGGAACACCAGTTAGGTGCAGGCCATTGAAGTGTTTAGCAACCGCTGAGTTTTTATTAAAATTCTCAACATCTCTCAGATGCTCCCTAACTCTATCTCGGCATTCACAGGAGGTTTGACCTACATACTGTTGTTGGCAAAGATTGCAGTTTAGGACATATACTACCCATTTGGTTCTGCATGTGGCATAGAAATTTATTTCAAATGATTTCAATGTGCTATTGGAATAAAAATGATTGTCAATAATGACAGATTTACAGGCTTTACAATTGAAATTATGACATTTGAAATTGCCTCTTCTGCCACTGTGTAGCCATGTTGAGGAAGACGGATTAGTTGTTTGTATCATGCTGGGAGCTAATTTAGAACCTAATGTTTCCGGCTTTTTTTAGACAAATTTGAAGTCAATCAATGAATTAGATATTAAGGGATCATTTTTAAGAAGTGGAGTGTGTTTCTTTAAGATGTTTACCACTTCACTATATTGATTAGAGAAAGGGGTACTAAACACTATAGAATTTTCTGAAAATGTTTTGTTCGATCTTTTAGGTTTAGGGATACTCTCTACTTTGGCATCTAGTTGTGCTTTTTCCAGGAGACTCAAGTCATATCCTCTGGCTAACAGTCTCTTTTTTAAATCATTTGATTGATTAGAGTAGATCTCATCACTGTTGGTGTTTCTCCTGAGTCTTAAAAATTGGCTTTTTGGAATTGATTTGAGAAGGTGCGGCGGATGGGCTGATCGGGCATGTAAAATGGTATTGCCCGCAGTAGGTTTTCTATACGTGCTTGATATAATTGAGCCATCAACTGCCACTCCTTCCAATGTCAAGTCCAAAAAGTTAACTGTGGAGAGATTGAATTCTCCAGTAAATTTTAATAGGCTGGTATTAGTATTTAAATATTCCAAAAAGCAGGCAAGTGAGAAACCTTCTTGTTCCCTGCTTTCAATTACAAAAATCATGTCATCGATAAATCTATTATAAAAAATAGTATCGTGTATGATGGATTTTGATGAGAGTAAATATATTGGAGTTCCCACCAACCCACATATAAATTGGCATATGAGGGGGCGAATTTCGCCCCCATTGCCGTTCCACAAAGTTGAAGATAAAATTCTTTATCAAAAATAAAATAATTGTGGGTTAGTAGGAACTCCAAACAATCACAAATGAAGATTTTCTCTTCTTGTTTAAATGTAGTATCTCTATCCATGAACCATTTTATTGCTCTGACTCCCTGATTGTGAGGAATACATGAATACAATGATTCAATATCGATAACTACCCAGTTGAAGTTGTCCTTCCATTTAATGCCTTTTAAATTGTCTAGATCAGGATGACTGTCCTTTGACAGAGTGCTGCCGCCTTCTTTGGGATTGTTCTGTTTTATGGACATTTTCATATCATTACAGATTGCTAAGTTCATTTGTCACTATTTTTATATTATTTGACATTGTTGCACTTTCTTATCAATATAATTGTTCACATAAAGTTTGATTCTCATATTATATTTACTTATGGGAGGCGCACCCTAAAAGGTGTGGTGTGCTTTGGTGTGCACCATTCTCTATACTGTGAGAGGCTAAAAATACACTGTTTTATTCATTTACCAATAAACTTTCTCAGGAGATAGTAGCCTATTACCAAATTACTGACACTCCCTTAAATATGCCTTAAACCCCTACATTTTAAAGATACTCTCCAATCACAAAGGTGCACTCACACAACACTATTATTAAGAATTCTCTCAATGATTCATTACAAAAATGTTCAAATTAAAGATTTAAAGAACTAATAAGTAGTGAAGTGATAACCATAAAACATATGAACATTTAATATAAATATATTGATAGAACTTATATAGTCATTTGCAACTGGTAAATTGAATAAAAAATGATAATGTTTAGAAAAGAATGACAAACAAAAGCTGAGGGTACAATAGGAATACATGAAATTCCAATGATCTTTACATAGAAGAAAATATTATATATATATATGATTATTTTTTGTAAAATATATATCTATATGTATATATGTAGGTGTGAATACATAGCTATATATATATATATATATATATATATATATATATTTATCTTAGTGAAGAACATAGGAATTTCAAGTATTTCTACTACAAACACATTTGTACATATTAAAAATGATATTGTATGTTTCAAGGTATTTGATGAGGAAGGGCTAAAATCTGTATATAAAGTGCGCTCCACTATTATTGGCACCCTTGGTAAATATGTGCAAAGATGGTTGTGAAAAAATGTCTTTATTGTTTAACCTTTTAAAATTTTATACAAAAATACACAAAAATAATCTGCTATCATAGATATCAAACAATTGCAAGCAGAACACAAGTGTATCCAATTTTTTGTAATCTTTTTTAAATATTTGTGTGGCACAATTATTGGCACCCTTTTAGTCAATACTTTGTGCTACTTACCTTTGCCAAGATAACAGCCCTGAGTCTACTCTTATAATGCCTGATGAGTTTGTAGAATACATGACAAGGGATCTGAGGACATTCCTCCATACAGTGTTTCCAGATTCTTAAAATTTTGAGGTCTACATTGGTGGACTCTCCTCTTCAGTTCACCCCATAGGTTTTCTATGGGATTAAAGTCAGGGGACTGGGATGGCCATGGCAGGACCTTGGTTTTGAGGTCAGTAAACCATTTTTGATGTATGTTTTGGATCAAGATCCAACCATTGCCCATTTTGAACTTTCACGTTCATTTAATATCTTTTGATATTTGATACAGTCTATGATCCCATGTATACTAACAAAATGTCCATGTCTTCTAGCAGAAAAACAGCCCCAAAACATAAAAAGAACAACCACCATATTTAACTGTGGGCATGAGGTACTTTTCCATAAGGCTACATCTCTGTGTGCACCAAACCCTCCTCTGGTGTTTATTGCCAAAAAGCTCTATTTTTGTTTCATCTGACCATAAAACCCGATCGCATTTGAAGTTCCAGTAGTATCTGGCAAATTAAAGAAGCTAGAGTTTGTTTTTGGATGGGAATAGAGGCTTGTTTTCTTAAAACCCTTCTAAACAACTTGTGTGATGTAGGTAACGTCAGATTGTAGGTTTGGAGACACCATCCTCTTTACAGTGTTTTGAAGCAATATAGACAAAGTCCTCTTCCAGGTTGATTCATAACATATCCAGTTGACTGGAACTTCTTAATTATTGGAAATGGGCTTTTTCTTATAGCCACTTCCCATTTTGTGAAGCTCAACAACCTGCCGCACATCACAGCTTTATTCCTTAGTCTTACCCATTGTGATAAATGACTAAGGGAATTTGGCCTATGTGTTACCTCGCATTTATACCCCTGTGAAACAGGAAGTCATAGTTGAAAAATTTCCTGTTTCAAGTCACGCAGGTGTGCTAAAAAATTGAAAATATCAATGAGAATATACTTCAAATGTATTTTTCTTATTTTAAGTCCTAGGGGTGCCAATGTTAAATAATATATTTAACAAAGATTTATTTTGCAATTGTTTGATATCCATGAGAGCATTTTAGTGCATTTTTTTAACAAAAGATCTAAAGGTAATCAATAAAGAGCTTTGAGCTGGTTTTACGTGCTTGTGCACGATTTCCCCATAGACATCAATGTGGAGAGCCGGCTAAAAAAAAGCCTAACACCTGCAATAAAGGATCGTAAAGCTCCGTAACGCAGCCCCATTGATTCCTATGGGGAAAGAAAATTTATGTTTACACCTAACACCCTAACATAAACCCAGAGTCTAAACACCCCTAATCTGCCGCCTTCGACATTGCCGACACCTACATTACACTTATTAACCCCTTATCTGCCGCCCCAACGTCTCCGCCACCTACATTACACTTATTAACCCCTAATCTGCTGACCCGACATCGCTGCAACCTACATTATACTTATTAACCCCTAATCTGCTGCTCCAATGTTGTTGCTACCTACCTACATTTATTAACCCCTAATCTGCCGCCCCAATGTCGTTGCTACCTACCTATATTTATTAACCTCTAATCTGCCGCCCCCAACGTCGCTGCCACTATACTAAAGTTATAAACCCCTAAACCTAACCCTAAGTCTAACCCTAACACCCCTAACTTTAATATAATTAAAAGAAATCTAATTAAAAATTCCTATCATTAACTAAATAATTCCTATTTAAAACTAAATACTTACCTATAAAATAAACCCTTAGCTAGATACAATATAACTAATAGTTAAATTGTATCTAGGTTAGGTTTTATTTTTATTTTACAGGCAAGTTTTTATTTATTTTAACTAGGTAGACTAGTTACTAAATAGTTATTAACTATTTACTAACTATCTAGTTAAAATAAATACAAATTTACCTGTAAAATAAAACCTAACCTGAGTTACACTAACACCTAACCTTACACTACAATTAAATATATTACATTAATTAAATACAATTAACTAAATTACAAAAAAACAAACACTAAATTACACAAAATGAAAAAGAAATTATCAAATATTTAAACTAATTACACCTAATCTAATAGCCTTATCAAAATAAAAAAGCCCCTCAAAATAAAAAAGACCCTAGCCTACAATAAACTACCAATGGCCCTTAAAATGGCCTTTTGCGGGGCATTGCCCCAAAGAAATCTTTTACCTATAAAAAAAAATACAAACAACCCCCAACAGTAAAACCTACCACCCACACAACCAACCCCCCAAATAAAATCCTATCTTAAAAAAAACCTAGGCTCCCCATTGACCTGAAAAGGGCATTTCTATGTGCATTGCCCTTAAAAGGGCAATTAGCTATTTATCTGCCCAAACCCTAATCTAACACTAAAACCCACCCAATAATCCCTTACAAAAACCTAACACTAACCCCCGAAGATCCACTTGCAGTTTTTGAAGACCGGACATCCTCAACGAAGCAGCAGAAGTCTTCATCCAAGCGGGCAGAAGTCCTCTACGAAGCCAGGAGAAGTCTTCTTCCAAGCGGACCGAAGACTTCATCCAAGCCGGCAGAAGTCTTCATCCAGATGGCATCTTCTATCTTCATCCATCCGGCGCGGAGTAGCTCCATCTTCAAGACATCCAGTGCAGAGCATCCTTTTTTTTCCACGGCTAATGAAGAATGAAGGTTCCTTTAAGGGACGTCATCCAAGATGGCGTCCCTTGAATTCTGATTGACTGATAGAATTCAATCAGCCAATCGGAATTAAAGGTGAAAAAATCCTATTGGCTGATGCAATCAGCCAATAGAATTGAGCTTCAATCCTATTGGCTGATCCAATCAGCCAATAGGATTGAGCTCTCATTCTATTGGCTGTTCCAATCAGCTAAAAGAATGCAAGCTCAATCCTATTGGCTGATTGCATCAGCCAATAGGATTTTTTAACCTTTAATTCCGATTGGCTGATAGAATTCTATCAGCCAATCGGAATTCAAGGGACGCCATCTTGGATGACGTCATTTAAAGGAACCTTCAGTGTACGGCTGGGACCATATGAAGAGGATGCTCTGGTCCGGATGTCTTGAAGATAGAGCCGCTCCGCGTCGGAAGGATGAAGATAGAAGATGCCGTCTGGATGTAGACTTCTGCCCGCCTGGAGGACCACTTCTTTCCGCTTGGATGAAGACTTCTCCCGGCTTCCTTGAGGACTTCTTGCCGCTTGGATGAAGACTTCTCCCGGCTTCGTTGAGGATGGATGCCCGGTCTTCAAAAACTGTAAGTGGATCTTCAGGGGTTAGTGTTTTTTTAAGGGTGTATTGGGTGGGTTTTATTTTTAGATTAGGGTTTGGACTGAAAAATAACTAAATACCCTTTTAAGGGCAATGCCCATCCAAATGCGCTTTTCAGGGCAATGGGGAGCTTAGGTTTTTTAGATTGGATTTTATTTTGGGGTTTGGTTGTGTGAGTGGTGGGTTTTACTGTTGGGAGGTTGTTTGTATTTTTTTTTCCAGGTAAAATAGCTGATTTCTTTGGGGCAATGCCCCACAAAAGGCCCTCTTAAGGGATATTGGCAGTTTAGTTTAGGCTAGTGGGTTTTTTTATTTTGGGGGCTTTTTTATTTTGATAGGGCTATTAGATTAGGTGTAATTAGTTTAAATATTTGATCATTTCTTTTTTATTTTGTGTATTTAGTGTTTGTTTTTTTTGTAATTTATTTAATTGTATTTAATTAATGTAATTTATTTAATTGTAGTGTAAGGTTAGGTTTTAGTGTAAGACAGGTTAGGTTTTATTTTACAGGTAAATTTGTATTTATTTTAACTAGTCTACCTAGTTAAAATAAATACAAACTTGTCTGTGAAATAAAAATAAAACCTAAGCTAGATACAATATAACTATTAGTTATATTGCAGCTAGCTTAGGTTTTATTTTACAGGTAAGTATTTAGTTTTAAATAGGAATTATTTAGTTAATGATAGTAATATTTTTTTACATTTATTTTAAATATGTTAAAGTTAGGGGTGTTAGAGTTAGACTTAGAGGCCCATTTATCAAGCTCCGAGTGGATCTTAAAGAGCCGTGTTTCTGGCGAGTCTTCAGACTCGCAAGAAACAGCAGTTATGACCGCTGCTCCATAACCCTGTCCACCTGCTCTGATGAGGTGGACAGGATTCGTCGCAATTCAACCCGATAGAATACGATCGGGTTGATTGACACCTCCCTGCTGGCGGCTGATTTTCCACAAGTCAGCAGGGGGTGGCGTTGCACCAGCAGTTCTTGTGAGCTGCTGGTGCAATGCTGAATATGGAGAGCGTATTGCCCTTAGCATTCAGCAAGGTCTTGCGGACCTGATCTGCACTGTCGGATCAAGTCCGCAAGACCTTTGATAATTCGGCCCCTTCGGGGTTAGGTTTAGGGGTTCATAACTTTAGTATAGTGGCGGCGATTTTGAGGACCTCAGATTAGGGGTTAATAATATTTAACTAGTGTTTATGATGCAGGAGTGCAGCGGGTTAGGGGTTAATATGTTTATTCTAGAGGCAGATTAGGGGTTAATAATTTTATTTTAGTGTTTGCGATGCAGGAGGGCCTCGGTTTAGGGGTTAAGAAGTAGTTTATGGGTGTTAGTGTACTTTTTAGCACTTTAGTTATGAGTTTTATGTTACGGCGTTGTAACGTAAAAGCCATAACTACTGACTTTCAGTTAAGGTATGGATCTTGACGGTATAGGGTGTACCGCTCACTTTTTGGCCGGACAGGCAAACTCGTAATACCGGCGCTGTGGAAGTCCCATTAAAAAATGACTTTTTAAAAGCTGCGTTAGTTACGTTGCGTTCCAGCCAAAAAAGTGTGTGGTACAGAAATACCTTCAAGACTCGTAATACCAGCGGTAGTGAAAATGAGCCATAACGCTGCTTTTTCACTCATACCCCAAAACTCGTAATCTAGCCGTATATTATTAAGTGTCCAGTGCTTTAAACACAGTCATAGAGAAATATCTATTGCGGTATATAACTGGTATAATAGCAGATGAAAAAGATATTACGGGTTTGGTTCCAGACCACCAAAATAAAGTGAATATAGCAATAAAGTGAGTCACACTAATATTTGTATTTCCCAGTGCATATAAAAGTTATATTTACACTATGCTGTAGTAGTTTAAGAGTGTAGTAGCATTATGTCTAAAAAACAAATACATATCTTTATTGCTAAAAAATACTAACCATCAACTGAGCCTTCAGTGAGTCTTGGAGGCATATTTAACAAATGTCTGTCGGACCTGATCCGACAGTGCGGATCAGGTCCGACAGACTTCGCTGAATGCGGAGAGCAATACGCTCTCTGTATTCAGCATTGCACCAGCAGCTCTTGTGAGCTACTGGTGCAACGCACCCCCCTGCAGACTCGCGGCCAATCGGCCGCCAGCAGGGGGGTGTCAATCAACCCGATTGTACTCGATTGGGTTGAATTCCGGCGATGTCTGTCTGCCTGCTCAGAGCAGGCGGACAGGGTTATGGAGCAGCGGTCTTTAGACCGCTGCTTCATAACTGCTGTTTCTGGAGAGCCTGTAGGCTCGCCAGAAACACGGGCCCTCAAGCTCCGTCCTGAGCTTGATAAATGGGCCCCATAATCTTTTTGCTGGTGGTGTGTGTGTATATAGCTGTGTATCCATATGTATTTATGTATTTGTAAGTGTATATATGTTGGAAAAATAGCACAGAAAGGCTTGCTTGACACAAGGTTGCCACAAACCTTTCACTGGGAAAAAGGGAAATATTTTTGAAGCACAATAAAGCGAAGGGCAATAATATAATGTTATCTGTATTACAATAAATGCAGTAGTTCTACTCACAAGTGAAACCTCAATTCTATGAGGTAAGGTATAGTGCAGAAGGGAGAGGGAATCGCATCCCATGTGGTAACTGCTTCAGTTTGTGTCGGAATGTGTAAAGCTTCCTCTTGTGTATTACTCTCGGAAAGTCTTTAATCTAAGTTTCTTCTTTTTCTTGTTATCCTTTGTTGAAAAGCATACTTACAGGTAGGCTGAGACTCAGAAGCAGGGAACTAGCGGTTGATTGTTGGCTGCACATATAAGCCTCTTGTCATTGCCTTAGCACTGTGTTCAGCTGGTTCCCTTCATGTAGTGCATTGCTGCACCTTCAACAAAGGATACCAAGATAAAGAAGCAAAATTGATAAAATAAATAAAATGAAAAGTTGCTTAAAAATGTATGCTCTATCTGAACCACGAAAGAAAATGTTTGGGTTTCATAGAGAAATCTAATTTTTGTTCTTTTATGATTCTGTAAATACAACTTACAAATTTAACAACTTTCCAATTTCCTTCTATTAATACATTTGCTTCATTCTCTTGAAATCCTTTGCTGAAGGATTAGCAATGTTCAACCCAGGAACTCTAGTTGTTGCTGTTGTACTTTCTGTTTAGGTTACAAATGATTAAAACAAAGAACAAATACAACACAGTACACAGTCACATACATACTGTACATATACACACTCATTTTCCATACCACACATACTTGTGGGTTGATAAGCGCAATGTGGTGTCACTAATGTAGTGTCAGTAACACCATGTAATTGGTCAACAATTTTACTGTGTCAACACAATCCCATTACCACACATACTTGTCATCGGTTTAATTAGCGCAATGTGGTTTTACTCTTGCAGTGTCAATAACACCATAGTATTGAGTCAACCAACAACCATTTTTACTCACCGCACACCTCTCACATGCCCACTTTAATTTTAAAAATTAATTAACCCTTTTGGCTGCTGGCTTTGCACTATAAGTTTACTATTCCAGTATGAGTCTGTTTGTTCTAAAGCTGCACTCATTTTTTTTTTTACTATTGCCAGCAGCAACTATTTCATTTTACTTAAAAATTAAATGCAGAGAAATAATCTCTGTGTTTAGTTAGTAAAGTTTTGAGGGCCTATGATCACTGATCAGTACGTAGTTTGAATAGATGATAGCTGCATATGTCAAATTCAAATATACATAGAAAGAGCTTTTTAACAGCTGTGATAGAAAATCGAATAAATTCTTCAACTTAATGCATAAACATCCGGCGATCCCAACACACAGGATGAGAACGCCTGGTCATAATAATTTTTCCAAATTAGGGTTTTGTTGTAAAGGTCATGATAGAAAGCCAATAAAGGGGGGAGAGCACCAGAGAAATAGAAGTAGAGAGGATCCCTTAATACATGGAATCCTGAAGAAGTAAAGAGGATAGAAAAGGAAGAAAGAGAAAAGAAAAAAAAAAAGGGGGGGGGGGGGAATAGAAATGGTCAGTTAAGCAGTACCCTAGATATTCGGTGAGGGCGGTGATTATATAGTACCATGCCATAGGGCAAGAATAATATCATACTTGTCTATTTTATGTTTTTTCAAGTAATAATACCTTTCCATAAGGAGCATCTTTTCTACCTGTAGATACCATTCTCCTAGTGTAGGGGGGCTTTGTGTTTTCCACCGTTTGGGGATCATTTTTTTGGCGCTTATGATCATGATTAACAGTAGGGCTAGATGTGCCTGGCTTTGGGCTTTAGGTAAGGCCAGAAAAAGTAAAAACTCAAGTGTATTCGGGAGTGTAAGATTTAAAATCTCCGATATTTTAGTCCTAACCTCCCCCCAAAAAAGCGCGAGAGACGGGCAGAACCACCATATATGTAAGAGGGAGCCGTGCTCGCCGCAACCCCTCTAAGAATATCTTATGCAGCCTAGAGGGAGTTAAGTACCATCTACTCATAAATTTTATCTGGGCTTCTTGGATATTTGAAGAAACAGAGGATCTCTTCACCATTCTGAATGCCCTTAACCAGGACTCAGAGTCTAGGTCTATACCCAGGTCCTCATTCCACCGCATTACATAGGTTGGAAGTGCATCAGGCCCCTGTTGGACCATCAACTTATATAAAAGGGAGATCAAGTGCCACGGCATGTTTTCCGTTATACATAACCTTTCAAATGGGGAGAGGGTTCTTCCCAGGTCCTGCTTATGTTTATGCCCAGTGATAAAATGTAACAATTGATTATAATGTAGCCATGAGGCAAATAACCATGGCTGAGTTTCCTGGAGTTCGGCTTGTGAGATGACTGTTCCATTAACAACTACTCCAGATATAGAACCCTCCCTCATCTTATAAGGTTTAATTTTACGGTAACCCATCTTATAGTGTGGAAGCTCGAGGTGCTCAAAAATTGGTGTTAGTGGGGAGTATTTTGTAGAGATATGTGTAGATGTGGCTAGAGTTACATCCCAGTTATGGAGTATTTCTTCCGTTAGATGGTATTGCGAAACCTTACTGGGGCGTAATGAAGGTGGCAGCCAGGCTAGCGAGCCCATATTATGTAGTTTGAAAATCTGTCTGTCTAAAGCAATCCATGCTTTGTGTTCATTGTTTTGTGCCCACTCAACTACCCTCTGTAGGCCTATCGCTTTTATATGATGAGAGGTCTGGTAACCCAAGTCCCCCCTCATCTCTTGGGAGGTACATAGTGCGCTTTGGTATCCTGGGTTTAGTGTTTGCCCAAATGAATTGTTCAATTAATTTTTGCATTTGAGCCAAGTATCCTCTGGGGAATGCAATAGGCACGGTTTGAAGAAGGTATAAGATTCGGGGCAAGATATTCATCTTAATAACCCCTACTCTACCTAGCCAAGATACATATTTATTCTTCCAGGAAGAAAGGTCGGCAGTAATGTCACTCTTTAGTGGGGTATAATTGTATTTAAAAAGGTCTGCAGGGTCAGAAGTTAAATATATGCCTAGGTATTTTAGTTTCCTATTTGCTAAGGTAAGCTTGTACTTATGATGCAGAGTTTGTATAATTTGTGGACATGTATTAACATTTAGTAATTCAGATTTATTTAAGTTAAGTGAGAAATTCGAGACCCTCCCATAAGCTCCCAATTTATTCAAAAGCTCAGGGATAGAATCAGTGGCATTGGTCAGAGTGTAAAGCACGTCATCTGCATATAACGCCTGTTTATACTCTGTGTTATCTACCCTAACCCCTGTGATAAGCTTATTGGAGCAGACTTTATGTGCTAAGACTTCTATTGACAATGCAAACAGCAATGGTAACAGGGGACAGCCCTGTCTGGTGCCATTGCTGATGTCAAAGGATTCCAATAGCTTACCATTCACCCTGATTTTGGCATTAGGGTTTGAGTATAGTGCGAAAACTGAATGCAAAAACGCTTGCTCAAATCCCATTTTTTCCAGAACCCGAAGCAGAAAAAGCCAGCTAACCCTTTCAAAAGCCTTCTCTGCGTCGGTGGAAAAGAGCACTAGGGGAAGACCCGAAATCCTGGCATGATTAATCAGTTGTGTAACCTTAATCGTGTTGTCCCTGGCCTCACGTCCAGGAACAAAGCCCACTTGGTCATTGTTAACTAAGTCAGGTAAGTATTTATTTATTCTGGTCGCTAAGATTTTTGCGAGAAGCTTCATATCCGAGTTGATTAGAGAAATTGGCCTGAATTGTCCAGGGGAATCTGCAACTTTACCCGGTTTGGGTAAAACCATAATATGAGCTTCTAAAAGTACCCAGGATAGTTTAGGGCTGTCTCGGAGTCCGTTAAATAAATCTAGTAGAGGGCCTGCTAGAACCTCCTTAAATTTTTTGTAGTATGCCCGTCTGGGCCTGGGATTTTACCTCTGGGGCAATTTTTTATAGCGTTAAAAAGCTTCACTACTGTTATTGGAGAGTCTAGAAACTCTGATGCTTCCTTGGATAATGTGGGGAGGTCAATATCTTTCAAGTATGAGCTAGTAAGAGTCTCCTGCTGGGTAGCCTCCTCTACAGTGGGGGGTGTTCCTGATTTAGTGTGTATGTTACATAGGGCGTGGTAGTATCTATGAAACTCTGCGGCAATTTGGGTACTACTATGAAACATGTGACCATCTGTAGATTTGAGACAATGTATGTGTGATCGGAGTTGCCTTTTTTTGAGAGTCCTGGCAAGAATTCTACCTGGCTTATTTCCCCCTTCATAATAGTGCTATTTTAGGTGGAGGGCCATTTTTTGATGTGATTCGTTTAGATGTTTTTGAAATTCCAGTTTTGCCTCTTTTAACTGGGTTTTGGTATCATTACAAGAGAGATTTGCTTTATGTTTTTTTTCCAGGGAGCCTATCCTAGACTTTAACTCACAATATTTGGCCCTATACTGCCTATTGAGGAATGCCTTGTGCTTAATCAGTGCCCCTCTAATTACACTCTTATGAGCCTCCCAAATAGTGGCTTTAGAAGAAGTAGGGTATGTGTTAAGTTCAAAGTATTCCTGTATAATTTTATTTATATCATTAAAGACTAAAGGGTTGTCTAAGATGGTTTCATCTAACCTCCATATTTGTTGTGTAACGGGAATATCTGGCCAGAGGATTGAGCAGGTGACTGGTGCATGATCGGACCAAGTTATATGTCCTATGGTACTATGATGGGTGATTGAGAGGCCACACGAGTCGGTATAAATATAGTCAATCCTGGAATAACTATTGTGGGGCACTGAGTAAAATGAGTAATCCCTAGAAGTAGGATGAAGAGTGCGCCAAATATTGTGCAGTGATGCTTTTTTGAGTAAGTCATTTTCTTGGTTAATCGTGGACATGGGTGTACAAGTGGTTCCTCGTGTCAACTAGTGGATTGGCCACCAAATTAAAATCCCCAGCCAAATATATAATTCCTCTGGAGTGTTACAATAGGAGATCCAAGATCTTAGTCATAAAAGACTCCTGACCGTGACTAGGCGAGTAGATTGAGGCTAAGGTAATGTAGTGTCCGAACAGAGTGCCCACGATAAGGACATACCGCCCATCTGGGTCCCTCTCAATGTGTGTCAGAATGAATGGTACTGATCTATGGAATAAATACCCACCCCACCTTTCTTACTAAGTCCCAAAGCAAAGTATGCTAAAGGAAATTGGGAATTATGCCACTTAGGCTCCCTGCCTTTTCTATAGTGCATTTCTTGCAGTAAGATTATATGACTCTGGGACTTGTTCAACTCCTTAAAGGCTATAGAGCGCTTACCTGGGTCATTCAACCCTTTAGCATTGATGGTAGTGAGATTGATGGAGTGGTCTCCAAATTTACTGACTTTGGACTGCATGACCAAATCAGGGAAGGGGGAGGAGAGGAGAAGAAGAAAAAAAAAAAAAAAAAAGGAAGAAAAAAGATAGTTAAGAAAAGGAAAAGGCTTCTATACAGGAAAAGAAGCACCAGCAAGATTTAGCAAGTAAAATCTAGACCAATTAGGTGCCGCTGGTATCCCTCTTAACCTATTTAGGTCAGAAAAAACTAAGTGTAAGTACAGGGGATAAGCCCCCAAACTGACATGAGTTATAAAAAATATATTCATACTAATAACACCAATAAACCTTAAAACTAGATAACCTTGTTGCATCGACTGAGATAATGCTAGAGTAAAAGACTATCAGACACTAGATAAGAAGGCAGTCGAAAGGATAACTTTCCCGTCTTAAAAATAAACACCTGTAAGCTAATGGCATCGTATAAGTTTTAATGCTATCTGCGGAGGTTAGGCTAAGTATGCAAACGAGATAGACTAAAGGGCGGGAAAGTAGTCCTACACCTCACCTACAAGTTTGTTAACGTGGGGAGTTGTCTATTTCAGGAAGAGATAAGGTGTGTTATATTTACCCTGTGTTGATTCAAAACTGTACCTCTTACTTATGGTTACCAGTTACTAGTGCAAACCTCCTAAGATATCTAAGCAAATCTGGCTGTTTTAAACAGTTATCCTCAGCTAAAAACGATATCAAAAAGAATTATTAACATATAACTGGTCAAAAGCAGAAACAAACTAAGACATTTTGTTACTAGATTATGACTGTATAAGTCACACATTAATACATGGAGGAATATTATGTGGGTCAGTCAAATGCAAAATAACAGTACCACCATTTGAAGCATTCTCCCTCTCTCCATATTAGCAAATACTAGCCACTGCTATCATGTAGAGCGAGCCAAGGAATAAAGCTTGATGCATTTTAGTAGCTAAACATATTAAAGAAACTTATCAACAAGCAATTAGGTTGCAGGTAAGAACATTATCTAGGTAAAACTGTAATGCAGAAAACATACAATGTTAAACTTTACACACATAAAACATATCAGCGAGAAAATAAGAGTTTTTAAACATCATCTTAGACCAACATAAGTCCATGAGCATCATCCTATGCACAATAATTACAGTATTAACTTTTTAATCTAGGCTTACATTCTAGATATGAAATAGAAGTCCCTGAATATAATCATAGTCCAAATGAAAGTCCAAGGACAATATTCTATACCCATAATTAACCTGATATCGGCACTATGTGCCTATCTATACATTACCCAATGGCCCATGTTAGGCCGCAGGCCAGAACATTATCTTAGGTAAAACTATAATGCAGAAAGCATACAATGTTAAACTTTGCCCACATAAAACCTTTCAGCGAGAAAATGAGAGTCCTTGAACAACATCTGAGATCGACATTAGTCCATGAGCATCATATGCGTAATAATAACAGTATTAACTTTTTAATTTAGGCTTACATTCTAGATATGAAATAGAAGTCTTTGAATATACTCATAGTCCAAATGGAAGTCCAAGGACAATATCTCATACCAACAATTAAACTGATATCAGCACCTTGTGCCTATCTATACATTACCCAATGACCTTCTCCACAGAACGTTCTCCCAAAGGGTGTGCAGAAGATTCTGCTCTCCTCAGCTGAAGTTCTTCATCTATGGGGGCCTGTAGAGAAAGATTTAAAAAAAAAACTTTTTGATCCATTCCAGGCCTAAAAACAGCTGTATTGTTGTTGTTAGTAGCAATGATAGAAACAGGGAATCCCCATCTGTACGGGACTGCATTCTTCCTTAGTATAGATGTGATGTGGCTCAAATCCCTGTGTTTTTGCAGAGTCAATGGTGATAAATCCGTGAAAACCTGTATTTCTTCTCCTGCATGCATAATGGGGTGTTTTTTCCTAGCTCCTTGAAGGATCTCCTCCTTATCCTTAAAGCTAAGGAACCTGACAATGATGTCCCTAGGAGGAGCCTTGCTTGGCGGTTTAGGTCTAAGAGCCCTATGGGCCCTTTCTATAGGAATTTCTGGAGAAGATGGGGAGTCTTTGATGATCCTAAACAGGGCTTGCAAATAGCCCTCAATATTTTGTGAAGGAGATAGAGAGGGCGCCACATAGTGTGATATTGTTTCATGCAGAATGATACAAATCTATAGAGGTAATGTGCTTACCAGAAGTTGTTGTACTGTGCTGTGACCAGTACAATCTCGCCTGCTAGCACTTAAATCAGTGGCTAGTACACTGCCAAATAGGATCTTTCCTGGGGCTCTTCCTTAAAGCTGTGGGCTCCAAAGGTATCTTCAGTATTAGCTGTGAGCAAGTCTTCGTTTTGAAACTTTGGAATTTTGCTCAGTATTATTGCATAAAAGAATGTATACAACTTCCAGAATTAAAAGAATTAAAAGGCTTTATTATAACGCGTTTCTCAACCTCCAAGGGTCGTTTCATCAGATATCAAAGCAAATAAAAAATTTTACAAATTTTGACATTATATACACATTTGTTAACTAAAACGGAAGTTGTCACAAAGGATTTTAAACCAATGAGAATACATTGCAAGATTCAACTGAGAAGCTGAACAAAGGCTCACAGCTGTTACAATTAGAGTGGATTTAGTCGGCATTGAATGGCAATAAAAAATGTAAATGCTAAAAAGTGAAACACAGCTGTGTAAATCCGCCGGAGAACCCGCCTGGGCTTGCCAACATTGCTAAGCATAGTACAAAGAGAAATGGCAACAATTTATATACTGCAATTTAAAATTGTTGTGAACATTGTATGTGAATATGTGATTTCCTTGATGATTAAAACAGTTTTGTATGTCAGCTCACGAGTTGATATGGACTCACTGCTATTGCATAGTGTTGTATAGGACATCGTGACCAAGTGTGTAATTAATATCAGCTCACGGGTTAATATGGACTCGCTGCTGTTACATAGTGAAGTATAGGACATCAGTGTGTAATTAACCTAGGTGATACACAGTTTCATAAATCAGCTCGTGTGTTAACAAGAAATCACGGCTGTTGAATGGCAAAAAACAGGAATGCATGTTAGTTAATTGGAAAATAGTTGTGAACCTAAAAAACCTTCTAAAATTTTTATTTAGTAAAAATTATCCAAAAGCAAAATATCTAATCATTTAAAGTCTGTTTTCAAAAACTTGACGCCTATGAATAATAGATCTGATTGTCAGTTTTGTATTATCGGTAACTGTGATCAAAAATAATAAACTAAATTTTCAATTGATGACTTCTCTACGAATCTTTTGTGACTCTTGTGTTACTAATGAATTTGATGAGAGTATGTTTGGTGAACTTATGTAAAAGCTAAATTATTTAATGTGGTTTACGCTAAATTTGGTGATGCAATGTAGTGAATAAAACTTTGGATATATGTATATGCACCGAGAAAAATAAATCATTGAATTGTAATGAGCCCTTTACATTATTTTATATTCAGAAGTAATAACTTTGTGTAAGTATCAGAGTTTCACAGGACATCACTTCTATATAATTATATGGGTTTATGAAATATTTTGACATATATACCCAGGGTGTTATTTGTTTTCCTAAATATATTTCCCAAAACCTGATAATTTATATTATCATCAGATATCGTGGGTCTTTGACATTAGATTGACCACCCCTATATATATTTAGTTTGTTTCTTTCTATATATATTTTCGTTTCAATATCTACTGGCTTGCAATCTTCTTGTTGTGTGGTAAGCCCGTGAGTCATGTAGTTACAACTTGTATGTTGAAAAGGAAGTATCACATAAAAGGGGACCATTGGCTGTATAAGTGTATTATTTTTTGGTGTTTGAATCTCGTTGTATTCAAATGTCAAAGTAACAATCTTTTTGTATGTTTACAATGTGGATTATTAGATAAAATATATATATATAAGGCTACAAATGTAGCCTTTAATCTAAAACAATGTTAGATGTAATATATATGTGTGCGTTTTTTTGGTGATAAAGTTACTAAATGGAAATGCTTGTAGTTGTTACCTGAAATAGATTCCATAATATATAGGTATTATACATACAAATGTAATCTAATAAAATATTTGATATACCCGAATATGATTAGTGATGGTATTGTTATTGTGGGTGTACACCCATCACTGTTTTTTGAAATTAATTACATAGTAGGATTTGAAAGTAATAAAGTATGTAGGTGATGGAATATTCGTGTATATGTTTGTAACATTGTGTGAGAGTAAATAAGATTAAAAAAAATGCAAAGAAAAATTTAATAGAAAATAAACAATAAAAAATATATATAAGAAATGAATCATGTGTGTCACCCTATGGTGTTCAGCAGTTGAGCGTATGTGGAAATGTATGTATATGTATGTAGTGTATGTGATAAATAATTGTGGTGTATACGAATGATTAAATTAAGTGTAATGTATGGTGAAAATGAATGTGATGATGTAATACATTAGTGTGTATGTGGTGTTTGTTTAAGCTTAAACTCCGGCGGATTTACACAGCTGTGTTTCACTTTTTAGCATTTACATTTTTTATTGCCATTCAATGCCGACTAAATCCACTTTAATTGTAACAGCTGTGAGCCTTTGTTCAGCTTCTCAGTTGAATCTTGCAATGTATTCTCATTGGTTTAAAATCCTTTGTGACAACTTCCGTTTTAGTTAACAAATGTGTATATAATGTCAAAATTTGTAAAAATTTTTTATTCGCTTTGATATCTGATGAAACGACCCTTGGAGGTTGAGAAACGCGTTATAATAAAGCCTTTTAATTCTTTTAATTCTGGAAGTTGTATACATTCTTTTATGCAATAATACTGAGCAAAATTCCAAAGTTGCAAAACGAAGACTTGCTCACAGCTAATACTGAAGATACCTTTGGAGCCCACAGCTTTAAGGAAGAGCCCCAGGAAAGATCCTGTTTGGCAGTGTACTAGCCACTGATTTAAGTGCTAGCAGGCGAGATTGTACTGGTTACAGCACAGTACAACAACTTCTGGTAAGCACATTACCTCTATAGACTTGTATCATTCTGCATGAAACAATATCACACTATGTGGCGCCCTCTCTATCTCCTTTTCTAACAGCCACATCCCGCTCTCTGGGAACAAGAGGAGCTGCCTTCATAAAAGCACCGACTAATAAGATCACCCCAAAAGAAACGGACTCAAACCATCGTTGTTTTACAGCCATCAGCCGAGTAAGACTTACTCGACAAAGGACACAGTAACTATTTGTATGCAGACAAACTTGTTGGATCATTTTATATTTCTTTAATCATTTATATATTTCCTTTTTGCCCATAACAGCGCGCCTTTTGTATCCTCCATTGGGATACTACATTCAATATTTTGTGGTGCAACGGATTCCGACACTCCTCAGAAACGCAAATTATTCCTCCGCCCCCTATTATTAATGTCCTCAAGCTTATCATTAAGATATTGTAGATTATCAGAGTGATTTTTAATATCAGATGTTTGTTGCTGCAAAGATGAGGCGTTGTCATTAGAAGCTTTTTCAACTGTGGAGACTCTCGCCTCTAGTGCAGTAAAGTCTTTCCTCAAATCCCTAAACAGGCTCCTCATTTCACACATAACTCCTTTTATATCTTCTTTCGAGGAGAGGTGAAGTAGATCCTCCTTTGTGACATATTGAGGAAGAGTATTGCTGCTGGGAGGCTTAGCATTAATTAGGTTTTCTTGTTGGCTTTCCATGTCTCCCCCTGCTGATTCTCTGGTAGTGTCTTTGGGCTTAAGGTAATGGCTCATGGGCTTAGAGACACCTGATTTTTCTGCCCTGCTAGTTCTTTTATTAGGCATACCCTACTAACAGTGTTGGTGTAGAGGCTTAGAACCAGGGCTAGCTAACAGCCTTTCAAAGTCACTTTTCGTACTGTGCAGAGAGATAAGTCAGAAGAATGGTGCTGGCTTCACAGTAAGGGCTCTGGGTCTTATGTGATCTTATTACTTTTACTTACTGAGCACAGTAGGATATTAAACTATTATGACCTGCAAGGCCTCATAAGACTATTCAGCTACACGTGCCTGTATTCTATTTGCAGCTAAACAAACTGTCAATCATGAGGATTCCAGCCAGAGGTAATGATGCCCTTTCTGCCTTGAAGGGTTTAAGTGCTGCGTGTTATAATATTACATGCAGAGTTAGAATATACTGGGAGCGCTGTTTAAATATAGACTTTGCTGCTTCTGTGTAAAAGAGACTATCCGTTATGTATATCTGTCGGCAAACGGAAATCCCTGGCTATCTCCCTCTTGTACTAGGCTGTATGGAAGCCTCACTCAACTGCTTACCTTTAGCGGACCTCCAATTTCGAGCTGCTCAGTTCTGCCTGCTTGCGCCAATGAAGCAGTTATTTGTGGGGAGACGTCCCCTGTATCCCAGCGCACAAGATCCGATCCAGCTCTGGATACCTCTTTAAGTGCCCCGCGCTTCACCTAGCGCCGTATCAAAGCACACGGTCCCCTTTAGCAAGCAGCCCGTGCTCCCAAAGCCACTAAATCTCTTGCTGCTCCTACCGCCAGTAGTCCGCGGATCGACCTCCGTGAGTGAAATGAGAGCAGGCCCTCCACGTGGGGCAGGCCCTCCACGTGGGTTCACCAGCTCCGTCTCTCTCAACTTTGTGCAGTGCCCAGATAAGAGCTCCCACGGTGGAGCTAAGTGTCAAACTAATAAAGATATGTTCCCAATCAGATGCACAGGCTAAACATATAGATTAAACAGCTTTAGTGTTAAATTAAGCATTTATGTCAGCTTTTGGTGGCAGGAGCCCTCCTAGTGTGCAACCATCTTCCTGCATGGTCAGGCTCCGGCCCCTACATTTAACTTTTTATAGGATTTTATTACAGAGTTTTAAGTCTCCCAAATAGTATTTTCCTCTTGAGTGACAACTAAATACAACTTTGCCTGGAAAAAAAATGTAGCTACTGATCCTTTCCCCGCAGCTACTACAGGAGCCACAAGAACATCAGTGGCTGCTGGCAGTTTTTTTAAAATTGTTTGGGTCATGACTTTCAGCCAGTGTTACACAAACATTATGTGTAACTGACCCACTTAAAAAAGTAGCAGTACCACCAGCATTGCTATGCTGCTACTGTGACAAAACCACCTGATGTGTATGAGCATAGTCTCCTCCAGTTCCTCCTCAGATCTGAGCCTCTGAGCACTGACAGCTCTGCAATAAGTTAAAAATCGGCCTAACACTGAGAATGCTGGTTGGCTAGAAAACATCAAAGGCTTCCAATGACAAGCTGAGAGAAACTGTCAATCTATTCAGCTGACCCTTCCTGGTTTGTATTCATTGGATAATGCCTGCTTCATAAAAACAGCATCCACCAACCGAAAAATTAAAATCAAAATTTTAAAAGAAAACAAAGGGGCATATTTATCATTATGCAAGCGGAAATGATCCGATATAACGGATCATGTCCGCTGCACATCGATAAATGCAGACAGCATTTATCATTGCACCAGCAGTTCTTGTGAACTGCTGGTGCAATACCGCTCCCTGCAGGGGATGTCAATCAACCGGATCGTATTCGATCGGGTTGATTTCTGGCGATTTCTGTCTGCCGCCTCAGAACAGGTGGACAGGTTATGGAGCAGCTGTCTTTAGACACGGGGCATCAAGCTCCATACGGAGCTTGATAAATATGCCCCAAAGCAATTTCTTTTCTTTTTTTGGCTTTTTTAATTTTCGGTAAAGCAAAGAATATAATTTTCTTTGATCCTTCCAAAAACGAATGCACATGTCTAATAGAACTTTTTATGAATTCAAGTCTGCACTGAAATCCTCTGTTAAGTCCGCTCCAAGACTGCTAACCCAGTGTTCCTCCAGTGTTAACATTTGCTTAACCCACATGCTTCTGATACCTCATATTCAACTGAGGGCTGGGAATGTGAGTGTGACCTACAGAACTTGTCTATATATGTTTTTACTATTAAACATAATTACACTATTTTTTGCTTCTCTGCTTTTCGGTTTTATACTTGGGGCTATGGTGAGGGGCAAGTCTTCCAGAGAGTAATACTCAAGAGGAAGATTTACCACACTTGGACAGACACGGAAGTAGTTATCACGTGGACTGCGATTCCCTCTCCTGCACTATACCTTACCTCATAAGATTGAGGTTTCCCTTGTGAGATGTCAGCCCTTGCTAACCCTTCTCTGGTAAATGGGATTTACCATGGACTTGTAATATCAAGTTGTGTGCTAATGTTAGCACAGTCCAGCGATATTGTTTATTGCTACCCGTGCTATCATTAGCACGCCACTTTTCTGGCTCTTTATTGGTTATTATTGCAAATTTTGAAAGTGCATGATCTCCTAAAACCAGAATATAGCTTGTGTGAATAACTTAAAGAAACATTGAAAGGGATTTTTAAATAGAATGAGGGAAAAGTTTAAAAATTGGTTCAAAACAGGAATGAAAAATTACATGGCACCAAAAGAAAAAAATAGAAAACTGTGGAGTTATTCGGAAGGGTTAGCAGTCTGTTTCCTGTTTTATTAAAGGGCCAGTAAATAATAAATGAATGTAGCTCGCTCCCGCTCTGGTCTAGTAGCAGGAGCGAGCTACATTCATTTTAATGGCGCAACCGGGCACACTGTGACTAGACAGTGTTGCCGGATGCGCTCTGGAAAAACCAGACCCGCTCTGTAGAGCAAAGAACGGTGTTCTGGTAAAAGGAGCTTTAACATATTTCTTTGCAATAATTTAATGTATAAAGCTGCCGGTAAGCTAATGTTATATAATTTTGAACTATGTGCAGAATTATATAACATTAGTTTGTACGTTTACTACCCCTTTAACTTACTAGAGGTGTACATACACACACAAGCACATACAAACAAACATACCTGCACACGCACACACACCACATACATTTACTGATGCCAAACATCAAAAATACCTTTTGAAGAATATAACAAAATCTTAGTATATTTTTCCAAAATGTAAAAGTTAGGGAAGTTTTAGTTAGCTCTATCTACTTCTATAGTCTGAGCTGTCTTGCTGTACTGTGTTCTAGTTTACAAGTGAAACTAATTGGGAAAAATATTATGTTACCTGTTTGTTGGGTAACTTGTTTGACATAGATATAGCACCATTTGACCTGTCATTAGTCTACAAATACATCAGTTATATGCTTCTATTTCGCTAACACCATAACATTATTAGTGTGTGTTGGATACTAGAACTAGGTGGCAAACATAGACATCGTTTCATCTTTCTCTACATCAGTCATGCATAATCTTCTTTCAGCAATGCTCACTATATTTTATAGCATGCCTAATGAGATATCCAAAATAGTCTGTATGCTTTTTTTTTTTCATTTAAAATCAAGCCAATAGTTGGAGCAAAATGCATGGCCCGTTACCAAACTTCTGAATACAAATTTCTATCTTCACTTACAGTTGAGATGAGCATGAAATATTTTGGACCAGTCATTTGCGTTTTACAGAGATAGACTAATGCAAAAAAATACATATATTTTTTTTACAGAATATTATTATTGCATTACTGAAATTAACTTATGGTGGACTATATTACTAGTGAAACACAAAAAAATATTAGCTCTATTGTGTATTAACATCACTTGAGTTTAATCAATAGACATTTTATTTTTGCACTAATATTAGGAGTCAAAAGTAATATTTTAGAGCTCGAGAGATAGTCTGGGGTTCTCTAACATGGAACTTAGTTATATAGACTTCTTTGGGGAACTACTGCAAAAACTCATATTGGCTCATACTTGGCCACTAAAACTCCACTCAAGTAGTGGGGCACTTCACTTAGATATACACTATGGTATTTTATTGAAGTTTTAGTTAAAAAGTCCTTTAGGAAAATTCTCCTCTTTGAAAATCACAGTTGGGCTAAAAGTGGCTGCTCCTAGGTAATAACTTTACATAGAACAAGCTACTGAGCTGTTGTTCATTCCCGGTAGAGCACCTCTCTTTCTGTATGTATTTTTATTATGACTCTAGGGAAATCTCCCTAATGGTGATGGGGGAAACCATATGTGGACTCCTTGCCCAATGTGCTAAGAGGGATATGGCTGTCCCTCACTGACGAGGCCCACAGAAGGCTGAAATGATCATCTGGGGTTCCCATGCTCCTTCTTCAGAGAAGGAATGCCTGGTATTTTTAAGCTGGACAGACCTTGCTAGGCAGTGTCCGACTGATATACTTCAGGAAAGTTCTTCTCTGTAAAAAGCATAATTGGGCCAAAAGAGGCTGCTCCTAGGTGGTAACTCACCATAGAACAAGCTACTGAACTTTTGTTCATTCCTGATAGAGTGCTCCTCTTTCTGTGTGTGTGTGTATATATATATATATATATATATATATATATATATATATATGTATATGTATAAAAACAGCAACAGGCATGCACTCTCTGGACTTTTACATTGCCTTTAATTATAGTTTACATTCCAATGTTCTTCAAATAGAACACGTTCTTTTTATTTTGAAATATATATTTATAAATATATCTGATGATTTGTTACAAAAATATATAACTATACCTATATATTATATGAATATAGATAGCTATAGATATATATATATATATATATATATATATATATATATAAAATCCATAATCCACAGAGGACCCAGCACTCGCTCAACACCGCACCTTCCAGGGTGCACTCCAACCAGTATACACAATTGCTCCACAAAGAAAGGCACTCTGCGGTATTGAATCAACAAAGTACACTGCATAAGCTGTATAAATGTTTTCGGGTATACACCCATCCTCAGACTTACTACCTTGTAAGTGCTCGCCTCATGATTCCCTGTGCATACTGATCTGCCACTTCCGGAAACTCTGCGGTGTCTAACCAGCGCAACTGCACCATCTGGGCCAACATAATTTTTTTTACATTTAAAAATACATGCATAAAATGGAAAACAATTGTTGCATAATAGTTATCAAAAGTGGGACAGTGTATCGCTTATTCCTCCATTGGTGTACAAAGTATTTGCTCTGCAATAATCCCCCACATGTTACACAGCCACTACACCTATAGCAGCCATTTCTATCAGTACCCAACCACGTTCTGTTAGTAAAGCTCAGTCTGTTATCAGTGCGTAGCAACAGATCTCTTAGTGATCTTCCTTTTCTATATCCTACCATAGGACCATCAAACCCTTGAAAAGTTAAGTTCTTATCAGATTTGCTCTGTGATAATCCCCCACATGTTACACATCCACTACACCTATAGCAACCATTTCTCTCAGTACCCAACCACGTTCTGTTAGTATAGCTCAGTCGGTTATCAGTGCGTAGCAACAGATCTCTTAGTGATCTTCCTTTTCTTTATCCTACCATAGGACCATCAGATTTTAGGATGTCCCAGTTGTTTCTCAATATCCTTGGTAGATCCATTTTGTCAGGTGTGAATTCCGTTGAAAACACCAGCCTTTTGTTAGTTTGTTCATTTGTCTTCTCTCCCAGAGCTTGTTCCTGAGTCATCACCAGGGTTTCCTCAAATGATTTTTGCAGGGGCTGTCTGCCGTATCCCCTCTGCTGGAATTTCAAGTACATGTCTTCAAGTGGCACTTTTAGCTGAGGAGTCTGTGTTGTTCCTCACAACTCTTTTAAACTGGGAGCATGGCAGTGCTTTCTTCAAGCCAGGAGGGTGGCAGCTAGTTGCATCCAATAGTGAATTATGATCCGTCTCTTTATGGAATAGTATGGTACTTAATTGGTTGTCCACCTTCTGTATCTGAGGTCTAGGAAATCGATCTGTATCCGATCATACGTCATCTTGAACTTTTGGTATTGGTTCTGAAAAGGTAAGTTCTTATCAGATTTTAGGATTTCTCAGTTGTTTCTCAAAATCCCTGGTAGATCCATTTTGTCAGGTGTGAATTCCATTGAAAACACCAGTCTCTTGTTTGTTCATTCATCTTCTTTTCAAGAACTCGTTCCTGAGTCATCACCAGGGTTTCCTCAAATGATTTTTGCAGATGCTGTCTGCTATATCCCCTCTATCGGAATTTTGAGTACATGTCTTTCAGTTGGTACTCTTTAGCTGAGGAGTCTGTATTGTTCCTCACAACTCTTGTAAACTGGGAGCACTGCAGCGCTTTCTTCAGGCCAGGAGGGTGGCAGCTTGTTGCATCCAATAGTGAATTACGATCCGTTTTTTTTGTGTGGAATTTTGTGGTACTTAATTGGTTGTCCACTTTCTGTATCCTAAAGGTTTAGGAAATCGATCTGTATCCTATCATACGTCATCTTGAACTTTAGGTGTTGGTTCTGTTGGTTAAGTTTTGAAAACCAAATCTTCAGATCCTCTGCAGTGCCCCTTCAGATCAAAAACAGATCGTCTAAATATCTCCTAAATAATCTGATTCTGGGGTCCTTGAATAGCAAAGTATCATCCTCTTCAAAGGATGCCATGTATAAATTGGCATAAGATTGGGTCACATTCGACCCCATTGCCATGCCTGAGATTTGCAAGTAATATACATTTTTAAATTTAAAATAGTTATACTTTAAGCAATATTTCATTGGTTCTAAGATGACCTCACATGGTGTACCAACATACGGATATTTCATTAGTCTCCTCCTGATAGAAGATATTCCATCCCCATGGGGGATCACCGTATACAGGCTGGTGACATCTAAAGTGACTAGTAAGTCACCCTCCTCTATATCCTGCATATCCTTGGTGATTTTAATGACTTCCATAGAGTCCAGTAGGTATGATGCCACATTCTGCACCAATGGTTGTAGAAGTATATCTAGGTAGGTGGCTATGGGTTGTAAAATGGAGCCCCTAGAAGACACTATTGGCCTCCCTGGAGGACAGTTAGGTTTTTTATGCATTTTAAGGAGTGTGTATAGCACAGGAATGATTGGAAAGTCTACCATCATGTACTCCCCCATGCTTTGGATAGAAAAATTTATCTCATAGCCTTCAAGATATAGCCATCAATGTGTTTCTTGAATTCATTTGTGGGATCCAAGGGAGTTTACGATATGTTTGTATATCTGAGAGTTTGGTCGTAATCTCATACTTGTAATCCTTATAGTCTTGTAATACAAGAGCACACCCCTTGTCCACTTCCCTGATGACCAGTTGGTGATTTTCTCAGGCTTTTGAGTGCAATCTGCTCTTGACAGCTCAATTTGTTTTGGTGTTTCACATCACTTGTATGTATGTTGTCAGTTCTTGCTCAACTAGCCTAGTAAATGTGTTGATACTTGGATTGTTACTCTTAGGGTCAAATTGTCCCTTCTTCTTAAATCTATCAATTGTGTCATTTCCAAAGCCAAATAATTATTTTAAAGCTAGTTGCCTTTTGAATTTGTACAGATCAACTTGTATTACAAATTCATCAACTTTATTGGTAGGTATAAATTTGAAACCTTTAGTAAGGACTTGCCTTTCCATCTCTGTTAGTTGGTGACTGCTTAGGTTAATGATAATATCTTCTTCTAGTGTCTCCACCCGTACCTGAGTGGTTTGCCCTTGGCGTTTAGGCCCACCTCATCTTGTGTGTGGCCTCTCCCTCGTCCTTTTTTTGACCGAGTGGCCATGTCAGTTGTTGATTGAGGAAACCCAGGTGATGACTCAGGAATGAGCTCTTGAAAAGAAGATAAATGAAGAAACTAACAAGAAGCTGGTGTTTTCAACGGAATTCACACCTGAGAAAATGGATCTACCAAGGATATTGAGAAACAACTGGGACATCCTAAAATCTGATGGTCCTATGGTAGGATATAGAAAAGGAAGATCACTAAGAGATCTGTTGCTAAGCACTGATAACAGACTGAGCTATACTAACAGAACGTGGTTGGGTACTGAGAGAAATGGTTGCTATAGGTGTAGTGGATGTGTAACATGTGGGGGATTATCGCAGAGCAAATACTTTGTACACCCATTGCGGTATAAGCAATACACCATTAACTATAGACTTACTTTCACCACTACACATATAGTATATATGCTACATTGTCCCTGTGGAAAATTTCACATAGGGAAGACCCAGGATGACCTCAGGACTAGGATGGCTAACCACCGTTCAGCGATACGTACTGCACTGAATTTTGGCAGTGCTGAGCAACCAGTGGCTAGGCATTTTTTAAATCAGGGTCATACTGTATCAGCCCTGAGATACATCATAATAGACCATATACGGCCCCCACAAGAGGGGGTGACTTACAGAGAGAGTCTAAATGGATCTATATCTTGGATACTCTGATACCAAAAGGGCTCAATACCAATCTAGACCTCCATTGCTATCTGTAATGTATAGGCCTATTAGAATGCATGATGTATAATATTGAATGACTAGTTTTTTTTATGACTGTCCCACATTTGATAACCATTATGCAACGATTGTTTTCCATTTTATTTATGTCTTTTTTAATGTAAAACAAATTCTGTTGGCCCAGATGGCGCTCCGTAGCGCAACCCGCAGATGCGCAGTTGCGCTGGTTAGACGCCGCAGAGTTTCCAGGAAATGGCAGATCAGTATGCACAGGGAATCTTGAGGGGAGCACTTATAAGGTGGTAATTTTTTCTGTAAACTGTGTCTGAGGACGGGTGTATACCCAAAACGTTTATACAGCTTATGCTTATGGTTGGAGTGCACCCCAGAAGGTGCGGTGTTGAGCGAGTGCTGGGTCCTCTGTGGATTTTATGTTTTATATGGTTTGACCTATAGCACCCTATATTAAAGTACATTTCCCTAGACATACTATATTGTTTGTGAAGTGTACAGAATGTTGCCCGAGGACAGTGCACATGATATGGATGAAGCACAGGGTGCTAATATATTCCAGTTTATGGATGAGGACGCAACCAGAATAAGATTCAAGGAAATAACTTAACTTTAATAATATCATGAAACTCAAGAAACGCAGCATGGATTTTAAAATGCATGGCTGCTATTTATCAGCATATCATCTAAAAATGTATATACTCAAGGGTTTCAGAATTAAAAATATCCCCACCATAGGGAGATCAACTCCGATTTCTGCAGAAAGTGGTGTGGGATACTGAACAAGTGTTCCCTGGACCTTATCTTATTAGTGATCAATGAGGCCAGTATCACTTTAAAGCAACTGGAGGAAGAACTCAGGGTGTTTGAATTGGAACACCTACAGAAAATGCAACAAGGTGACTGGTTGGTAAAAATAAATCAACAAATGGATGAATACGAATCTGAACTTGTAGCTTTTAAGGAGCACAAGTGGGAAGCGGTGACAACTGACTACAAAGACAAAAGGGTCTATAAATGGTTACTAGGGGTGGAGGAGAGGAGATCGCTACATAGGAATAGGCAAGCACGCCCCACCAAACCATGATCCCTAGTGACATTTGACAGCTCCAGCAACAGCACTGACAATGAGGCTTCTGGAACAGCACCAACATCAGACATAATACCTAGTCAATCAACAACTAAAACGGATGTGGAAGAGGCCACAGAAAAGACGAGGTAGGAATAAATGCCAAGGGGCAAACCACCCAGGTACGGGTGGAGACACTAGAAGAAGATATTATCATCAACCTAAGCAGTCACCAACTAACAGAGATGGAAAGGCAAGTCCTTACTAAAGGTTTTAAATTTATACCTACCAATAAAGCTGATGAATTTGCAATACAAGTTGATCTGTACAAATTCAAAAGGCAACTAGCTTTAAAATAATTATTTGGCTTTGGAAATGACACAGTTGATAGATTTAAGAAGAAGGGACAATTTGCCCCGAAGAGTAACAATCCAAGTATCAACACATTTACTAGACTAGTTGAGCAAGAACTGTATGACAACATACATACGAGAGATGTGAAACACTGTAACAACTTGAGCCACCAAGAGCGGATTGCACTCAAAAGCTTAAGAGAAAATCACCAACTGGTCATTAGGGAAGTGAACAAGGGGTTGCCTTTGTATTACAAGACTATAAGGATTACAAGTATGAGATATTTTAGATATACAAACATATCGTAAATTCCCTGGGGATCCCACCAAATAATTCAAGAAACACATTGATGGCTATATCTTATAGGCTATGAGATTAAATTTTCTATCCAAAGCCTTAAGGGAGTACATGATGGTAGACTTTCCAATCATTCCTGTGCTATACACACTGCCTAAAGTGCATACAAAACCTAACTGTCCTCCAGGGAGGCCAATAGTGTCTTCTAGGGGCTCCATGTTACAACCCATAGCCACCTACCTAGATGTACTTCTACAATTATTGGTGCGGAATGTGGCATCATTCCTACTGGACTCTATGGAAGTCCTTAAAATCACCACGGATATGCAGGATATAGAGGAGGGTGACTTACTAGTCACTTTCGATGTCACCAGCCTGTATACAGTGATCCCCTATGGGGATGGAATATCTGCTATCAGGAGGAGATTAATGAAATATCCGTATGTTGGTCCACCATGTGAGGTCATCTTAGAACTGATGGAATATTGCTTAAAGTATAACTATTTTAAATTTGAAAAATGGATATTACTTGCAAATCTCAAGAACGGCGATGGGGTCGAATGTGACCCTATCGTATGACAATTAATACATGCCATGCTTTGAAGAGGAGGATACTTTGCTATTCAAGGAACACAGAATCAGATTATTTAGGAGATATATAGATGATCTGTTTTTGATCTGGAAGGGCACCGCAGAGGATCTGGAGATTTGGTTTTGAAAACTTAACCAACAGAAACAACACCTAAAGTTCAAGATGACGTATGATCGGATACAGATCGATTTCCTAGACCTTTAGGATACAGAAAGTGGACAACCAATTAAGTACAACAAAATTCCACACAAAAAAAACGGATCATAATTCACTATTGGATGCAACTAGCTGCCACCCTCCTGGCCTGAAGAAAACGCTGCCGTGCTCCAAGTTTACAGGAGTTGTGAGGAACAACACAGACTCCTCAGCTAAAGAGTACCAACAGAAAGACATGTACTCAAAATTCCAACAGAGGGAATATGGCAGACAGCATCTGCAAAAATCATTTGAGGAAACCCTGGTGAGGACTCAGGAAAGAGTTCTTGAAAAAAAGACGAATGAACAAACAAGAGACGTGTTTTCAATGAAATTCACACCTGACAAAATGGATCTACCAGGGATATTGAGAAACAACTGAGAACTTACCTTTTCAAGGGTTTGATGGTCCTATGGTAGGATATTGAAAAGGAAGATCACTAAGAGATCTGTTGCTACGCACTGATTACAGACTGAGCTTTACTAACAGATTGTGGTTGGGTACTGAGAGAAATGGTTGTTATAGGTGTAGTGGATGTGTAATTATGTTGGGGATTATCGCAGAGCAAATACTTTGTACACCCATGAAGTTACTTGCACCACTACACCTATAGTATATATGCTATATTGTTCCTGTGGGAAATGTTACATAGGGAAGACCCAGGATGACCTCAGGACCAGGATGGCTAACCACCATTCAGCGACACGCACTGCACTGAATTCTGGCAGTGCAGAGCAACTGGTGGCTAGGCATTTTTTAAATCAGGGCCATACTGTATCGGACCTGAGATACATCATATTAGACCATATACCGGCCCCCACAAGAGGGGGTGACAAAGGCAGATTGCTCTTACAGAGAGAGTTCAAATGGATCTGTATCTTGGATACTCTAATAGCAAAAGGGCTCAATACCAGTCTAGACCTCCATTGTTATCTGTAATGTATAGGCGTTTGGAATGCATGATGAATAATATGTAATGACCAGTTATTTATCACTGTCCCACTTTTGATAACTATTATTGCCTTCCATTTCATGTATGTATTTTTAAATGTAATTTTTTTTCTGTTGGCCCAGATGGCGCTCCGTAGCGCAGCCCGCGCATGTGCAGTTGCACTGGTTAGACACCGCAGAGTTTCCGGAAGTGGCAGATCAGTATGCACAGGGAATCATGAGGGTAGCACTTGGTAAGTTTTTTTCTGTAAACTGTGAGGATGGGTGTATACCTGAAAACGTTTATGCAGCTTATGCAGTAAACTTTGTTGATTCAATACCGGGAAAGTGCCTTTCTTTGGGCAGCAATTTTATATATATATATGTGAATAAACACAAGATAGCGCACTCCCACTCGCCAAAGTCCCAAGACCAGGGTGCATAAATCTTCAAACAATGCACTCACTGGATTTAAACCACACTCTTTATTATGTAGTGAAGTTTCGGGGCATGTAGTGACGTTCCCTCATTTGGTCTGAGGAAGGGGTGAATGCCCCGAAATGTCACTACATAATACAAAGTGTGGTTTAAATCCAGTGAGTGCATATTTATAGTGCTTTATATATATATATATATATATATATATATATATATATATATATATATATATATATATATATATAGGAATATATATTTAAAAATACAAAGAACAGTGGAATGTAAACTATTTACATTGAATACACAGTAAAACACATTTTAAAATATTAAAATTGAATAATATGATTTTCACGTGTTAAGGTATTTGAGTTGAAATGGTTGGTTATGTTTCGGAGAGTACACGTTGGCCAATGTAATGGGGCGGCCATATAATAGGCCCACAAAAATCAGAAATCACCCAGCCTCATCTCTGTTAATGTGAAACACCTGAAATAGGAGTGTAAAAGAATATCTACCTCATGTTTCTTTCTTTGCCTCGAGGTGAAGAAAACACTTGGGTATTGGAAATTATGCCATTTAGGTTCCCTCCTTTTTTGGAAATGAGTTTCTTTAGTTAACCAATGCTATTGATCACTTTAAGGATTATTAAGACCCTTGGCATTTATAGTGATGAGTTTGATTGCATAATCTTGGTCCCTTTCAGATTTTAGGAGGAATTATGCTAACACCCCTGAGACAGAGATAGAAGAAAAAAAGAGGGGGGGAGGGAGAAAAAGGGAAAGGTTAAGTATAGGAAAAAGAAGCAACCAGTCATTAATCACAACTGGGCCTTATCATCAGTATTTTAGTACACATAGTTATGAGAAGAATCACACTAGCACGGTACACTTTATGTACCCATATTATACATGGTGGATTTCAGACACCTATGGATATTATTAATTAGGGATTGTGATTAGTAGTATTAGACAGTATAAATTTATGTAATTGTCTTAGGCAACTTACTTTAGTTTCTTATATAGCTACTCATGCATCACTATACTGCACCAGCTCAATACAATCTCGATATGAGCCGTGAGTTTATTTGGATACTTTAGAGATCATGTTTAACATCACTATAGCACTCCACAATACACTCGTTACACATAGCACCACACTTGTTATACTTCTGCTTGCTATTTTGTTGTTTGTTTGATATATACATTTATGTGAAGGTGAATATTTATATACACGGAAGGTATAGCCGTATACCTTATCAAGTGTAAGCACACCGTACACTTCACTATTTCTTCTGGGTGCATGATGAGGATTGCACTGGCGGGGTTTTGTAGTGTGACCTTTGTTTTGCTTCATCATTTATTTATATATGATTACACATATTTCAATTTGTTTGGCTTAACAATAATTTGCCTACAAAAACTAGGCCCCAATAGGAAACTAGGCTAGTATAAACACAAACTGTTTACATACAGTGGTGATGTCACAGTAACCAACCCCCTAGTTTTTAGTTTTTCTGATTGGCCTTTAATATACTAGAGGTTAGGCATTATCATCCCATAATGGGCGAACACATTGTACGTGTATTAGTGTGCATGGCCGTATAAATAACTTTGTATAATTTTTAGTACAGTGTCACATAGTTGCACAAAATTGTGTCTTCTGCATATTTGAGCATTTACCTCCTTGACGAAAATATCATATTGCCTTAACTCATTTTCATATTGGCTTATAAGAGTTAGTTCGACACAGTTGGATTTAATATGCCTGCTAGGATGAAAGGTAACTATTGGTCTATAGAATACTCCCACAAGGGGTTGGTCGTATCCTGATAGGTAGCATATCCTTATTTATAGGTTATTTTATTGATTGTATAACATACCTGATGAAATGGCATTTGTGCCAAGAAACGCGTTGTAAGTTATATATTTTATTCATGCTCATTATTCATGATTCATTGTGAGTGGTTTTGCAGGCAGACATTTTACTAAACAATTTTACTTTTTACCACTTTCTAGGCCTGAGGTATTGATGAGCTCAAGCTACCTATGGGAACTGAGTGACACTAACAGCCTGTACTTGAGGATCCTGTGTTCCTGAGTAACGGAGTACAGCTAGCTGGTTTGCTGTTGAATATCCAGCCCGTGCATAATAGCACAAAAGTGTTGCTTTCCTCTAATGTGAGTACCCTGTATTCTGTGCTTATCAATGATTATTTGTTTTTATTGATCCACACATGCAGCGCCTCTCTTGTTGTTTGATTGTTTTCTAGAACCTTCACATTTTATGTGGGAGAAGAGCATGCAGCCTTTTGTACCCGTTGGAAGTATCATGATAAAACAACCTTTCAGAGAGGATTGGATTCTTGACAGTTTTAGGACTTTGGACTTTATATCATATTGCAATTACTGTATATTTAGACTCAGAAATATGTTAACATGTACACAAGGAGAATAATATTTTAGGGAAGCAGTCCACTTCTATGCCAACATTTAGACATATAAGGGTAATATATTATATTTATAATAATTAAAGTCCTACAAAGTTTTAGAAGTTTTTATGCAGGCAGTAGAGGCAACAATCTGGTGACAGGATAAAGTTAAGCCTTGTTGTTATGGCAGTCCCCTGATAAATAAGGATATGAGGGAGATAATCCTCCATCTGTGTGCATAAGGGGGAGAAAGATTTTAAGATGTAGCCTATATATTTATAGGAGATATATAGAGTGTGTATCCCCTCAATGAAATGAGAATACCTTAATGTAAGAGACAATTCTGGGCTTTTTGGGCTTAATAAGCCACACGTCACTAACGTTGCAACCGCAAGCCATGTGGTGCTTCCAGCTCAGCCTCTGATGCTGGAGATGGAAGATCCATGGGGCCTAGATGAAATCCTTCCATAAGTCCCTTAAGTCTCTACTCTTACATGTTTGTAGAAAGGTGGTATGCTGTCCGGTTGCCGGACGGTTTCACCAGGCCCCAAAGCCCATGTGAGCTGTCAATGTCTTTACTCAGTCTGATCACTGCTATCTCCAGACACTGCCACAGATATACTCCAGGACCATGTTTTTTACTCCAGGACCATGTTTATACATCAACACAAATCTTGGCATCATACAATTCTCTGATTGTTGCATATTGGGCACACATACATTAGAATGCCAGGCAAGCATGTACATGTTGCATGACTCTTGCAAGGCTCTGAGATCAGCACCACATGCAAACTTCCATGCCAACCATAAAGTTAAAACGTCTGTGACTAAAAAAGGAACATATATTGAAAAGTCGATTTGCAATGTATTCTGGGATTATATAGGCATTCTTACATATCTTTTTTTTTTTCCTCCTCCAATACCATATTTTTTTCTATTTTCAAACAATAATTATTCTTTTGATTTTCTCTTCCTCCTTGGCGTTTCCTTCTATTTTTTTTTAAAATGTTACTGTAAATGTTTCCTAAAAATTTAACCTGTCAGCGATACATATTATATCCAGTGGATTATTTGGCATATGACTAACAATCACTTGATGCCCAACTGCTCATAAACCATATTTGTTGTTACAATTTATATGTCTCTGTTCTATAAACCTGCTGGCCCTCACTGGTAATTCTCACACCAAAACAGAAACTAAGTAATTACTTCTGGTCTCTGCCACATCGATAGAAGCAGTTATGTATCTCCTGTAATTGTCAACATTCAGACAGAGTATGGACTTTAGTCATTGACAAGGAACAAAAATTAGAGAAAATGTATTAAAATATGCCCAGGAATAGATGCATTTTCCTAAACTTATTCAGCAATGGAACTTTTTAAGAGCTCCAGAAATAGTGATACATTTACATGGGAACTGAAAAATTCAAATATAAATATGCAGTGCATCTCCAGAACCATACAATCCCACCTCAGCAACAAAACACTGCTATTAAAAATTGCACAACTGCTGTGTTATTGCTCTTTGTACCTTGTTTTCCACAGAGACAAAATGAGGAAATAACTTTTTTATGTGCACCCTCATCAGTCACAAATGAAAACTTTGGTTCCCAGTAAGATAATTAGATAATCATTGCTAAAGATCATCCCAAACCAATAATAATACTATTTAGAAAATACCATCATAAGGGATGACACATGTGATAAATGACATAGGATCTGGTCTTAAGAGAACTTGAAGCTGGAGCAGCCTTGTTGTAAATATTTAACCCGGCATTACTGCAGTTTAACATGACATGGCATTTCTTTGGCTTAAAGGGAATTTGACACCTGAAAATACGTGTATATTTGCTTCTATCTGCAAGGCACATGTGTAAAGGAAGGGATTCTCTATATTTCCCTTCAATTGTGGCTCCAGATTTCTTCAACACAAAGTGCAAGAGCAATGCTGTTTTTTTTTTACAGAACTATCTTTATAGCTATTGTTTTTTAGTACAGAAACAATCCGCTAAATTGATCTAGCGCAGCTCAGTCATGGGGAAATGTATTCATGTGAGGGGTATTTTTAACCACTAAAGAAAAAAAATCTAAAATGTTATTAAATTAAGGCCTTAGACACAATCATATGCTACTAATATGTAACTATCAATTTTCTATACTATGAAAACTTTTTTTTTATGAAAGTTAGTTTAACCAATATCGCCCCATGCTAACTTGATCAAGTATTAAAAGTTTAGAGTAAACAAGTTCACTCAAGCACAATCAAAATTTACGAGAGTCGGGTTAGCGCTAGTGGAGAACTAGCATAAAGAGTGAGAGTTGACAAAAATGTGCAACAAACTTAACATAAATACATTAAAATAAAGTTTTATGCTCATATATAATATAATAAAAATTATTTATATAAATACAAATATTTTATAAGCGCTAAAAGACAGATGGTATATGAGGTTTTTGACTGGAAAGGGCTATAATGTGTGTATATAAATAAATATATATATATGTGTGTGTGTATGTGTGTGGGTATATATGGGCTTTTATTTATTTATACATGTTCAGTATATATGTATATACATACATTTATACACATGTAAACATATGACTGCAAATAAAACTTAAAGGGACATAATACTCATATGCTAAATCACTTGAAACTGATGCAGTATAACTGTAAAAAGCTGACAGGAAAATATCACCTGAGCATCTCTATGTAAAAAAGGAAGATATTTTACCTCACAATCTCCTCAGCTCAGCAGAGTAAGTTCTGTGTAAAAAGTTATAATTCAGCTGCTCCCAGCTGCAGGTAAAAATAAAAAAAAAATGAAGAAATGAACAGCAGCCAATCAGCATCAGCAGTGCTGAGGTCATGAACTCTTACTGTGATCTCATGAGATTTGATTTAACTCTCTTGAGATTTCATAGTAAGCTTCCTTTACCTGATTGGTGAAATAATATGAGAGTGCACAATGCTCATCCCTTCTGCTGTCCTAGGACAGACACACTAAAATGCTGCTTAGAAATCCTTTACAATGGGAGGTGGCTACTGAGGAACTTTTGAGGTAAAATATCTTTCTTTTTTACATAGAGATGTTCAGGTGATATTTTCTAATCAGCCTTTTACAGCTATGCTGCATCACTTTCAAGTGTTTAAACATTTGGGTATTATGGCCCTTTAAGTTTGAATATATTTCAAGACCAGTGAGTGCTTTGTTCCGCATCAACTATCTACCTGCTTCTTAGCACCCTGGCATTTGAATACAGTTAGTGTGAGTGCACTTAACCTACTTCCTATATATATATATATATATATATATATATATATATATATATATATATATATATATATATACAGGGAGTGCAGAATTATTAGGCAAGTTGTATTTTTGAGGATTAATTTTATTATTGAACAACAACCATGTTCTCAATGAACCCAAAAAACTCATTAATATCAAAGCTGAATATTTTTGGAAGTAGTTTTTAGTTTGTTTTTAGTTTTAGCTATTTTAGGGGGATATCTGTGTGTGCAGGTGACTATTACTGTGCATAATTATTAGGCAACTTAACAAAAAACAAATATATACCCATTTCAATTATTTATTTTTACCAGTGAAACCAATATAACATCTCAACATTCACAAATATACATTTCTGACATTCAAAAACAAAACAAAAACAAATCAGTGACCAATATAGCCACCTTTCTTTGCAAGGACACTCAAAAGCCTGCCATCCATGGATTCTGTCAGTGTTTTGATCTGTTCACCATCAACATTGCGTGCAGCAGCAACCACAGCCTCCCAGACACTGTTCAGAGAGGTGTACTGTTTTCCCTCCTTGTAAATCTCACATTTGATGATGGACCACAGGTTCTCAATGGGGTTCAGATCAGGTGAACAAGGAGGCCATGTCATTAGATTTTCTTTTTTTATACCCTTTCTTGCCAGCCACGCTGTGGAGTACTTGGACGCGTGTGATGGAGCATTGTCCTGCATGAAAATCATGTTTTTCTTGAAGGATGCACACTTCTTCCTGTACCACTGCTTGAAGAAGGTGTCTTCCAGAAACTGGCAGTAGGACTGGGAGTTGAGCTTGACTCCATCCTCAACCCGAAAAGGCCCCACAAGCTCATCTTTGATGATACCAGCCCAAACCAGTACTCCACCTCCACCTTGCTGGCGTCTGAGTCAGACTGGAGCTCTCTGCCCTTTACCAATCCAGCCACGGGCCCATCCATCTGGCCCATCAAGACTCACTTTCATTTCATCAGTCCATAAAACCTTAGAAAAATCAGTCTTGAGATATTTCTTGGCCCAGTCTTGACGTTTCAGCTTGTGTGTCTTGTTCAGTGGTGGTCGTCTTTCAGCCTTTCTTACCTTGGCCATGTCTCTGAGTATTGCACACCTTGTGCTTTTGGGCACTCCAGTGATGTTGCAGCTCTGAAATATGGCCAAACTGGTGGCAAGTGGCATCTTGGCAGCTGCACGCTTGACTTTTCTCAGTTCATGGGCAGTTATTTTGCGCCTTGGTTTTTCCACACGCTTCTTGCGACCCTGTTGACTATTT